>NC_059167.1:53920622-54220622 GCF_019923935.1 Bubalus bubalis | reverse complement strand
CATGCGGGCCTTGCCAACTCAATGCAGATCTGAACCGAAGCAAGTTGATAATGGGAGATTGCAAACCTGTGTGGCATTGATAATTCAGATGGCCTGAATTTGCGGGGCTGACATAGGCTGCATCCTTGAATGGGTCTGGAAATGGCCCGCTAACACAAGACATCTGTGTCTTTCTCCTTTTCAATCACTGTGACAATCTCCACAAGCAAAAGGTTTGAAGAACTATAACATTTATGGCTCCCTGGCCATAAATTCACTGCAGAACACATAAAAAATGCCATTCCCACAGGGTTATGGCAGAGATTCAGTATAGCAAACATCTGCATGTGAGCAGTAAACCTAACCTCTGGTGTGCGGCGCTCGACTCTTATCGACATATATTAACATTAGTGACAATCAAATGTGATTATCTGAGATGGCATTTTATCTGCCAAGTGCAGACTTATGGCTTTAAAAACCCAATTTGCCTTCCTTCTCATATGTTGTTTTTATATGACTCGAATCACATGAAGAAATTCGTGTTGAGTGTGGCTGTGCTTTATTTTTTGGTGGATCTGGCATAAGAATAAATTTTCAGTCCTTAGATTGATTTAGGCTTTCAAAAGTTTGTTCAACAGCTGAGTGAATTTCAAAGCATGGTTACTTTACATTTGAAGACACTATTGGGAGTCAGGAAGAAGCTGTAGACTCTAATAATGGCTGATAGTTTTTTGATTGAACAGGTTTGTAATTAATTTATAAGATAGTTGGAGTATAAATTGCTGTCATTATTATTATTTTTTCTATTATTTGGAGCTGGCAGAATTTTTCCTGTAAAGGGCTAAATAGTTAATATTTTAGGCTCTTCAGGTCGTTATGCTCTCTCAAGTGTGCCCTTGTACACTGACAGTAGACAATCCTAAATAAGAGAATTTGTGTTCCAATAAAACCTGATTTACAAAAGTAGGCAGCAGGCTATAGCTAACCCCTGATGCAAACAAATACAGATTTTTCAAAACGCTTTTGGGTAATTGTAGAAACCTTTTCAGACCTTTTGGGAATGGACCTCTTATCTGACTCCCATTCTACTTGGCAATTTCTAAAGTGGCCGAATCAAGTTACAGTGTTAAAAGGTAAATCAAAATTTTATTCTTTATCCTAGTGCCCTGGTTCTTTTTTTTCCCCCATGATTCTTAAGATTTATTTGATGTTAGTTCATCAGTTGCATAGGATGCATTCCTCATAACAGCTGCTCACTACAGCAAAAAATTGGAGAGAGAAGAGGACAAACACTGATCTGGTGGCAGTATCCTGAGTTCTTTTCTTTAAGTTCTCTTTTAAACTTTTGTCTTAGCATGAGCTCTTGTATTTGAATAAGTAGAGTTTCAGATGAGCAGAAATGTTTAGGCGTCTGAATGCAGGAGCTTAGAATCAGAATTCCTCTTAGACTTAATCCCAGCATCTCTGTGCAGTGCTTTCTCCATTTCACACCAGGCTACATAATTGTAAAGATGGGCATGCTCTAGCAGGATGTTACAGAGGCCTCATGGGTCATGGTTAGGTTGCTGTATGGCAGAAAGGTTTCTGGTTTCACCATATGAAAAGGATTATAGAGCTAAGAGCAAGGTAAATATCTGAGAGTGTACCTTGTAATACTACTTTTTCTATTGCTTTGGAGTTATTTTTTATGTGTCTCCAAACAGTGAGTGAGACCACTGCATTTGCGTTGTACCCTTCCAGGTGACTTATGCAGCTGGCAAAAAATATGACCCAGGATAACAACTTGGCAAGTGGAGCCTATGCAGTGTATTCCTATGCCTCCTCCTTTGGTATTTTGTTTCAATCTTGTAATTTCACATGGTTTTCAAGTTGCCCTCCCAGGCGTAGTAGCTGCTGCCAGCTAAACGCTAAGCCAGTGGCACTCCTCATCCGTATCTTTGCTGCTTATCTTTGCAAATAAGTGATCAAAAGTTGGGACTAAGAGAAAAATGCTAAATGTGGAAAAGGCCTGTGACTTTCATCACAGGACCAAGTATTCTGACTTTTCACGTGCCAGGGCGTGTGGTGACAGACCAGTAGAACATTTGGAAGATAGCTTGGGCAGGTGATTCCCAAAGTGTGGTCCTCAGATCTTCTAGAAAGCATGTTAGAAATGCAAAATCCCAGGCCCTATGGCCAAACTACTAACTTAGAACCTTTACATGTTGGCCAAGGAATCTGTCTTAATAAGGCCTCCAGCTGATTATTCAGCACGGTCAAGTTTGAGAAGTACTTGATTCACCAATCAGCTCTGTCTAGTCTTTTTTTTTTTTTTCAACCTTGCCACCTGGCATGCAGGATCTTAGTTCCCTGGTCAGGAATTGAATCTGTGCCCCCTGAAGTGGAAGCATGGAGTCTTTAACCACTGGACCACCAAGGAGGTCCCATCTAGTCCATTCTTAATGTTTATGGAAATCAAGGGCAGGAAACGTGCCGCCTTAAACCAGCTAGCTGGGCATGGGGAGCTGGTGATCTGATTTCTAGTCCAGCACTCTGTTCAGTAACAGTGCCAGTCTAGATGAACTATGAGGAGACCAAGGGCCTTAAAAAGAGTGATGATATGGGACCAACATTTATGCTATGGCGGAGGGGTGCTGGAGGCAGGAAGAAATGGGAGGATTTGTGACTGTGAGCTCTAGCTCTTCTCCTACCCTGGGCAGCCTCAGTCCACTTAAAAGCCTGGTGGCCCTGCTCTCAAACTTCATCTTGTAAATAAACAGCTCTCTGGAACATCCTCGCTGAGCTTAGCAACAAGGGAGGAGGGAGTAAGGTGGGGCGGGAGGAGCCTGGGCTCTCCTGTTACCATCATGTCAGTGCGATCACTGGGAATTACTGTTGAGGATTAAGAGTCACTTGGGGATAATTCAGCCAGGCTAGAGAGGGAAATACACACATACACACACACACACACACACACACACACACATACAAAACATAAACAGATTGCTAAAACTCATGGCAGAAAACAAACAGCATAGAGGAAAAAAAATGAGTGGAACTAAAAGGGCCTGAATTTTGAATAGGTGGTAGAGGCTCCCGAATGATCTGTTTCCTAAACACTTTGGGTGAAGTTGTATACACAGTGACTAGAGCGGAGCAGCTGCTTCCCCAACTCGGTGCATTGCTCTGTTGCAGAACTCCTAGCTTCCTTCTCCTCCAGGCATCTGTTACTGAGAACACTTGAAGGTTCTGCCAAGAGAACTCAAACTGGCAAGAGACTACTTGAAATTTAGAAAATCTCTCTCTCTCTCTCACACGCACACACACACACACACACACACACACTTCTAAAAAGATACAGCAAGTCCCAGAGAAAAGTGTGGGATGTTTCCCAATATCCAGACCTCTTTGCTGCTGCTGCTGCTAAGTCACTTCAGTCGTGTCCAACTCTGTGTGACCCCATAGATGGCAGCCCACCAGGCTCCCCTGTCCCTGGGATTCTCCAGGCAAGAACACTGGAGTGGGTTGCCATTTCCTTCTCCAATGCATGAAAGTGAAAACTGAAAGTGAAGTCGCTCAGTCGTATCCGACTCTTAGCGACCCCATGGACTGCAGCCTACCAGGCTCCTCCATCCATGGGATTTTCCAGGTAAGAGTACTGGAGTGGGGTGCCATTGCCTTCTCCCCAGACGTCTCTAAGAAAGGTCAAATATATTATCCTTCTCCTGTGATGACCCTTGCCCTTGAAGAAGGGACCTCAGCAAGTTTGTGCAGTCCTTTTCCCAGAGGCTTTGTGATTTTTCTCTCACTTTTTGACTTTGGGTCTGTACGGTTGGTACCTAGAAGGTCTTGTCATGCCACATAGGGTGAAACCAGCCTGATGGGCTTCTTGCAAGCATGGTTAATGGAGTCTAGAAGAATCTTGTGCTTTCCCAATGAACCTGAAAAGAGCTAAATAGACTACAGCATTCTAAAGTAGAGGAAGGAAATAATTTGTTTGCCTTTACTGAGAGTCTTAGCAGAAAATTCGAGTGGAGAAGTGGCCTAGACAATCCCTCTTGGGCCCCATCTGGGTGCGAGAGCTCCCTGAACCCTTGGGTGCCCCTCATTTTAGGTGGCCACAGGAAATTATCTCGGTGGTGGAAAGCCTCTTGCCCACTTCCATCCAGCTGAGTTTCTGGCCTTGAACACTAGTAAAACCAGGAAGGGGCTTTCTGTACAGGGGTGACTTGGGAGGCTTGTGCTGTTAATATCACTCTGAGCCAAGCAGAAATGACTCTTGAATTATCCTGTCGTTTTGTGTTCTTTATTATACAGCTTTTGGATTTGATCTAGAGGTCTGTGTCCTCCATCTTCTCTGTGTCCTGTTTGTTGAGGCGGATGCATTTTATTTCCTGGGGGAGAGCAATCTCCATAAGGGAGAATATGCTTGGTGGGGGTGGGGGGACTTGGCCAAGGTGTCTTTCCTTTTTTCTCCCAGTTTCCCCGTCAGCATTCGAGTGCTATAGATTCCTTTTCCAGATGAACAGACACTGTAGCAGATGTGCAGTCCACAGCATTTGGGGGTTATTTGGGTCTGTTCAAATCGGGCTTTTCCTGCACCAGGGGATTTTGTGAAATGCAGGGGGTTTTTGAACACAGAGAGATTTCCAGCCTCAGACTTAGAGAGGCTAAGAAATGAACTACCCCATTCCAGAATGTCCGTGAGTGTGCACAGCTGTGTTTTGGGGAACAGCTTCAGGCCTAAGTGAAGATGAGGAACAGAGCTTCTCTTTTATCTGGTACCTTCTGGAACTAGACATTTCATAATCTGGATCTTTCCCTTTGGATTCTGCTTGGGATTTATTTTTATTTTTTAATTGGAGGAAAATTCTTTACCATGTTGTGTTGGTTTCTGCCATACAACAAGGCAAATCAGCCATAATTGTACATATAGCCCCTCCCTTTTGAGCCTCCCTTCCTCCCCCACCCCACCCCTCTAGGTCATGACGGAGTGCCTAGCTGGGCTCTCTGTGTTATATACCAACTTGTCAGCAACTGTCTGTTTTACACATGATAGTGTGTATATGTCAATGCTACCTCTTCCATTTGTCCCACTCTCTCCTTCCCCTGCTGTGCTACAAGTCCATCTCTACATCTGTGTCTCCATTCCTTCCCAGAAAATAGGTTCATCAATACCATTTTTCTAGATTCCATATATATGCATTAACATACAACATTTGTTTTTCTCTGACTTACTTCACTCTGTATAACAGGCTCTAGGTTCATACACCTCACTAGAACTGACACAAGTTCATTTTTTTTTTTTTTATGGAAGCCACCTAGATGTCCATCTGGAGGAGGCAATGGCACCCCACTCCAGTACTCTTGCCTGGAAAATCCCATGGATGGAGGGGCCTGGTGGGCTGCAGTCCATGGGGTCGCTAGGAGTTGGACACAACTGAGTGACTTCACTTTCACTTTTCACTTGCATGCATTGGAGAAGGAAATGGCAACCTACTCCAGTATTCTTGCCTGGAGAATCCCAGGGATGGGGGAGCCTGGTGGGCTGCCGTCTATGGGGTTGCACAGAGTCGGACACGACTGAAGCAACTTAGAAGCAGCAGCAGCAGATGTCCATCTACAGATGAATGGATAAAGAAGATGTGGCACATATATACAATGGAATATTACTCTGCCTGGGATTTTGATAACATGGTCACTGTGGTTGAAGCTGATTTGACCCATTGAGATATGGAGGGGATGGGGAGAGAAGCCAGGTCAGGCTTCAGGGAAGGGGTGTGAGTCCTGTCTGCCCGTTGTGGACATATAGAGAAAGGATCCCACAGTGAGCCCTTGGGTACGATCTGCAACCTTTAGACTCGGCTTTCACAGCGATTCCACACCTTTTTGAGAGGGCTGCTTTTGTGGCCTCAGATGCCGGCTTCATGTGGAAAGCTGAAACAGAAGGTTTTGTTTAGTGTGGAGCACTGAAGATGGGTCACACTGCAGGAGTCAGGAGCCCTCCCGTCTAAACCTGGCTCCACGATTGTCTGTGTCGTCTCGGGAATTTTTTCAGCCTCCCTTCACC
Source organism: Bubalus bubalis (assembly GCF_019923935.1). Lineage (NCBI taxonomy): Eukaryota > Metazoa > Chordata > Mammalia > Artiodactyla > Bovidae > Bubalus > Bubalus bubalis. The sequence goes on along the minus strand of NC_059167.1, from coordinate 54,214,594 downwards.
TCCCTTTCCATGATGGTCAAATGAAGAGGTTGGATTAGAATTAGTTGTTTTCTAAACTTCTTCTAATGATAACACTTTCTAACTCTTTGAGCCAGTATTAAACTGACCAAGTCAATAATTTGTGTTGTATCATTTCCCTTAGGATTCTAGAATGTCCTAGCCAAAAGAAACCTAAAGAAACCATTGATGGAGATTTATTTATAAATACAATTTAACATTTTCAAAAAATACCTAACTGTAACTTTCTCTGAAAGAGCAACCCCATTGACATTTGCCCTTCAATCATGATGAGGAACTGGAAAGATCTCCGTTACTACTGAGACATACAGCACTTTACAAAATTCTGTTACGTCTGATTATCACAGAGCTCTGTGAAGGGACTGTTTGTTATGCCCATATTTTGGGAATGATTAGTAGGTGGTAAAGCTGAAATCTAAATATGGATCTTCTGGCTCCCAATTCTCTAGAATTTTAGTTATTATTCCCCAGGCTAATTCTAACTAATTATGGATTATAAATTCTGGCTACTCTGTTAATCAAGTCAGTTTTCAGCACCTGCTATGGGCCCCACTCAGTTTTCTCTGGAAAGTAAAATATAACCAACAAAGGTATGGTACACTGAGAAATGATGAAACAAATCAGTTCATCATATTCAATATCTGCAAATATATATGTATTTTCCATCCCAAATTTGTAAATAATTTGAAAAATGACTCACCTTCCTGCCTTTTTTTTTTTATAAGCTGTATCTAGTTCATTTCCTTTTTCCAAATATAAATCCCTAAAGGTTAAGAGTATTCTTATTTTTAAGGCAATATGGAACAGACAAAGTTAGCCTTTTCAGGTATTTTCATGTAGTCAGGGAAGCTCACCAAGGGAGTGGGGATAAGATGGCCCAGTGCCCTTGGGCCTTTAAAAAACATCTCATGGGGGGTAAATGCTTTGATTCCCAGCAGAGCAGGAGGTAACAAATGTGAGGCTCTCCATGGTGCTTGCCAGAAATATGTATGTTCTGTGGGACAGAACAAGGTACTTTGAAGATTGGAGAATTCATCGGCCCTGTGTTCACTTTATTGCTTTCTTCCTGTGCAGAATGTCTCTGGACCCAGAGGGAGAGGCACCGGCCAGACAGTGAGGCAAATGACAAGTTGACAAAATGGTTGTAATTCTAGAAGCTGCAGCCCTCTCCCAGTCTCTCTATATAGGGGTGGGGATGCAGCCGAAATCTGAAACAGCTCCCAGGAGAGCAAGAAGATACTGTTACTAATGGTTGGACTGACCTGAATTCTTTCCACATTTATTTGTGCCTGACGTTGGCATAAACATCTTAACTGCATCCACATGAACACCTCTGTTGACCAATGGAGAACTGACTAGGAGAAAGTTGGCCAAATCTCATAACTCTGCCCACATGTGCAGGAAAAGCAGCTGATGTCGTATTAGAAAGGCCTCAGATTGACACCATAAGTGTTTCTACTTATCCAGAGATGCAATGACACCAGGTGCGAGACAGGACAGCAGAATTCGATGCCGCACTTGAGCCATGTACTTTTTATTACGGGCAGATTTGTGCAGGTTTAGACATGGTATCTATTTGCGTTCATTCATGCGTCTTCTAAACAAATGGTTACCGAGCACCTGCTACTGTCCATTATCAAACGAGGAGCTGGCAGAGAGCCGCGTGTGGTCCTGCCTTCCAGTTTCATACACTCTGGTAGGGGATGTAGGCAGGCACACAGGGACTCGGAGTGATAGCTGCTGAGTTACCGGTAAGCTTAGGTGCTTGGAGAGCATCAGGGATGACTCATGCCTCTTGTGATGGAGTGGAAGTTTCAGTGAGAAATGGAAAGGGAGGTTCAGGTTGGGCTGAAGGATGAATACAGGTTAACCAAGTGAAGTTTGCACGAGGTTCAGGGATAGGAAAGTGGGAGTTGAAACCAAGCCAAAGAGTTCCAACCCCTGCCTGGAGAAATAAGAGAGGGAAGCTTTCAGGAACTAAGTGGCTTCCTGAGCTACCTGCGATGGGACAGGACCAGCCAGCTCCCTTCTTGCCAACTTTGTGCTGCCCTTAACTTTAATAGTCCTGGCCATGTGCTGACCTCTTTCTACAAGACTGGCTTCCTCCTTCCTGCCCTGTTATAAGTACTGTCGTCTCCATTTACAAATATGGACACAGAGTCTGCAAGAGTTGAAGCAACTTGCTCACAGATGCACAGGAAAGAAAGCACCAGAGCCAGGTTTTAGACCAAGTCTAACTCAGAACATGAGCTCTTTAGCACCTCCCACCAGAAGTGCCCCAGCCAGAAAGAGGGAAGCCCATGAAACCCGATAACCCATCTTGTGTTGTCTGAGTATCTCCCCTCTCCAGCTCTGAGCCAGCTCTTGGAGGATGATAAGCAGTGATTCTTTAGGTAGCCCTCCCATGCCTAGGATGGAGCAGGCATATTATACCTTCTCAATCAATGCTTGCTAACTGAGGGGCTGCTCTATCTCTTAACCCCCTTTCTGTCCTTCTTGCATGAGTTTGGAAGGAATTCAACAATGACATTTACACTTGGGCCTTTTTTACGTAGCTATTCTGAAACTGGGTACGTGACTCAGTAGTAGATGAACGAGTGAATGTATGAGAAATTTAGCCACTGTTAAGAGACCCTTGAAGTCTTCGTATGCTACTTAGTTATGCAAGTGGCATTATAATTGCTTGAGAGGAAGAGAGTGTATCCTGCCACCAGGGAATTAAAGTCAGGCTTATGTCAGGAAAAAAGTTAGACAAACTAGATGAACAATGTAGAACTACATCTGAGATCTGGTAATGAAATAAGTGACTTATGTCTCTTTAATTGATCTATTAATAAATTTCCATTTTATTGCTTTTTTAAAAGGTGAGTACCTTTTATATGAAAATTTGAAGACACCATCTAAATGAATTGGTGGCATCATTTTTGATGTGTAGAATTCAGAAGATCCTTCAAGGTTATTGTCTTAAAATAGTCCTGGATTATAGTTAGTATTTTTTTTTTTTGTACTAGTCAGGAGGATGATGGTAATACATATGCTGTGAGTTAATAAAGCACATGGGATTTTTAATTTCATGTCCTGCTCCTACCACCAGAGAAACTTAGGTGAGTTATTGTCATGTGGACTCAGGGTTTTCTTGTTTGCTAAATGAGGATAAAACAGCTCACCTTTTAGAATTGTGAAGTGTACAAGTAATATGTAAAGGGCATCAAGTTCTTTGCCCAACATGTAGTAGATATGTAAGTGTTTGACTCTATGAGATAGGTGAGAACACATACCCTCCAGATTGTCAGATTGTCCCAGTGCAGCATGTGCCCCATTTATGGTCAGAAACAGATTATAAAAGCTTGGACGCTGAACTCAGAGATGTGGATTCACATCACGAGATTACAGCTATCACTATGACTTCTGTAACTTATTTACTCTCTCTGTGCATCAATTTTCTTCTGTTTAAAATGGGGATCATGGTTGGAGAGTTATTTTGGGGACTGATTGAGAGAAAGTGTTTAAAGCCCTTAATATGGACTCCATGCATAGTAAGTAATCAATGCTAATTTTTATCACCTACTCTTCTGATTATCCAGGGGTTGCTTTACTAGGAAGTCAGTAGCACTCATTTGTTCTCGCCACCGAGGCTTATTTGCAAACAGGGTTGTACTTTAGGAGGATGTGACCTAGCTACTCTGTGCAGAGCAGGAGTGGGGGCCCTCCCTCTAACCTCCCCCAGTGCAGGGCATGTAGGTGCAGTGAGTGGGCCGGTTTCCATGGAAGGGTAGAGGAATGGAGGAGCTACCCAGCAGGGGGTGCAAAAGGCCTTTATGGAAAAAAGAGATCTCTGGATGGAGTGGGATGAGAGGCTTCAGAGAAGTATTAGGCATTACTTTTTATTTAAGGGGCCTAATGGCACAGAGAATTTAGAAAAGCACATTTTGAAAAAGGAGATTTCCTTGGAAGGTCCGCTTTCTTCCTAGATGAGCATATAGGCATGTAGTTGGCAGTAGGTTTCTCAGTTGCTGGCACCCCTTTCCTAGTCTCTGTTGCCATGACCTTGAGTGGAATGGCTGGCAAACTGGACAGTATGGGCAGAGAGTTGCTGCCTAAGTCCATAACCCTTTCTAGGCTGATGCATTCCAGAGGAAGGAAATGATTCAGACTCCTTCAGATGTCATGTATACCTGGGATGAGTGTAGAGAGATAGGTAAATAGTAAACAACTGAATTCAGAATTCAGTTTCCTTAAACAGTGTCATCTTCTTTAGGAATCTGAATTTGCTAGGTCATCTGTAATGGGATATCCTTCTAATATGACTTCTATTCCATTTTCTTCCCTCTCTTTCTCTCTCTCACCCCCTCTCCACTTAAAAAAATACATCTCCCTTGACCACACTGGTATCATCTACAAGGAAAGATGGCTTTGACTGTTGACCATATAAATACCAAGCTGTTCGCAGTTCTACCTGGCAGTGTCCTGTGTGTGAGCTCTCTGCAGCGTTTTCTGTGTTTAAGACATCGCCTCAACAAAATCCGTTTTAGACTTTTCCTTGCCTCTCGGCTGAATTACAGTCACAGTCAATGGCCCACTTGTGTGTAGTTCAAGAAGCAATTAAGGGCTCTTTTCTTTGAACAAGCGAGGGAGGGGGTAGAAAAAAATGATCATTATTCTGATGATTCCTCTGTGTAGCTCAACAGTTCACAGATCTTTGATGCCATGAGTCTCAGCATTTAAACCCATTTCTATCACTGCCTTCTGCAGCCACTTCTGCCTGTCAGAGCGACTTCATGGAGGCCAAGGACTCGCATGTCAGTAGGTCAGAGCCACTCAATATGACGGTAGGATTGTGATTAAACACAGCTGTAACAGCTGCTTAATGATCTTCGGGATCATGATGGTATCACTGAAAATTAGGAAGCACAGTCTTTGGAGACCCCCCCAAGGAAACGTGCAGTCGCCACTGTAAGCCTTTTGTTTTATTCTGGGAGAGTTATCATAACCAGAATATGGCAGTATTTCTAGGCCTGTCCACATGAATTTTGTCCATGTCTAGCTTCTATGTTTCTAAAAGGCAGAGACTTTTATCTAACTTCTATTGCATTGGGTCTAAAACAAAGCTGAAGAGAGAAGCCACTTAAATGATTTTGTTAAGATGATCGGTGAATGCCCTCCTAGACGTGTCTCAAGAAGCATTGGTGTGTGTGGACCAATAAACCAGGCCCTTGGGAGAGACAACTCACTATATATCAGTGGTTCTCAGAGTGGTCCTTCGACCAACAGCCTCTGCATCACTTGGGAACAGGTTAGATGCACATGCTTCCGCCCCACCCTGGGAAACTCTGGGGCTCGGGCCCAGCAACCTGTGCACTAACAAGCTTTCCTGTAGTTCTGATGGATGCTCATGTATGAGAAGCACAGGTCTACACCCTTCCTGGCCCTTAAATGCCTCTGCAGAGGCCTCTCCTTTCTTCTGTGGAAAGGAGACTTGGAATACCAGCAAGACTAGAAGAGTGAGGACTGAACTTCCTAGAGATAAGGACAAACTTTGACATAGCCTTCCAGGGTGTCAACATGATGACTTCTGCCTTTGGATGTTTTAGGGCTGCCTGGAAGCCCAGTATAGTTCCACAGAACCATATGGGTGAAACTGGATGTTTCTTGCCTTGAAGAGAATGTCTTCTTGCTTCTCCACTGGGTATGCATGTTGAGGTAGAGAAGGGCACTGATTTCTTGTTCAAAACCAAGGCAGCAGTGGCATGAAGAGAGAGAGAGGTTTAGATGTGAAAGACTTGGGTCAAGGAACTGCCCTGCTCTGGGAGCTTGGGGACTCTGGGAAAATCCATTAACCTCACTAAATTCAGGTGGACCTGAGTTTGCTCATCTCAAAGCCAGAGCTAATTATATCTGCCCTATCTGTTTCATAGGACGTTCTGCTCAATTGAGAGACAGGTCAAGATGGGATTTTGCCCAAACTCACTCACTTCACTCAAATAGACTCCAAGATGAAGGTGCCCTACCAGCAAAAATCAGAGCTCAGTGGGGACAGAGCACTTTGTTAGTTTATTATACAGATATATTTACATATATACATACACACACTGTAGGGCTTTTCTGGTAAGGGGTGATAAAGACAAGGCTGAATCATGTTAATCTAAGTGAGTCCTCCCATCTCCATTTTGTGGTCAGACTCCCCATCCCAATACCTACCCACCCAGCCCAGGCATGAGCAGCTGGAACCCCAAGCCTGTGACCAATGTCAGGGTGTGAAGACCAGATAAAGGCAGGAACCCGAGTTGAGTCTTCTCCATAGATGCCAGTAAAAGAGAGGGAGGTGAGCCTAGGAGGCTGTGTGAGAGGACAACAGTTTTGCCATTGTGATCATGTCCAGTGACAGCCAGGCTCTAACCCATCACATTGGGCATGCCCCCATTACAGAACCAAATTTGCATCTGCTTCTCCAACATGCAACAAAGCCAAGCTACTGTTACCACGTTGTGGTGAAGGAGAATATACTATTTATTAGAGGGCACCAAGCAAGGAGAATGGGCAGCTCATCCTCAAAAGACCTAAACTCCCTGATGGAAGGGTTTTTAATGAAAAAGAATGTGTGTGTTTATACATATATGTGTATGTGTGTGTGTGTATATATATATATATGTATATATATTACATGCCAGGCACATACATGTTTGAAGAACATCTTAAGACTTCCTCTAACTACGATTCCACAGGCCCATCTCTTTTTACTAAATCAGAAGTGACATGTTACAACAGTGATAATCTATTAAATCTCTCTTAGAACCTCCTTTCAAGGTGACTTTGAAGAGTAGAGACACTCTTAAGCCTGCTTTCTGAGGTGGTTGAGATATGATGGAGAGAACCCCCACCCCCACCCCCGACCCGCTGCCCAATTCCTAAGGTTCTCAAACATTCTCAGCTCATGGTGTCTTTGTGTCTCAGTAATTTTTTCACTCCCTGGACCAAGAGAAATAGCAACAGTTCCATATATTAATAGTTTCAACTTACTAGTAGCAGTGTCTGCTACTGACAGAGACTGTGCTACCCTTAACTTTTTAAAATATCCCATGGCTTTCCTGTGAGTTAGTTGCAGTCCCACAGCTTGGGAACCATAGCCTCTACCTCACCTGAAGCAAAGAAGAAGGGGCTTCAACACTGAGAAGGACTCTACCACCTTCATGACATTTATCTAAAATAGTCCAGTAGATAATGAGAATTTTTACCCATTCCTCATGGGAAGAAAGAAAGTTTGGTGGAAAGGTGATTTTGATAAATTGTAAGCAACTGGTAGACATAATCTTTTTTTTTTAAAGATATTTCAATATCAGAATCAATTCCAGGTCAAGAATGCCTTTGGACCCATTTGTAAATGTGCTGCCTTTAGTTTAGTTTAGAAGCAGTGGTTTCTTTCTGGAGTAACAGAATAATTGCCTGTATCTCATGTCTATTTCCATGTCTGTATCATTCAGTGGACCTTTACTTCAGGGCAGAGTCTGGAAAGAGTAGGTACTCAATGTATATTTTCAAATTACATTGCTCTTTTTATGAGTGGCTTTTAGATCAAAGTGTGTTGGCATGACTGTGGAGGTCCTGGTGGAGCCTGCTTTGCTTCCCATGATAATAGCAAGCAAAGGGAATGTGGAGTCTTAGCCACTGGACCACCGGGTCTGGTGTGAAGTTGCTCAGTCGTGTCTGACTGACCCCATGGACGGTAGCCCGCCAGGCTCTTCTATCCATGGAATTCTCCAGGCAATAATACTTCAGTGGGTTACCATTCCCTTCTCCAAGTCCCTTAATATTTGCTTTAAGTTGGATACCTGACAAATAGAGATGAGAGCTTTTCTTGGGGCTCTCCACTCATCTATTTTCCTTTATCCCCTAGGCCCAGTATCCTTGAAACTCTGTTGGGTTAAGGGAAGTTAATAGCCCTGCAAGATAAACAGTGGTGCCATGGGTAGGCAGTTCATGCCATTTGAGAAATTTGAAGCACTGAGCTGTGCCCAACAGTGCTGCAAGGTGATGGGCCTAGACAACATTTAATATCCATTCCAACCCTGAGAGCATCTAGGCATCTGAGGTGTGAGCTGTTCATAATCCTACAGGGTCAGTGAGTATCTTGGTTTTAAATAACAGGAGCAGTAAGAAAGCTTGTTGTGATAAATGGTGCACCTGCACAGTGCCTTCAAACTTGCCTCAGAATCAAACAAGAGTCTTTTAGCATATGAATCTCAGAAAGCTGTTCAGAGGGCCATTTATAGCATAGAAGCAATGGGGAAGACACCATTTCCAGGTCTCTGCCAGTTGTAGTTCAGAGCACAGGTGAACTGCCTGCTCGGTTTCAACTCCTTTTCTGCAATGAGTCAAGAAAAGATGCCTTCGATGGTGGAGAGAAGTGGATAGGAAGCCATACCTTTAAAACAGTCTTCCATTCATTTGCTGCAGAACCACTTTGGGCCTGCCCAGATGTAGATTCCTGAAACTCCAGTGGAATGGAAACACTGAACATGTAACATTATTTCAAGACTTTTACTATGGTCCATAACCTGTTTTGAGGACTTTATGTGTATTAATTCATTTAATCCTGAAAATAGTATTAGAACCAAAAAGAAAGATGCTGCTTCTGTGGTCTTTCAGTCCTCTTTAAGGTCATATGGTAGCCTGAGGTAGATATATAACTTGACCCTATGTTAGTTCACAAAAATACTATTTCCAGGAGCAGAGCACACATTATAAAGTAGATACTATTGATAAGAAAGTAAAAACAGTATCACTTTTTATTAATCTAAATGTGCAGAGAAAAGACCCCATTTTGTACAAAACTTCATTCAGGTTCTTTTAAGATTCAGTTCTAAATGTTAAAAGATCAGCCTTTTAGGAGGGATTTATTTGAAGGTCCTAGACGTATGTAGTTCTTGGGACGGATGATCTCTTCGTCCAGCGCTTAAAGTTAAAATCTTTCTACTGTAATGATTTGTAGAGTAGTTTGAAATATGGAAATGTGAGTGATTTTGCTCCTATCACTGTGGGTATTACCCTGTGTTCTAAAATCATATCATAAAAACATAAACTTACTACTCTAATCTTGTAGGGTTATCCATGCCAGTGTCCAGTGAGGGAACTGAGAGAAGGCGGCATGATCCAGGTAATGATGTTTTTTCATGAAAAGCAAGAAATGGAAATGTTCTGGCTTTTTTTCAATAACATGTAATTTGTAATGTTCTTCCCTTCATTTATAATCCTATCTGTGTATAAACAGTAATTTGCTCTTATAAACATGTACTGTAGTAAGAGTTCTGTGGGGAGCAGTTGGTGTTCGTTATCTGTGACATCACGAGCATTTAAAAAACAATAATTATAAATATCCTCTAGAGTGAAAAAAAAATAGTGGAAAGAATTGGAGAGTCTGTCTAGAGACGTTCTTATTGCTCTGTTTTTGTCCTGCCTCCACCCCAATTACTTTGAGTTTGGACTTGCTTAAGTCCTACAAAACTCAGTGTAGGTGTTATGCAAAGCTCAGAGAATGTTATGGTTTGAAGAACAGTATTTAGTAACATGACTTTTTTATATCTGAAATGAGTTGCTGTTGTTAATGTTGGCCTTCAATTCTGAAATCCAAAGAATAAGCCGAGGTTCCTTTGCCTGACACAGTAAATTGTGGTTTGTTTGCTTTCCTTTGTTTTTTTAAATCCAAGGATATACCAATGGAATGAAGGTTTGTATTTCTCTGAAAGGTCTGAGTTACGGAGAAAAAGTGAATTCTAGTAATAGAGATTAGTCTATGAAACACAAGTAAAAGGATCTGTGTATCAAAGGCATACTTCAGTTTCATAAAATTTACAGAGTAGCGTTTCAACAGGAGACCATTAGATTACTAAAGGGATACTTAAAAAGGAAAAGAGCAAAATTAGAGTGTAATCTGAATATATGAATTGCTTATGTTCTTAAAGTCCTATTTGTACCGTTTTTTGTAACTTGGAATGCATTCCCCTGTAGGAACTATATTTTGCTTGCTTTGGGGGCTCCCTATCTAGCTTATGAAAATCGATGTTAAGCATAATGTAGTAACATGATTTTTTAGAAAGAGAACTGAATTAGACATCAGGTGGCCTTGGGTTTGAGTCCAGACTGGAGCACAAACTCTTTGTATGGCCTTAGGCAGGTCACTAAACCTTTCAGTGCTTTTGCACATATATAAAACGTAAATGCTGAAACCCAGTATTGGGTATAGAGTAAACGTTCAACAAATGTTTGCTGAAAGAGTGAACAAATGAGTAAGCCTATATTTTATTTCTGTGGGGAAAAAAATCCATCCAAAGGATGTCAGACTTTTACAGCTTCTATGGTATCACTGTGGAGATTGCAGACCAAGTACAAAATTGGAAACTTCTTAAGGCCTTTCATAGCCATCTATGTAGTGTCCAGGTCACCTCTGTGTGCCTAGTGGCTGGATATCTAACCCTGCTAGCTCCAGAGGCAAGGCCAAAGCTTCATGAAAACCTTAACAGGCTCCTATACAAGGAGAGGAGGCATGGCAGGGTGTGGTGGCCATTTGTATATTTGACTCAAGAACAAGCTGCATGTTTGCAAATCAAGGACTTTGTGTTTACTTCTCCCTTTGTGAAATGTGACAAAAGTATTAAAAATGTCTTGATTAGAAAATATATTAAATATATATTTTGATGGGAGAAATGCATTTAAAATAATGAGAAGGAAGAAAAGCACCTAAGAAAAATGAAATGCGTAATGTTATACCCAAAAAGAAGCAAAAAGACACAAGGTATTCTAGACTTGGAGGCAGCTCATTCTGATTTTGGGAATGGACTTTCGGTTTATTTTAATGTAACCCCTGCTTTTCTAATTATAGTCATTTGTTCTCAAACAGGCACTGGTAGAAGCAGTTTTAAATCTATTTTCTATTTCAGTAGGCATACCTTCTGAAAAACCCCTAAAATTTCAAGAGGAGCTTTTTCTTCCTTTCTTTTTCTTAAGCAATTGCTGTTTTGTGTGTGTGTGTGTGTGTGTGCGCGTGTGCGTGTGTGTGTGTGTGTGTGTGTGTGTTTTAAGCTCCAAGGGCTGACAGCTGTTCTAGTCTTGCTTGGGGATTTTTTCACAATGTGGATTAATCAATGTTATGAACTGGGTCCGTGGGGTTTTGGGAATGTAATTGGTTTCAGATGACACTTTGCTAGTCAATCTGTGAAACAGCCGAATGTTGACACAGCTGAACAATTCCAGCTGTTTCCACTCGCCCCTTCCTCTTTCCTTGGACGCTGCATCCTCTGCCTTTATTTGCGTCTGCCCTCTCTCATTGTGACTTTGCTAAACTAATTTGTTATCCTTTCTGAAATTTGTTTTTGCTTTTCTCTTCTTTGGGATATCAGGGCTCCCCCTTTATTATAGCCTCCACCCCATTTTATTTTGCAAAACTTCTTTCTTGGCTTGCATAGTTTTTTAAGGAAATAATAGTTTTACCACTTAAGTTCCCTTTAATTTGTGGTGATCCCCTAGTTTGTTTATTTAAAGGTGCAGAGCACCAATTTAGGCTTTGCACAAGTGCTTGGATTCTGTGAATATTTGGTTTCACAGTTGCTTGATCAACCTTTATTTTTAATTACAAGAGACAATTCCATTGAATAAACAATACAAACTATTAGCTTCATTTAATGCATAGTTATGTTTGCTACCATATATCCTTCTGAAACTATGAGAAAAGATTCAGGTGTCAGTATTGCTGCTAGAAAGATGCATGATTAGAAGGGAGGAATCCAAAAAGGACCGACCCTGAATTATGTACATTATATTAACAGTTTATATACTGTCAGGGGAAATGGTTTGTAAATTGCTTTCAGTGGTTTTTCATTATCAGACTAATTTCTCTTTGTTTTTTCAAGAGTACTTGTTTCTGCATCTTAGTCAGTAGGGGAAAGGCTTTAACTGTTTGGGTGCCCAATATAATTTTGTTGCTTTATAGGGTGATGGGCTGTAAATCCAGGGCTAAGTGAGCTAAACTGAAGAATTGGACTGCACAGATAGGTACATGCTTGAGTGTGGTCGTTCCCAAAAGCTAAGACTCTTGATGTGGGTGAGGTAATCTCATTTTTCCCAGAAAGGTCTGTATTGACTGAATGAATGACTCAGGCTTACAGGACAATGGGCAGCACTTACTCAGCCTTGCTTGCAGACTTAAATGCACAGCACAATTAAATACTCGTAAGCCGGAGTCAAGGCTAAGATGTCAAAGAACCTGGAACAATTGAGCAATTGTCATGAGAATTTGGTGAATAAATGCAATTGACATAGCACATTTTTCCAGATATGTCCTCCTCCTACAATTGTTAATGAACATGGTATCAGAGGAAACAGTCTCAAGGGTGGAGATTATCTCAGAGACAGGAAACAATGGGTAGATAGACAATGTCATTTCTTTGAATGAAGATTATAAACAGTACAGGCCTCTAGACGCTGGTCCATTTGTTCGCTTTTATGTAATCTTGTGTGTAGTGAAACTTCTGGATGTAGTAGTGAAATACTGATCTGACATGAGCCATGTGTGCAGAAAAGAAGCAAAAGAGCATCTGTATAAACAAAGCACATGGAAAAGATAACTCAAATTGCACTTGGAGGTGAGCAGCCAGAATTATAGGTGATAACCCAGTAAATGGGTTTACATGTTACTGTGGACAGTTCCCTGAAGACTGACCAAATTGTGGTTATGGTCCAAAAGGCAGGCTGGGTGTAATTGTGGAGGGTGTTGGAATCAAAATCAAAAACATGTCTCTGGCCATTTATACTAGATCTGTAGCTGGACCAATATACTTTAAGAACAACCTAACGAAGCCAAGGAAGGTTTGGGAAGGGATAAAGGAGCTAAGGGATTTTGGATATTTTGCAAGAGCAAATAGATGTATCTGATACCCTTCATCTAAGAAGTTGAGAATGGATGGGATGAAGGTTTCGAAAATGATAAAGAGGTTCAGGCACTGCTCCCAAGTTGTTTTAAATCTTGGAAATTTCTACAGTTCCACTTCTGTGCCAGGAAAGGAGATGGACAGATGGTGTTTTAGTTTTTCTTGCTACCTGAGGGTGAGGTGACGTGCAGAAGTCTCAGTTTCGGTGGTGATGGTTGCTCAGCCACTTACATGGTCTCCCCGGAGCTACTCAAAATGAGTCTTAGAGTGCTTTTTGCAGAGGCATCACTCATGTCGAGAACCTGGGGAGGCTGTGAAAATGGCACATCACTGGGCTCCACAGTAGACCTGAAGAATTAGTGTGGAGGGAGAGGGTCTGCATTTTTACCAAGCTCCCTAGGTGAATCTTACATACTCCAAAATTTAAAAACCATAAAGTTTGCACTAGGATTTTAGGCTAAGTGGGAAGTACCAGGTTACAGTACAGGTATAATGGGATATATCTCCCCAGTTTAATATAAAGCCAATAAGAACGGGCCATGTAAATGTGCCCTTTGTATTGCCAGGTATTACAAAAATAAAGAGCTGTTCAAATATTTGGTGCTAAGAAGGTGCAGACTCAAATTACCTGGACAGCATTCCTAGGTGGAAACTGTGGCTCCAAGGAATGAGAGTTGTTTTTCTTTGTGATTTGATGTGCCTTAGTGCCTTTCCTTTCGGAATGTGATTGCATAATTGTACACAGGCACTCCCTCCCTTGAGGCAGAGGGCTAATTACATAACACAGCCAATAGGCCCCATCACACTGTCCTCTAATTATGGTTTATGAAATGCACTGAGTTGACCCTTGCCATCACAGCTGCCCTGAAGGTTGACTCCAGGATGTTATGGCTGGAAGGGGTTTGAGGCATTATCCTGCAGTAACTCTACCAAAGCTTATTCTGAAGCGAGTGGAAGGCCCAATACAGAAAGGTAGTTCAGGACCAGGACTAGAAGTTGACTTTCCCAGTGTTTTCCATAGTTTAACATCTAGGCCAACATGTTCTTACTTTATTTCGCAATTTTGTTGTTGTTTTGTTGTTGTTTAGGCACTAAATTGTGTCCAACTCTTTTGCCATCCCATGGACTGTGGCCCACCAGGCTCCTCTGTCCATGGGATTTCCCAGGCAAGAATACTGCAGTGGGTTGCCATTTCGTTCTCCAGGGGATTTTCACAGACCAGGGATCGAACCTACGTCTTCTGAATTGGCAGATGTATTCTTTACCACTGAGCAACCAAAGAAGCTGCTGCTGCTCAGTCGCTTCAGTCATGTCTGATTCTGTGCGACCCCATAGACGGCAGCCCACCAGGCTCTGCCGTCCCTGGGATTCTCCAGGCAAGAACACTGGAGTGGGCTGCCGTTGCCTTCTCCATTGTGAACATGAAAAGTGAAAGTGAAGTTGCTCAGTCGCGTCCAACTTGTAGCGACCCCATGGACTGCAGCCTACCAGGCTCCTCCATCCATGGGATTTTCTAGGCAAGAGTACTGGAGTGGCTTGCCATTGCCTTCTCCGAACCAAAGAAGCAATACTGGCTTATTTTTTTTACTGTTCTCATAGGAAACTCAGTTTGGAATCACCTAGGATTCTTAAGTTGAAAAGGTATCATTTAATGTTCCTACTCTTTTATACTCATCATAGTTAATATTTATTGATCGCATGCCATGTGCCAGACAGTGCATTAAACACTTGACATACATTAACCGTCTCAGCCTCTCAACAGGCTTGTGAGGGTGAAGATCCCCATTTTAAAGATGAGTCTTTTGAAACATTGAAGATTTTCCAAGGACATACAACTAGTAAATAGGAGACCAAAGATTTCAATTAGGCCAATCTGATTCCAGGTTATTCTTTTATTTTACCAAACTATTAGTTGACTATGTTGATGTTCAAAAATTCTCTTTTGTACAAATACAAGGCCAGGAAACATTATCTGAATTACTCTTTACATTTAGATAATACAGTATAAAGTGTGCTCAACATTTACACCAGGTTCTGAATGATACACTTTTGCATTATCAGGTTACATTGATAGAGTGTAAATACTCTATAGTGTTGTCTCATGGGGCTGTGGCTGTCTTCTCCCTGCCTCCTTCCATGCCCATCTTTCTTAAAAAGCTTCCTTTTGTGAAATGAGATAACCCATGATGAAGGGAAGCTCTTTTTCTGTGGAAGTTGAATTTTTATTTAGGGACAATCGCAGCTCCACACATGAAGGCACTGGACACTATGCTCGTTGGTCTCTAAGGGGAGCTTTGTTGTCGGCAGCGCCATTGAATGCTGTGTCATGATTGCTGGGCTTCGCGTGGCTACCCTGGTGCTCACAGATGTGTCCCACAGGCCAGCAAGCACACCGGTGAACGCGTCTGATCTGAGTGCCCACTCTTGACCTTTTTACATTACGGTCTGTTTGTGGATCTTTGTCTTGGGTGAGATACCCAAGCTTTGTAAATTCTGTTGCTTTCAGACGATTGTGATAAATTAGAAGAGTCCAGTATGGAAGGAGAGCTCACCTGAAGTGGGATACCTTGTTTTACTTGATCACAGGCTTTTTGAAGGGAGCGTGTCCTCGGACCTTGGTAGTAAGCGTAGAAACACTCACCCTCAAGGATGGAGAGTATTTCCCTGTAGACACAGAACTCCTGTCCCTGCCCTACATATGAGGGAGATGCCACTGCCATCGCTCCAGGTAGCAATGCCATGGGGCCACCAAATGCACAAATACACACGTGAAATGCACCTACTGCCTGCAAATGCCCGAAGGCTGCTCATCGAAGAAGCAGTGGTCACAAACGTGCAGAGCCTTTATCCAGGCTGTTCCCTCTGCCTAAAGTACCCTCTTGGATCTTCTCTACTGGGTTTACTCCTTTTTTCAACATTCTGCTCCAGGTCTCCTCCTCTGAGACCTCTTCCCTGCCTCCATCCCAGCCAGCACAGCCCCTCCTGACTGCTCTCTGCTGACCTTGTAAGCTTTTGCAGGATGCTGGTTTAGAGTAGTTCATATTCTTAAACAGACCTGATTTTCAGGACCCCCAGAGGCCTCTCCAGGGGAACACCAGTCCAGAGAAATGCCCCTTTCCAGCCAAGGGAGCAGAAGTAATGACTTTTCTTTCTTTCACTGGTATCTGGGCCACAAGGTTGGGTATAGAGATGGGGATCATCAGCATGACTGGCTGGAAGCCACTGCATGGCTCTCCTGAGGCTTTATCACCCAAACCTCACACCTTTTCTCAGAAAGTAAAAGGGGTGCTTATTCTGATTTGTAAATTCCGCATGAGGTGAATCAACTGTGCAGCGCTGTCAGGAAGCAGGAAGTCCCTAAGAACAGGAGGCCTTAGGGAAATAAAACTGGATCTTGAGGAGAGGATTGAGAAAGACACAAGAAGTGGGAAGCATGGCCCAAGGTTTGGCCAAACACAACAGCAGCAGTGTTGTGTGGGCAAGTGACTTTGTCCCTGTTGTTGCCATGGCGTTACCCTGGTGCCATGTCAGGATTTAGGAACTAAGACCTAGTAAAGAGGGGACAGTGCCCTTGGTGCAGGGTGCTGGCTTCACTTCTAGTATTTCTATTTAACTCATTAACATTTATTTGGTGTTGGGCTTCCCTTATGGCTCAGTTGGTAAAGAATCTGCCTGTAGTGCAGGAGACCTGGGTTCGATTCCTGGGTCAGGAAGATCCCCTGGAGAAGGAAATGGCAACTCACTCCAGTATTCTTGCCTGGATAATCCCATGGACAGAGGAGCCTGGTGGACTACAGTCCATGGAGTGACAAGAGTCAGACACGACTTAGCGACTAAACCACCACCGCCACCACCATTTATTGAGTACCAAGGTGCTGATGCACTGATGCATAATGCCTTACTCTTTGCAGTCCCTTTCTGCCCAGCAGCTAAAGCAGTAGCTTAAATTTCCTTTAAACTCTTGAAATTTAGAGAAAGGCTATGTAAATTTGAATTATTTTCAATATAAGTAGGATGAATAAATCATAAAGGGCTTATGCATAGGAAGGAACCTTAGTCAGAGAATGACACCTTAGAGTGAGAAATGAGACAAGAAGGCTGTGTAACAGGTGCCAATCACACCCAATAACATCAACCACTCCGCCTATCCTCACACACGAGAGATACGCCTGCTACCCGCACCTTGACTTCACTTCTTGCCTTGTCCTTCAATGCCAAATTCTGGGTTGGAGGCAGAAAATAGCACCTCGTTCCTCATAAAGACTTCGGGGATACCTGCCTTTAGATTCAGGCTGGATATTTAAATCATCTAGGATGCTGGATTTTAGCCATTTTGCTTGTTTTAATAAAAAGAATTTAGGTGATATGACCACTGATGCATCCTGTTTCTCCCACAGGCTGCTGGGATGGAAAAGTGGAAACTCCAGAGACAGAGTCCCCGCTTTCCCTGAGCAGCTGAGCAGTCTGACCAAGGGAGGTGATGGCTCCCAACTGGGGATGGGATTTCCTCATTTCCTCCCCTCCCGTGGGTCCCAGGGTCTCCACACTGCCTCCTGTCCTGAGGTGTAGGGGAAGGCCCTTGTCAAGTGCCGGCTGTTAAGGTGGGTTGTCATGGCAACCACTTGGGACAGGGCCAGGGAGAAGGGGCTCCTACAGTGCATTGACGTAGACAGAGCACCATGGGGAGGGGAAGTGGGCCAGGAGAACAGTGAGACAGGGGTGTGGATGCCAGAGGACCAGCATGATTATCACGTGCTCACTTGACACAGCATGATGCCAGCTATGGTGGGGGGAGAGCCTGGGAAAGGTGAAATTTGCCTCTTCCTGCAAGGAATTAGTTTACAGTCTCTTCACTCACCACGTAGTAATGGGGTACCTCTCTGGAGCTATACTCTGCAATAGGTGATTCGGATTAATCAGATAATAATACAGACATCTGCCTCCTTCTGCCTCCATGGAACTAATCATTGGGTGGCACTTATCAGAAGGGCCTTGTTGTTTTTTTTCAAATGCAGAAGGGTTTTTGATCCATCTTTTATATTTTATGGACTGGTTTATTGAATGTAACCAAATCCCCTTCTCTTGATTAGAGTTATTGGCTGCTCAAACGAGAGCTTTGTGTCTACTTTAATTTTTCTCTTTGATACCATCTGTCCTTGGCTCAGCTTTTCGACTGATCCCTATTAAGTTAAGTGAAAATCGCTCAGTCGTGTCTGACTCTTTGAGACCCTGTGGACTATACAGTCCATGGAATTCTCCAGGCCAGATTACTGGAGTGGGTAGCCTTTCCCTTCTCTAGGGGATCTTCCTAACTTAGGGATCGAACCCAGGTCTCCCGCATTGCAGGTGGATTCTTTAGCAGCTGAGCCACAAGGGAAGCCCTATTAGGGGACAGGTAAAGAAAATTGCGATGAAGAATCTTGTATTATATGCCATAGGTAGTAGGTGGAGAAGGCAATGGCACCCCACTCCAGTATTCTTGCTTGGAGAATCCCAGGGATGGGGGGAGCCTGGTGGGCAGCCGTCTATGGGGTTGCACAGAATCGGACATGACTGAAGCAACACAGCAGCAGCAGCAGCAGCATAGGTAGTAGGAAATCCTGAGCTCTGATTTTCCTATGAAGGAAAGGTTTCTGTTGATAGAAATCAGAATAACATATCTCAAAGCAGATATTGAATGGAGTAAGGAAGGTAACTGCAAACTTCCGTTCCTCCAGACACAAACATGCAATTGCTCATACAATGGTCTTATAGTAAATAGGCACATTTGAATAACTCTTTGGTGGGTTTCTGTGGTAGCTCAGTGGTAAAGAATTCGCCTGCCTATGCAGGAGTCATAGGTTCAGTTTCTGATCTGGGAAGATTCCACATGCTGAGGAAAAACTAAGCCTGTGAACCACAACTACTGAGCCTGTGCTCTAGAGCCCGGGAGCCACAACTACTGAGCCCACACGCTGCCCTCGAGCCTGTGCTCTGCAACAGGAGAAGCCACCACAATGAGAAGCCCACACACGACTAGAGAATAGCCCCCTGCTTGCTGCAGCTAGAGAAAAGCCTGCACGGCAATGAAGGCCCACCACAGCCAAAAATAAATAAATAAATTAATAAAAATGAATAACTCTTTGGTAGGCAGGGAATCAGAAAGTGAACTAGCCTTCAAAGCCATGAGAAATAGGATTTATAGCTGAGTAAGCATCACTCTGAGGTATGCAGTGAACATCTTCTGAGGTCCAGTGGTTCAGGTGGCCTGCATTTTAAGTGTTTCCTTCCACAAGCATGAATCTTGGTGGTTCTGAGTTCCTTAAAACAACTAGATTATCTTTCTCTTCCTGCTGCCAAGATGCAGGCACCCTTGAGGTTCAGTTACTGGCTTTTTCATCTCCTCTGTGTTCTTCCAGGAAAGGGGTGTGTCCTGATAGCCAGAATATTCATCTGCACCTTAGAAAACAAAGGATGCCCCTGATAGACATTAGGAAGGAAGATGCAGGAGTAACTGGATATTTCTAGTCAGGAGAAGGCCCATAGTTATGAAAGAAGTCAGAGACAGCCTCTCTATCCCCAGTGTCACCATTAGTCATGACTATGGAAATGCTTCGTCACTACAAACTCACCTGATTTTTGACAACTTCATCATTCTCCAAAACAGAGTCTCCTGTACTTGCTAGTATTTTTTGAACATCTGAACTCTTTTGTGTCAGATATCGTGCTTCCAAAACTTGGAACAGATGAAGGCAAGTAAGATGCAGGCTTTGTCCTTGTCTAGATTATTGTCTAATGGACAACACTGACTAATGACAATGCGAGGTGTTTTATCTGGTTAAAATACAAAGTGATAGACCTGGCAGCCAGGGCCCAGTGACCATGAACTCTGTGTTTCGATGCTGTCATTATCCTTCCGGTCTCCTCAGCGTAATCACCCAGTTACCCACAATTTTGTCCTCTCTCCCCAGTCTCACCCTTTGATATTCTATTCGTCTGCAACCTTCCCGACTTTCCTA
The DNA here is from genome assembly GCF_019923935.1 of Bubalus bubalis. Lineage (NCBI taxonomy): Eukaryota > Metazoa > Chordata > Mammalia > Artiodactyla > Bovidae > Bubalus > Bubalus bubalis. The sequence continues at coordinate 54,194,661 of NC_059167.1, read as the reverse complement.
AAATCACCCACCTGGCTCTCTTCTGCCACTGCCTGAAACAGGGCCTTTCTCCCACTTACCTACATCACGCTCCTTGTTTCCTGCCCATGGACCAACTCCCTTCACATCCATCCCAGACCTGGCAGCAAGAGTAATGTGCCTTCAGACATGTCCTTCCTCCTGAACTTGAGTCTCCTGCACATTTAGCCATTCAGCAAACAGTTAAGAGGTGCTAAGAAACCCTGGAAGCTCCCTGTGGCTTTGGGGATGAACTCTGAACCTTAGCCCAACCTCCTGTCTGGTCGCACCGTGCCTGTCTGACCTTCATCTCCCCTCTCTAAACACGGACCCTCCAGGCAATGCTTTCTCCTTCCTCATACCTTGTCCTCTCCTCTGTTCTTGCTGTTTCCTACCAGGGCGCCAGATCCATGCCCCACTCCCCCCCGCCACAGCCTACCCACCGCCCCAGCCATGGTCCAGTTGAAGTTCTCCTCCGTGAGGCCTCCCTGACTGCTCTAGCCATAAGGGGGCAGAACTGAAAATCAGAAAACCCACTATCCAGTCAGGAGCAAACCACACTCATGGAAGAAATGCCCATGAAACCCTTAGTACCTAAATCTGTGACTGAATCTCTCCTTAAACTTTGTTCAGAACTAATCAAGCATCCTTCAAGTTTCCCTATCCATGGTGGTCTATTTTAACTAGTGTTTTGGTTCGATCCATGAATGAAAAGAGAAATTCTCAGAACTGTAGAGTCCCAAATGTCTATTATTAGCCTAATGACTGCTCTGTCAGTGATGGATCCTGAAGGTGACCTTGTACAAAGATCAATGTCTTGTGTGTGGTTTCTTCTCCTGTGTTTCTGGTATTAAGGAAAGTGACAGGGGAGAGAAACTGGAGGTTTCCACCCGTGTGTGACTCATTGTGGCCCTTAGACGCTAACTATGGGGATGCGAGAACATGGGCATCTTAGAGATGAGCATAATTATTTGTTCTTTCATTATTATATGACAGTGTTATGAGCTGATTCCAGATTTCATGTGCTTTCAGTTTTAAAATGCTCCTTGACATCTGAAGAAATGCTGAAGGCACTTGCCTTCCCAACAGAAAATACTAAACACAATCATTCTGAAAACTGCCAGCAGAAAGATTAAGGTGGAGTGTGTAGGGGTTTGAAGTCACGTGTCCATGTATTTCTGCATTTGGGGGCTTGGCAGTCAGAAATAATGTTCTTTGTCTTTCATCCTGTCTTTCCCTTTTTTACCTAAATGTTAAAAAACCAGGCATAATGAAGTGCATAAGATTGAAGTAGAAGTGGGTTGAAATACCTTCCTTTTATGTGGAGGATCCGGCGAACTTGCTTAGGCTTCCTTCCTCTCTGCTTCGCGCCTGTCGAGACTAAGGAGACGTGGCAGCCAGAGATACCCTTGGGTGTTCAGGGAGATGGTTGGAGGCAGGAGCCTTTGATGTGCTCACCTACCAAAAATGTCACATCACCACTGCTTCTGTTGTTTCACATTCAATGTGAAAGATTTCACTAAAAGGTTAATTTCCAGTCTTGTCAAGTATAGATTATTAAAGGCATTGTTGCTTTTTTGTGACATACCTGGAAAAGTCAGGGGGCACAAGGGAAGGCAGATGGAAAGGTGGAGCAGAACAAGTGGTGTCAGAAGCCCTCTGGATGCCCACGTCAGGGGACCTTTATCTCCACACAGCAGAAGTAGTGATTGATGGCTCTCTTGCAGAAGGAAACTGGAGGGGTGACTGCCTTTCTTCATGGTTGTTGTTTGTTGTTCAATCACTAAGTCCCGTCCAACTCTTTGCAGTCCCATGGACTGCAGCACTCTGGTCTTCCCAGTCCTTCACTATCTCCTGGAGTTCGTTCAAACTCATGTCCATTGAAGCGGTGATGTCATCCGACCATCCTCTGTCGCCCCCTTCTCCTCCTGCCCTTAATCTTTCCCAGCTTCAGGGTCTTTTCCAATGAGTCAGCTCTTTGCATCAGGTGACCAAAATATTGGAGCTTCAGCATCAGTCCTTTCAATGAGTATTCAGGATTCGTTTCCTTTTGGATTGACTGGTTTGATTGCCTTACTGTCCAAGAGACTCTCAAAAGTCTTCTGCTGCTGCTAAGTCACTTCAGTCGTGTCTGACTCTGTGCGACCCCATAGATGGCAGCCCACCAGGCTCCCCTGTCCCTGGGATTCTCCAGGCAAGAATACTGGAGTGGGTTGCCATTTCTTTCTCCAATGCACGAAAGTGAGAAGTGAAAGTGAAGTCGCTCAGTTGTGTCCGACTCTTAGCGACCCCATGGACTGCAGCCCACCAGGCTCCTCCATCCATGGGATTTTCCAGACAAGAGTACTGGAGTGGGGTGCCATTGCCTTCTCTGAAAGTCTTCTCCAGCACCACAATTCAAAAGCATTGATTCTTTGGCATTCAACCTTCTTTATGGTCCAACTCTCACATCTGTAAATGACTACTGGAAAAACCATAGCTTGACTAGACAGACCTTTGCTGGAAAAGTGATGTCTCTGCTTTTTAATACACTGTCTAGGTTCATCATAGATTTAGGCCTAATCTCTTATAGGACTGGTTTTGGTAACTGTTTGTCATTCTTTGTCTTTACTCTGGGGGACAGATTGCCCATATTTAAAAAAAAAAAAAAATTTTTATGTTTCTATTTGTTTTGATTTCTAGGACCATGTTTAAATGACAAAAACACCAGATTGAAAGACGGTCCATCTGGTATCTTTGGCTTTCAGAAAAGCCAGTCTGAATCACATCATAGTTGATCCAATGGCTGGAAAACACATATTTACTCAAAATATGGTTAATTCAATGTCTCTGAGTAATCCTAGATTTTGTTGTCTTGGATGGATCAGGCTTTAATTTCTCCCCTTCTTGTCTCCAGTTTGAAAGTCATTGTGAATGATGAAAGGAACATGGGATTCAGAGAGACTCAGATAGAAGTTCTGGCTTTTCTATGTGAGAGCTTTTGCTCTTGGGCAAGACACTTCGTCTCTCTGAACCTTGTTTTCTTCATTTGATACAAGGTTATTGATACCTACTATAGGATTTAGGCTAAATCAGAAAACTCGTATAAAAGTGTCTAATGTAGGAGCCAGCAAGTTAGTAGTTTACTGTCCAAAACTGGCCTCCATTATCTTGATTAGTTCTTTTATTTTTCTGTTTTCCTTCTTAGTATTTTTCTTTTCCTTTACTTTTTTCCCAAAGATAGTAGTAGTACATGAATCTTTTAATACAATTAAGTTGGTAACATTAATTGAATATTTGTTGTTATAAACAGTATGATTTTCTGAGACCTTGTATTTGAAGTACACTTTTTAATAATAGTGCAATTACCTTGAACTTGAAGTTTGGAGTTAGGGCTTCCATAAAGGAATACTCCCTGTCAAGAGGTATTTACTTTACTAGATACAGAAGGGAGGAAGCATGCCCTGATGTTAATTATTTAAAGCCGCTTTTTCTAAAAAACATTTCCCAAACCCAAATGATTCTATCTGTTGCCTATAGACATTAGCAGTGCTGTTCTACACTGTCATTGACATGGTTCTAAAAATACAGGAGGGGACATTTTGATGGGTGGTAATATTTCAGGATGATCAAACTTTTCTGCCTGTGTACTTTATTTAAATTTTGTTTTTAAACACCAGCTAGAATCTTTGAGGCAGCCTTTTTCTTTCTGAATTTATTTTTTTATGGTGGACCTAATAATGGCCTAGCAGATGACCTGAATATCTGAAAACACCTGAAGAAACTGAAACACCTGCACAAATTGCCAGGGATGAGGTAGGGGAGTAAGTAGACAAAAACACGTTCTTCGGGAAATGAAGCGATTTTCTGCTGAATAGCATTAGGTGCTCTATAAACAGAAGCTGCAAAATAAATATTAATCCTCACAGTGGCCCTGGCCACTCAGGGAAGCCATGCTTGCTTCAGGAACTGCTCTCAGGAACGATGAAGGAAAATCTGAATGAAAACCAACCCAGAAAACATACTAAAACCCACCATATTAAACTTTACTACAGAAAGGGTAAATTCAGGTTTCCAATATTTAATTTTTTTTGCTTTTTTTAAATTAATTTTTATTGGATTACAGTTGCTTTTACAATTTTGTGTTAGTTTCTGCTATACAGCAAAATGAATCAGCTGTCTGTATACATATATCCACTCTTTTTTGACTTTCGATTTTTTAAAAAGAGAACTGGGAAGGAGCAGAGAAAGCTTAGGATGATCAGGGTGGCATAGCCAACTGAATGAACTCAGACAAAGTACAAGACCATGAAGACTGTGTCTTTTGTGTGTATGTGTGTGTTTTCAAAATTGAAGTATAGTTGATTTCTCAAAGAGCTGGACACAACTGAAGTAACTTAGCACAATGCACATAGTTGACTTACAGTGCTTCACATATACAGCAAAGTTTTTCAGTTGTATATAACAATCTGAAAAAAAATTTATGTATTTTCAGATTTTTTTCCATTTTAGGTTATTACAAGATATGGACCATATAGTTCCCTGTGCTAAGGACCACAACTTATATGGAAGAAAGTTCATGGGAAAGTCAATCATTACTTTAACAGTACAGCCCAGAGACTTTGGCCTTTTTCATAAACAGTGCATTGTTTGATGGTATCATTTTCCCATACTTCAAGTTTCTCAAAAATAGAGTATTTAAAATAATTACTGATAAATATATTAACACTCAGTGGAGGGACTTTATTGGAACACTGAGTATTGATTGCAGCCTAATTCAGAAGGGCAGCTGTTTGTTTCTTTGTTTTTAAGACTGGATTGAACTTGTTACAGTGTCGCTTTTGTTTTGTTTCAGTTTTTTGGCCATGAAGCATGTGGGATCTTAGCTTCCTGATGGGGTATGGAATCCATACCCTCTGCATTGGAAGGCAAAGTCTTTACCACTAGACCACTAGGGAAGTCCCAGGGCAGCTGTTTCTTAGTCTTGGTGGGATGAGAAAGACAAGGTCTGGGGGTTCTCATCGTGATCCTGGGCCCCTAGCCTTGTCCACATTGCCCTTCATTTCCCTGTCTGTGAGGAGATGCTAGATATCGTTTGAGGAATTTCAGAAATAGAATATGTCTGTGCCAGGTGATGAAGGTAGACTCTTATGCATCTAAGGGAGGATAGTTGTTTAGAAAGCAGAAATTCTTTTCAATTGTTTTCAGGGACTCCAAGAGACAACCTACTCCAGTATTCTTGTTTGGAAAATTCCATGGACAGAGGAGCCTGGTAGGCTGCAGTCCATAGGGTCGCAAAGAGTCGTGCACAACTGAGCACACACGTGTGCACACACAAGGAGACAGCATAGCTGGTGGCTGTTTTTTGCTTCCTGCGTTGCTCTTTCTATTCCTCACCTGATGATAATACATGTCCTCTTGTCTTCAGGGGAAACTATATACATGTAAAAGCAACAATTAACTATGAAGATGCTAAGTCCATCCTAAACCTTGCCATTTGTGCATCACCATCCCTTTTGCTTTTTTTGCCTTCATGCTCAACCCAAGTGGGTTTGCTTGCAACAAAACTGCAGATTTCCAAGTCACACCTACCACCCAGCAGCTTTGGGATAAAAATGTCATGTAGTCTATTTTACTTTGAAAGGATTCCTTTTAAAGAAATAATTTTGCAGGAAACAGAACAACTCAAGTAGTCTGTTCCCTACTCTCCCTTTTCTATAATTTTGAAATTTTTTGTAGAAGGAAATCTTCCCCAAGGATGCAGTAGGTATATTATGCTTTGGGAGTGTTGAGGGCACAAATGGGATTTAAGCATGCTCCAATGTCGAGCAGACTGAGGAGTGCCTTGAAGGAGCACATTTGTCTGAACACATGCCTGACTCTTATTCTACTTGTTTTCTGGCTACAAAAATAACCATCAGCTGTGTTGTCTCCCCATAGCCCTTCCAGAAGGGAGAAGCAAGAATTTTGTTTCCGAGAGCCATTCTCAAAGGCGGTACATCCAGCTTTGTTGAAGGGGCTCTTCCCCAGACACAAACTTCAGAGCCAACTGTGATGGGAGATCCAGGACAGCCGTCCATGGGTCTGTCCATGTGTAACTGCTCAGAGTCTGCGTGGTGGCTGTCATGAAGCTGTGTTCCCAGCGATGATGCCTCTCCCTGAGCTTTCTCTGAAGCAGAGGGGTCACCTGTGCACAGGGAATCTGTGTCCTTTTTGTCAGCGTGAGTCGGTAGGCCACCGTCGAGTCTTGGGGGGAAAGGGGGCAAAAGCCAGATTTTTGTGTCCAAAAAAGAATGTTTTCACAGCTGACAGCTGTATGCAGAGAGTAACAGTCCACTTCGATGAGCGTTTTAAAAATATGAGGATTAGAGATTATTGGCTTTGGATGAAAACCAAGTGATCGAGTAGTTCCAATTGCATGTCTCTTCCTGACCACACAGGTAGGATGATTCCAAGGACAAAAGCAGGGGTGATAGACCTGGTTGAAACCTTTGATCATATAAAGGAAATGAGTGAGCATGAACATGAGATTTATTTTTCTTTAGGATGTTTTATTTATACCATGCTACCATTTATTCCCCAAAAGACACTTAAGAAGGAGAATTAGGCAAAAAGACGTCCCTTCTGGAATCGTGTACCAGGTTCACAAGTGGGTAAGTGGGATACAAACTGGACATTTTCGTGCCAGGCACAGCATGACTAGCACACATGGCATGCTGCCTGGAGCTTTCATCTCCCTTCCCTGTTGAGCTGTATGTTCATCTTTTGTGCTTTTGTGTTGATGAACTGTATAGAGACCATCAGGAATGTCCCAGAGTAGAAACAATCAGAAGGAGAATCAGCTACCCTGTCTCAAAACACACGCTTAGAGTGTCTGGGATGGTTCCCACAGAATTGATGATGATGTGTAGAAATGGGCTGTCTTTGATCTAGTGAAGCAAATCCATTTTCAGGAACTGCAATCTGATAAATGTCATTCATCCTCCATTTCTCTCCTGGACTGATATTTTCCTTCCTGATGGAAAACACACAGTCATAGCTTATTATCTCAGCATCATATGATACTAGAACCACTATTTGAAAGCTGTGTTAGTGCTACTGCTTCAGTTCACTGTATTTTGCAGGATGAAAAACATGCATGAAGCTTGGCCATTCAGATTCTAGCTGTGTGGTAGACTTCTTACAAGGAATCTGAAATGAAAGGGAGAGAAAAAGTATGATTTGGCCAGAGTTTCTCCTAAACCTTAGTGAGGCTCAAGAGATCTTCCCCTCTGCCACTAGGTTTGGTGGAGGACTGGTCTCATTTTATGAAAACACTGATACTTCTCTGCGTGCGTAAGCTACATCCACATGGAACTAATAGCCAGGACCTCTGACGCTTGCCAGTCTGGAACGGTGGACAAATCCTCACCACCGACCCTGTGTCTTTTCTGTTTCTGACTGCATTAACATAGACGATAGCATTTTTATGTAGTTTAGAAAGCAAATGCTGTATACAGAAGACTTTGAGGCTGTACAATCAGGAAAACAGGATATTGCAGCCAAATTCATATACAGGAGAAGATGTATCATCCTTCTCTGTTGAAGAGCAGGATGGGAGTGTGTATGTGTGTGTTGTCAATTCCTTGGTAATTTGTGCTGCAAAACTGGGCTTCTCCCTGTTAGCAAGAAGTCAATCATATCCTCTGAGCTTTGCGGGGAATGGCTAATGCAGCCACAAGGAATGTTTCAAAGTCAAGATGAGGCTTCGGACTCCTTTGCATGTGGAAGCGTTGGCCAGAAATAGCAAATGCCAGCCCTCCCAGAAGCCTTCCCAGCTCTCTTCGGGATAAGAACAGTACATGCAAGCATCACTAGGTGGCATAACTGCCCTGGTGTATTATTCTCGTGGAGCCTAGCTTGTAACTGCGGTGGGATGCTTTGATGCTATACCTGACAGGATACCTATCCAGAGGCACCAATACAATTCATTCGGGTCAAGCAGAAGATTCCGTTAGCAGCGGATCACTGGATTGACTCCAAGTCAAAGAGAAGCTATGGTTTAGGAATCCTGAGTGTAAACCTCTGCACACCACCGTTCATCCTGCTCAGGCTGCTGCTGAAACACAGTTGCTGCGATAGCTTAGGCTTTCAAGTTCATGATCAATATGCCCCACAAGACTGTGTCTCTGCTTCCTCCTTACCAGCTCATACCTAACCCCCACATATACAATATGTATACATTCGTACATATATCCTCCACCTTGAAGTGATCAGGGAGATTTTAGGAAAAACTACATATATACATAACACACATATACTCATGTGGGCTTCCCTGGTGACTCAGACAGTAAAGAGTCCACCTGCAGTGCAAGAGACACAGGTTCAATCCCAGAGTTGGGAAGATCCCCTGGAGAAGGGAGTGGCAACCCACTCCAGTGTTCTTGCCTGGGAAATCCCGTGTACAGAGGAGCCTGGTGGGCTACAGTCCATGGGGTTGCAAAGAGTCGGACACAACTGAGCGACTAACACTTTCATTTCACATGTGTGCATGCAGGTGTGTTTACGTATGGTAATGAGCATTATGACATTAAAAGACTCAAATCAGTATACAACAAACCCATTTGATTTGACCACTAACCCATTTCCCTGAACCACACTTTTTACCATCCTTATAGTTGGGGTCAGAAAACCACCACCACCCATGGGACAAACCTGGCCACTGCCTATTAAGTTGTACTGGAACAGAGCCAGCCTTATGGTTTTGTTCATTGTCAGTGGCTACTTTCACGGAACAGCAGAGCTGAGCACTGACACAGGCACACAGGATTCATAAAGCCTAAAATATTTTCTTTCTGGTCCTTGACTGAAAGCATAGCTAACTCCTGCCCTCTAAACAGTTTGGGAAACCCACTTCATTCCTAGGATCAATATTTCTAACAAATTTCTCAAGTCAACGTTGAGACACTTCCCATGGCTAGTAAAATTTAATAGTAAATAACCTCCTTGTTGACAATGAAAGCATTTTGTCAATAACATGGGAAGGCGCTAGGCCATTGTATATGGTCTCTGTCTTTAAGGAGCTCACACACTAGGTTGGAGGGCATATATATGAGAAAGAGCACAAGGCACAGACCAGTGGGTGCCAGTGGGTGTTCTCAACAGTACAGGGAGGCAACCTGGCAGAGTGGAGAGAATGCAGGCGGGTGAATCAGGGAAATGATCACGGCATTTAAGCCAAAAGGTTGGAGTTTAGTTTGAGCTGTAACACTTTAGCCTATGATAACAATAAAACCTACTTTTTATCAAGCACTTACTATGTGCCAGGAACTCTCCCAACTGTTTGACATTGTTTGAATTTCCTTTAATATTTACCACAGTGGTATAGTGAGGTTATCCCAGGTTATCATTGAGGAAACAAGGTTTCAGGTTAACTAGCTTATGAAAATGGCACCCCACTCCAGTGCTCTTGCCTGGAAAATCCCATGGATGGAGGAGCCTGGTAGGCTGTAGTCCATGGGGTTGCTAAGAGTTGGACATGCCTGAGCGACTTTCCTTTCGTTTTTCACTTTCACGCATTGGAGAAGGAAATGGCAACCCACTCCAGTGTTCTTGCCTGGAGAATCCGAGGGACAGGGAGCCTGGTGGGCTGCCGTCTATGGGGTCGCACAGAGTCGGACACGACTGAAGTGACTTAGCAGCAGCAGCAGCAGCTTATGAAAACAAAGCATATCCCTAGGAAGTGATGAACAAGAACCAAATCAGGAATGTGTGACAAGTGACCACTCTGTTAGAGTGGTTCCCCCATACGGATATTACTTAACCTCAGCACTTCCCTGAGCTGGCAAGTTGTCCCAACACACCTTGCTCACAGACATGCTGCAGCATTTCATGTGCTTAAAGCTCTGACACTCTGCTCTGAACAACCACGAACACTCTGCGCCTGAACAACCATGGCGCCTCAGGTGGTAGGAAGGTTACTGAGCAGTTAATGCAGATGGACTGCCTCTGAGTTGGGTATTAAAGGATAAGGAAGGAAGGGAGGAATGAGGTATTTAGGGTGGATAGAAAGTGATGGTGCCATGTGACCAACTTTGAAGGCACTAGGAAGGTTGGGAGAAAAAACAATACGTATTAGAAGTATTAAGCTACATACACACAGTATATACATATATACACTGATTTGAGCCTCTTAAACTTCACAACACCTAGTACCATATTAAGAGCTCTGAGAAGTCCTGCAGTTAAACACTATTCACCTTGTTAACCTCCAGATTCCCTTCTTCTGTGAGCACAGAATGCCTTTTTCATAGGATGTCACTTAATTAACCTCTTACCTACCAGTATGTCCTGCATGACCAGTTGGAAATGCTGGATTTCTTGGTGTTGACTCACTACAGTCAAACCCACTGTATCTTTTATTGGTAGAGTATTTGCCTTCACAGAAGTGTTACTTTCACTGGAGGCCATGGACCTGTATGATGACTGATTTCTACAGTTCTGTATTTGTCCACCAAAAGAAGTTAGCATCTCATCCAAGATGGGCCAGATGCACTAAATCCGAATGGGAGGATGCTGGAACAGGGGATATGTCTGTGCACTCCCTGTGTTGAGCTCCAGCATTAAGTGGGAGTTCTTAGAAGCTGTGTGGTTTAATACATCTGTCTCCTTGGCTGCTATGCCAGCTTTTCATGACAGTGCTCTTCATCATCTGAAACATGTAATTGCTTTTGACGACAAGAGAATTGTGGCAAGAGAACTCTCCACAGTCTCCAAAAACACCACGTTGCCAGTGTTTCAGGTCCGGTCAACTTCAGCAGATGTGATGTTAGGATGTGGTGTTTCAGACCCAAAGGAGTATGCGGGGGGCCACCTCGGAGTGGCTGCCTCCATGGGCGTCTTCTTTCCAAGTAAGGATTTGTAAATGCAGATTGATCCACCATACAAAAACATAATGGAGACCGGAAGGGGAAGTTGATGTGAAGAAAGGGGTTCAAAGGTGATTCTGTGTTTTGCAGCAGATGACCCTTGGCTGCACCTGCGGCCAGAAGCGGGTCTTGTCTCCCATTAAGCTTCAGGATACGGTGTATGCTCTGAGTCTTAAGTAGAAGAAACTGTAAATAGTAAGGCCAAAACCCAACTCTCACCACCAGCCACTATTTAAAACCTCCGTTAGGCCTCCCACACAGATGAGAAATTGTTTGAGGGGACTGTATGGGTTTTGCTGGAATTGACGTCAAAATATCCTTGTGTCCTGAGCTGATGAAATTTCTAAAACTGTGCATGCCAGCAGATTGTCTCTGTTGAGGAGAATAACCAGAAACAGGCAGGCTGCTCAGCCCTGATGCTCACTGGGCTTTGGCGCAAAGGCCACTACGAGGTCTGGGGTGTGGGCAAGAGGGGAGCAGCTCCCCCAAAGAAAGGGATCTCATCCTCCTCTCCATGTGACCCTTCACAGAAGGCGGAGACCCGGTGTCAGAAGACGTCTCTGCATTCCTCTGTTCCCGGGTCTGGCTGAGCCAGTGACCTCCCTGGAGGCCTGGCTGATGGGAAGGAGGAAACCAGGATTAAATCTTCAGCTCTCATTTGCTAGGGGAACATGTACACTCAGATCAATGGAACTGGGTGACTTCGGAGCAAGTTCTCACAGTCTTATGGATGAGAACAAGCTGAACAGACCTGCATATGATTTAACCAGTGATACCATCATAATCTGACTTTAAAGTGCTCTTGGTGCTATTCATTTTTTAATGCAGTTTACAAGGAAGACTTCATGAAGGATGCTGATTTAAAATGCACTATGTCAGATGAAGCTCAGCTCCATTTTGAACACATAGATCGCACATTCTATTTGGATGCTGGTATCCCCTTTTAGGCCAGTGCTCATTTCCAAAGCCATGTCTAAATCTCTGATTACATAAACACACGCATCACTTCCACTGCTTGGAGAATTTTAAAGTCCTTCATTTTGTTACCATGAGAATAAGCATTTGGTTAAGATGGTCCATCCTGGCAAATGGGTCTGCAAGAAATCTCGAATTAATGATTCTGTTCTCTTTTTATGGTTGGGGAAACCACAGCAAAATGTTGTGGCCAACTTTACTTTTCTTTCCAAGTCCATTCAGGATATGAACAGTTATGGGGCAACAATGGAGTGGGATATTTTGTGTACTATCAGACATCCAAAAAAGGAAAAATTTAACACTGTCATTCTTGGCAAGGAGCAATGCAGTGAAAGGAAAGCGATGCCTGTGAATTTTTCACTGGATTTTTCCTTGACCAATTTGAACACCCTCATTCTGATTTATTTCTCAAGGAGACAGTGAGAAACACTCCACGAAGTTCCAGTTGCCCTTTGGAGAAGGTGGTATTCTGGGGCGGGGGAGGGGGGGGTGTATATGTATGTGTGCTCAGACATGTCCTTCCTTTGCAATCCTATGGACTGTAGCCCACCAGGCTCCTCTGTCCATGGAATTTTCCAGGCAAGAATGCTGGAGTGAGTCACCTAAACTGAGCCCATCTGACTGCCCTAGCACTCTCATCAGACCCAGATACCGTTTGAAGTAAAAGATGCTCTCAAAGAAGAGAGGTCCTTGAGCTTGAAAATGCCAACTCCACCTTGATAAGATGTGCTGTCTGGCAAGAAGCTGGCTCTGAATGCCCCAGAGGATCTTTGTTTTTCATCAGAGCAGCCTCGAAGTCAGAGGAACCCAGAGGCGTTCACACTGATGAGGCCATTCCTCCCTTCCCTGCTTGGAGTTCACGGATCCTGTTGGAGTCCTTGCTAGGAGCAATTCTGGCTCCTTTTCTCCAGTGCCGATACTGGAGTCTGGTGCATAATACTGCACCCAGGCCAAGTAGGATTGGTTGGTTTTCTTAAAAAGATATTGAAACATGAAACACAATTGGCAAAGGAGCCCTTCTACTTGGTGTTGGGAGGTGGGGAACACCTTCCATTCACCATGAACACCTCGGCAGCACCTCTCTGGCTTCCTCTGGCTCTGGCAGGCTGAACTCCAAGCTGCCCTAGTGTGGTGGCAGGCAAGTTGGCTATGATGTACGTCTGTGTGCCCAAGTCCACCTTGCCCCTGACACGAGGCTTATCTCTAATAGAAACCTACAGGCTGTATCCCATCACTTGCCCTGGGGAGCCCATCCCTTAGGACAATTGTCAGGGCTGAGAAAGAGCAGATGATGCTTTACAGGAAAGGAGGGGAGGAAAGGTGAGACTGTAGGCGTGCCAGTCCTGTTTGTGTGCCCTCTGGCCACACATGGACTGCTGTTCCTCCTCTTGCTCACTAACAGGGAGATTTTTTAAAAGACACTGCTTTATATTGCCCCACCCCCATTTTCTCTGTCTCTCCCCACCATCTATTTGCAGCTTCTGATGGCATTTTCAGGACCTCATTTTGTTTCCTCTCTCAAGGTCTCTTTTTCTTCATCTTATGCCTTGTTCCCTGATTTCTTAGCCTCCGCTGTTTTTCTGTCTACCCACCACCTGCCCCAAACCTCTGTTTTTCTGGCCTGAGGGTGGCTGGGTGGGGAGTTGCGGATGTCTGGGAGTGAATGCCAGGAGACAGAGACAATAGTTGTGACTTTTGTTCTCCGCAGGCCATGACGTCCCTTTTCCTGAGCATTTGCTTCTGATTTAGAAAAATCAGCTTTACGAGTGTATGTTTTTATAGCTAACGTGATCAGACATTCCAGTTGTGTCGAGGATTTTAGGTCTAGAAAAGGAATGAAGTGCAGAGTTGGGATGCAGAGCAATCCTTTGTCAGTTCTCTGGTTGGCCAAACACGGTCGTGCACCCTGTGCTGCGGGGCCTGCCTTGCCCTGTCCTCCTACTCTACTCCACCTCCCCTGTCTAAAGCCTCTCCTCTGTGCTTCCCCTTGGATGCTCTGGGTACCTTGAGAAGCCCGGAGAAGCAACCTGCACAGTTTGGTTCCTTTACGTCCTCCTCTTCTGATCTCTGCTTTCTTGCTTCTGTGAAGTTATTGAGAGCTGGCCCTTAGCTTCTCAGTACTGTGATTATCATTTACCTAGGAGGTCTATTTACAGTCTTGATGCCAAACCATAGAGTCTGGTGAGAGATCCAGGATCCTGAATTTCTGACCAGCTCCTAGGACCTAGGGATGTAGAGACCACAGTTTTTCTTAAGGCCTGATACTATGCGCCTGCTTAAAAAAAAAGGTGATTAATCTGACAAGGGTATCAATGTTAATGAGCTAAAGAGAAAGCCAGGAGAGGACCTTCCCTTCTCCCCCAAGTGTTCTCTGTGCAGCTACTTCCTAGAGATAGCTCATTTCCTCATTTAACAAATATTTCCCAAGTGCCTACTGAGTTCCAAGCAATATTCTAGGCCCTAGGGCACTGCTTCTCAAACTCTAAACTTCATGCAAATTACCTGGGGAATCTTGTTAAAATGCAGATTCTGATTCAGTAGGTCAGTTGTTGTTGTTCTGTTGCTCAATCGTGTCTGACTCTTTGCGACCCCATGGACTGCAGCACGCCAGGCTTCCCTGTCTTTCACCCAGAGCTTGTTCAAACTCATGTCCATTGAGTTGGTGATGTCATCCAACCATCTAGTCCTCTGTCATCACATGGATCACAGCCTTGTCTTAACTCATGAGCCATGCCGTGTAGGGCCATCCAAGATGAATGGGTCATGGTGGAGAGTTCTGGCAAAACGTGGTCCACTGGAGAAGGGAAAGGCAAACCACTTCAGCATTCTTGCCTGGAGAACCCCATGGAGTATGAAAAGGCAGTAGGTCAAGAGGTGGGACCGAACATTCTTTGTTTCTAACAAGCTCCCAGTGGATGATGGTGTTTCTGTTCCATGGAGCACATCACAGCTGATAAGGGTCTAGACCAGTGCTTTTCATGGGAAACATAGCCTGAGCTACAAATATTAGCCACAGGTTGTTGTTTCGTAGCTAAGTTGTGTCCAACTCTTCACCCCGTGAAGTGTAGCCTGCCAGGCTCCTGTGTCCATGGGATTTCCCAGGCAAGAATACTGGAGGAGGTTGCCATTCCCTTTTCCAGAGGATCTTCCTGACTCAGGGATCAAACCCATGTCCTACCTTGCGAGTGAATTCTTTACTGCTGAGCCCCCAGGGAGGCCTGATTAGCCATAGAGGCAACTTTAAATGTTTTCATGGCCATGTTAAAAAAAAAAAAAGTGAAGTGGATTTTGAAGGACTATGTTGCTTAACCCAGTGTGTTCAAAATACTGTCATTTCAGCAAGTAATCAACATAAACGTTGTTGAGAGACACACTTGAAGTCTTCAAACGCAGGTGTGGGTTTTGCACATCTTGAGCACATTTCAGGTGGGAGTAGCCACATTCCAAGTACTCAAGTTCACGTGCAGCATTTGGCTCTTGTGCGACCCAGGGCAGGTCCAGGCACTACCCTCATCACTGGGGAGCGCAACACAGTGACTCAGAAATGCAGACGGTGCCACCATTGGGCCAGAACTCCAGTTCCAGGGCTATGTGATCTCCTTTCATGAGGAGCAGCCTCAGTGATACGAATCGTAGACCAGCTCATTTCCCATCCCCATGTGAATAAGTGAAATAGAAATCCCAGTGCACAAGTCCATGGTCCTCCTATCAGAAAATGCTCACTGTTCGTGGGTGGGTGGGGTTTCCTTCCCTCTTACCTGGTAAGCCCATCCTGCTCCATTAAAATGGACTCTCCTCAAACCGCTGCTGAGTTAAGGGGACAGGAGAAGCCGGGGCCACATTCTGACTCTATCCAGGTTTGTGTCTGATGTCCAGTTTTTTTTTAATTTATTATTTTTTATTTTATTTATTTGGGTGTGTTGGGTCTTAGTTGCAGCACATGGGATCTTTGTTGCATTGGGCAGGATCTTTCACTGCGGTGCATGGAGTCTCTAGTTGTGATAAATAGGCTCAGTAGTTGTGGCTCGTGGGCTTAGTTGCTCCCTGGCATGTGGAGTCTTAGTTCCCCGACTAGGGACCAAACCTGTGTACCCTGCATTGCAAAGCAGATTCTTAACCGCTGGACCACCAGGGAAGTCCCTGCTGTCCAATTTTTTGAACACAGCTTTACTCTGGGTACCATACCTTGTGCACCATTGTAGGTTGTCTTGACACCCTGGCCAGTGTGGTAAAAACGTGAGCTGAGAGCACAATGCACGGTGCTTATGAGTCCCCGCTCTGCCTCCTGGTTCCACCAGTCAGAGCAAAGGGACCAGGTTGGAGGACGTTTAAACAGAATCTTTACCTTGCTCACCTGCTCTCTTTTCTATTCTGCATCCCCCATGCTCTGCTTCTATAGTGTTTTGAAGGGACTTTATCCTTGGTGACAGTGCCCTGGGATGTGGCCAGTATGGCTGCTCTGGGAGACACCTGTGTTATAGGTGCGAACCTAGAACATGATGCATTTCCAAGGTTAGGTCGAGTTTTCTCAGGCCCTGTGCCTGGTGCTTGACTTTAAATGCCTCTATTTAATTAAAATAAATTATGAAATCAGGTTTCAGGGCTGGTGCAATGATAGCAATTAGCGTTTATATAGCACTTTTTGATTTACGTAAATTTTTAGCCTTCTCTCATTTTTACAAAGTTTGTGACAGGTAAGTGTATACCTTGATTATGTGTGTTAAGTCACTTCAGTCGGGTCCGACTCTTTGTGACCCTATGGACTGTAAGCCACCAGCTCCTCTGTCCATGGGATTCTGTAGGCAAGAATACTCGAATGGGTTGCCATTTCCTTCTCCAATACCTTGATTATAGTCGTAAATAGCATGAAAGAGAAGAAAGGTCTATGTAACCTTGCTCTTGCTTAGTTCTATGTTTTCCTGCTCATTATGCACACCAACTGCTTGGTTCTTTCTTGCATTGTTTAGAAAGGGAGAATCTGGGTGTCTTCACAGGTGTTTTCATTTTTAAAATGGCCCATGAGAAAATTGAAAACGACACATCAGAATTCATTCAGGCAGGCAAAAATGAGGTAGTCGAGGGCTTGGCTGATAACTTCCACAGAGGCAGGCTTGGGAGGGATGGCGTGAAGGGTGAAGAGCTGGTGGGAGGGCTTCTAAAGAGCAGCCTCAGGTTCGTGTGCCGGCACCATCCGCTACTGAGTTATCACGGCGTCTGCTCAGCCAGCTAAGTACAAATTAATCTCTTGTGGCTGACCAATTACGCACAGCCTTTTGTGAGCAAACAAGTTAAAAGAAACGCATTAGGTAAAGCAAGGGCTAGCAGCTCTTGGAGTGAGAGAATGGGGGGCCTGCAGCGTCAGAAGGCATTTGATTCCACAG
The DNA here is from genome assembly GCF_019923935.1 of Bubalus bubalis. Classification (NCBI taxonomy): domain Eukaryota; kingdom Metazoa; phylum Chordata; class Mammalia; order Artiodactyla; family Bovidae; genus Bubalus; species Bubalus bubalis. The sequence continues at coordinate 54,177,422 of NC_059167.1, read as the reverse complement.
TTGTCATCCAGCTAAGCTTATCAGAAGGTCTGAAATTGACTATATCACATCGCGTGTGTGGACACATATTCATTACTTGGGTAAACACACACTCTTGTGCACCTGGGACGGTGCCAGGTTACATCTGTAGTCCTTGGATAATTATTAATAGCACGCCCTTTCAGTCTCAGATGAGTCTTGGATTGGACAATGAATTATACGTTTCCTTTAAATTACAAGCACATAGGATGTCTCTATGTATAATAAAGAACACATGATTTATAATATTGGCGGAGTCTTAGTAGGGCTCTGGTTAAGGTATGCCTTATGTTTGTTTGTCTTCTCCAGAAATATGAATCAACATTGTATCCTGGAAAAAATCTGGCCTTTGGAAAAAGCCAACCTAGACCCTATTATAGAGACTGATGGGGTCTGGTAGTTAAGGCATAGGGTCCAAAGCTGACCATCTGGGTTCCAATCCCAGCTCTGCCACTTACCAGCTGTGACTACTTGGGCAAGTTACTTAATCTCTCTGTGTTTATTCTTTGACCTGTAAAAAGGATATCGAGGTACCTGCCTTATAAGGTTGAAGTGAGGATCAGAGGTGTTAATAATTAATGCACATGAAACAGTGACTGATGTTAACTAAGCCCTTAGTAAATATTTGCTATTATTTTAGTCTCAGCTTTACTGTTCTTCAGCAGTTTGGCCACTGGGATGGAGCTCGCTGAACCATGGTTCCCTGTAAAGTGAGCGTACTGATTTCTACCTCTTGGAAACACAGTAAGCATCCATTGGGATAGGGTGTGTGAAGAGTTTAACGTGGTACCCAGTTGTTAATGAGGTCTCAACCAGTGTTGAGGCATCGTTTTCCTTAATGGAATGAGAAGAATCTCTGATACCTCATGGAGCTCATCTCTCCTCTAGTTTGCTTGTTTCTTGCAAAATCTAAAGTTGTTTTCAGTCAGTCTGTGAAACCCATAAGTAACTTTCCTAAGGATTGTCTCTGTTATTTGAATGATGTAGAGAGAGCATGAGCCTGGGAGCGATTGCAATGGAGGTAGTAAAGAGAGTTTTGAAAGTTACCTGAATTTTTATTGGCTTTTTAGATCACCAACTGCTAAATATCCTGAAAGTATTAATTGCTTTGTAACCCCCTGGACTGTAGCCCACCAGGCTCCTCTGTCCAAGGAATTCTCTAGGCAAGAATACTGGAGTGGGTTGCCATTCCCTTCTCCAGGGAATCTTCCCCACCCACGGATTGAACCTGGGTTCTTCTGCATTGCAGGCAGATTCTTTACCATATGAGCCACCAGGGAAGCTAAATAACGTTGTGAAGGTTTTGTTTTTGTTTGTTTTAATCTTTCCATCCCCCTTCCTAATTGCCCTTTACTCCTCCAGTATCTACACGTAATTTCAGCTTCTAATAATGTTTCTATTTCAGTCAGTTCAGTTCAGTCACTCAGTCATGTCTGCCTCTTTGCGACTCCATGGACTGCAGCACACCACGTTTCCCTGTCCATCACCAACTCCCGGAGCTTACTCAAACTCATATCCATTGAGTTGGTGATGCCATCCAACCATCTCATCCTCATCCTGTCATTCACTTTTCCTCCTGCCTTCGATCTTTCCCAGCATCAGGGTCTTTTCCAGTGAGTCAGTTCTTCCCATCAGGTGGCCAAAGTATTGGAGTTTCAGCTTTAGCATCAGTCCTTTCAATGAATATTCAGGACTGATTTCCTTTAGGATGGACTGGTTGGATCTCCTTGCAGTCCAAGGGACTCTCAAGAGTCTTCTCCAACACTACAGTTCAAAAGCATCAATTCTTCAGCACTCAGCTTTCTTTATAGTCCAGTTCTCACATCCATTCATGACTACCGGAAAGACCATAGCTTTGACTAGATAGATATTTGTTGGCAAAGTCATATCTCTGCTTTTTAATATGCTATCTAGATTGGTCATAACTTTTCTTCCAAAGAGCAGGCACCTTTTAATTTCCTGGCTGCAATCACCATCTGCAGTGATTTTTGAACCGAAGAAAATAAAGTCTGTCACTGTTTCCACTGTTTCCCCATCTATTTGCCATGAAGTGATGGGACCAGATTCCATGATCTTAGTTTTCTAAATGTTGAGTTTTAAGCCAACTTTTTCACCCTCCTCTTTCACTTTCTTCAAGAGGCTTTTTAGTTCTTCTTTGCTTTCTACCATAAGGGTGGTGTCATCTGCTTATCTGAGGTTATTGATATTTCTCCCCACAATCTTGATTCCAGCTTGTGCTTCATCCAGCCCAGCATTTCTCATGATGTACTCTGTGTATAAGTTAAATAAGCAGGGTGACAATATACAGCCTTGACATACTCCTTTTCCTTTTGGAACAGTCTGTTGTTCCATATCCAGTTCTAACTGTTGCTTCTTGACCTGCATACAGATTTCTCAGGAGGCAGGCAAGGTGATCTGGTATTCCCATCTCTATAAGACTTTTGCAGAGTTTATTGTGATCCACACAGTCAAAGGCTTTGGTGTAGTCAATAAAGCAAAAGTAGATGTTTTTCTGTAACTCTCTTGCTTTTTCGATGATCCGATTTGATCTCTGTCAATTTAATCTCTCGTTCCTCTGCCTTTTCTAAATCCAGCTTGAACATCTGGAAGTTCATGGTTCACATACTGTTGAAACCTGGCTTGGAGAATTTTAAGCATTACTTTACTAACAGGTGAGTGCAATTGTGCAGTAGTTTGAACATTCTTTGGCATTGCCTTTCTTTGGGATTGGAATGAAAACTGACCTTTTCCAGTCCTGTGGCCACTGCTGAGTTTTCCAAATTTGCTGGCATATGGAATGCAGCACTTTCACAGCATCATCTTTCAGGATTTGAAAGAGCTCAACTTAAATTCCATCACCTCCTCTAGCTTTGTTCTTAGTGATGCTTTCTAAGGCCCACTTGACTTCATATTCCAGGATGTCTGGCTCTAGGTGAGTGATCACACCATCATGCTTATCAGGGTCATGAAGATCTTTTTTGTATAGTTCTTCTGTGTATTCTTGCCACCTCTTCTTAATATCTTCTGCTTCTGTTAGGCCCATACCCTTTCTGTCGTTTATTGTGCCCATATTTGCATGAACTGTTTCCTTGGTATCTCTGATTTTCTTGAAGAGATCTCTAGTCTTTCCCATTCTCTTGCTTTCCTCTATTTCTTTGCATTGATCACTGAGAAAGGTTTTCTTATCTCTCCTTGCTATTCTTTGAAACCCTGCATTCAAATGGGTATATCTTTCTTTTTCTCCTTTTCCTTTCACTTCTTTTCACAGCTATTTGTAAGGCTTCTTCAGACAACCATTTTGCCTTTTTGCATTTCTTTTTCTTGGGGATAGTCTTGATCACTGCCTCCTGTATAATGTTACGAACCTCCATCCATAGTTCTTCAGGCACTCTATCAGATCTAATCCCTTGAATCTATTTGTCACTTCCACTGTATAATTGTAAGGGATTTCATTTAGGTCATACCTGAATAGTCTAGTGGTTTTCTCTACTTTCTTCAATTTCAGTCTGAATTTGGCAATAAGGAGTTCATGATCTGAGCCACAGTCAGCTCCCGATCTTGTTTTTGCTGACTGTATAGAGCTTCTCCATATTTGACTGCAAAGAATATAATCAGTCTGATTTTGGTATTGACTATCTGGTGATGTCCATGTGTAGAGTCTTCTCTTGTGTTGTTGAAAGAGGGTGTTTGCTATGACCAGTGCATTCTCTTGGCAAAACTCTGTTAGCCCCTGCCCTGCTTCATTCTGTACTCCAAGGCCAAATTTGCCTGTTACTCCATGAATTTCTTGGGTTCCTTGCATTCCAGTCCCTATAATGAAAAGGACATCTTTTTTTGATGTTAGTTCTAGAAGGTCTTGTAGGTCTTCATAGAACCATTCAACTTCAGCTTCTTCAGCATTACTGGTTGGGGCATAGACTTGGATTACTGTGATATTGAATGGTTTGCCTTGGAAACAAACAAAGATCATTCTGTTGTTTTTGAGATTGCATCCAAGCACTGCATTTTGGACTCTTTTGTTGACTCTGATGGCTACTCCATTTCTTCAAATGAATTCTTGCCCACAGTAGTAGATATAATGGTCTTCTGAGTTTAATTCATCCATTTCAGTCCGCTGTTTCCTAAAAGGTTGATGTTCACTCTTGCCATCTCCTGTTTGACCACTTCCAATTTGCCATGATTCACGGACCTAACATTCCAGGTTCTATGCAATATTGCTCTTTACAGCATCAGAATTTACTTCCTTCACTGGTTACATCCACAACTAGATGTTGTTTTTGCTTTGGCTCTGTCTCTTCATTCTTTCTGGAGTTAATTCTCCACTGATCTCCAGTAGCTTATTGGGCACCTACCGACCTGGGGAGTTCATCTTTTCAGTGTCCTATCTTTTTGCCTTTTCACATTGTTCATGGGGTTCTCAAGGCAAGACTACTGAAGTGGTTACCATTCCCTTCTCTAGTGGACCAAGTTTTGTCAGGACTCTCCACCATGACCTGTCTTGGGTGGCCCTAATGAAACATGGCTCATAGTTTTATTGCCTTAGCCAAGGCTGTGGTCCATGTGATCAGATTGGTTAGTTTTCTGTGATTGTGGTTTCCATTCTATCTGCCTTCTGATGAAGAAGGATAAGAGGCTTACGGAAGCTTCCTGATGGGAGAGACTGACTGAGGGGGAAACTGGGTCTTGTTCTGATGGACAGGGCCATGCTCAGTAAGTCTTTAATCCAATTTTCTGTTGATGGGCGGGGCTGTGTTCTCTCCCTGTTATTTGACCTGGGGCCAAAAATGGTGGAGGTAATGAAGATAATGGCGACCTCCTTCAAAAGGTACCATGCATGCACTACTACACTTAGGCCCCCAACCCTGCAGCAGGCCACCACTGACCCACACGTCTGCCAGAGACTCCTGGACACTCACGGGCGTATCTGGGTCAGTCTGTTGTGGGGTCACTGGTCCTTTCTTCTGAGTCCCGGTGTGCACAAGGTTTTCTTTGTGCCCTCAGAGTCTGTTTCCCAGTCCTGTGTAAGTTCTGGTGGCTCCATGGTGGTGTTAATGGCGACCTCCTCCGAGAGGACTTATGCCATACCCAGGTCTTCTGCACCCAGAGTCCCTGCCCCTGCAGCAGTCCAGTGCTGACCCATACTTCCACAGGAGACACTCAAACATAGTTGCTGCTACTGCTAAGTCTCTTCAGTCGTGTCCTACTCTGTGCGACCCCATAGACGGCAGCCCACCAGGCTCCCCCATCCCTGGGATTCTCCAGGCAAGAACACTGGAGTGGGTTGCCAGTCCCTTCTCCAATGCAGGAAAGTGAAAAGTGAAAGTGAAGTCTCTCAGTCGTGTCCGACTCTTTGTGACCCCATGGACTGCAGCCCACCAGGCTCCTCCGTCCCTGGGCTTTTCCAGGCGAGAGTACTGGAGTGGGGAGCCATTGCCTTCTCTGTCAAGACAGCTGCTGGTGCTGCTGCTAATGAAACAAGCTCAAGACTGCAAAGAAAAATCTGTATGATAGCTTGCATTACGAAGGAGGGCATGTTTAAAATATTGCCTTTCCTTTTGGTTTCTGTGGGATAAACAGCACCTAACTAAGAGTTTCATCAGTAAGAGCAACCTTTGAGAAAATGAGTAGTCACTGATTAATATGATAAACTTGACTTTTAAAACTAGCTCTGTTCACTCAATATCCAGACAAGTGAGTTTTTACTTACTGCATATCATCCAATCATCTTTAGTTTGATTTATTTATTCAACATAGAGTTACTGAGTGTTTACTCTGTGCCAGGCAGTCTCCCATGTTCAGAGGGTGCAAGTGTGAAAAAAAGCTGTGTCTGTCCTCACAGGGTGTACCATCCACCTAGTGTACACACAACATACTTGTTATTGGCACACACTCCTGAAACATGAACTGTCTTAAAACACACAAGTGAAAGACAAAGACTGAACTAAGAAGGAAATTCAGGCAAGGAATCAATATTACTGATCCAGAAATAATCAAAAACCTTATATCCGTTTTGCAAGAAGATAAAGCAAGAATTTTGAGACCAGATCAGGCAAACAGACTAGAGAAATCCAACAGCCATTTCATGTTAAAGTTGCCACATGACTCTTGTTCTAATTAATGGTTTCATATCTAGCCTGAACCCATATCTGTGTTGCTTTTCCACCTCATTTGACTTAGACAGATTTTGATGGGATGAATTAGTGCCTTGTATGCCATCTACCTATTTAAGAGAATGCCTGTGTGTGTGTGTTTGTATGTGTGCGCTCAGTCACTCAGTCATGTGAGACTCTTGGTGACACCACAGACAATAGCCTGCCAGGCTCCTCTGTCCATGGGATTTTCCCAGCAAGAATACTGGAGTGGGTTGCCATTTCCTCTTCCAGGGGCTCTTCCCAACCCACAGATTGTACCCACATCTCCTGCATTGCAGACAGATTCTTTACCATCTGAGCCACCAGGGAAGCCCAAGATAATGCCTACTTACAACAAATAGAAAATGGTTATAGATGTATAAAAGCTTGTGATCAGAGGCCATTAAAATTGTGTTCTTCTGATACAAGTGATGAAGTTGAAAATGTCTGGGGAGAAATGTGCATGAAAAGTCATCATCAAAATAATCACCCAAATCTGCTGCCAGGTATCATTAGTTACTGACATTTTCCAGGATGGTTGACGAGGAAGTTCATTGGTATTACCTGGCCCCTTGATGGAAAGGTGGTTCCTGGGCCCAGCCCCCGCCCCCTCCAACTAAATGAGGATTTCTAGAGGAAGGGTCTGGGGATCTTCAGTTTTAACAACTTTGGTGGATTCCCATGCATATTGAAGCTTGAGAACCATTAAGTTAATCCATTTTACCAAGAAAGAATGTAAGCATAAACCTCAGAAAATTGTCTCCCTGTGGAATGGGCACAGCAGTAATACAGTAGGAAAGAAAAAAAAAAAGAAAACTAATAAAGCATCTCTTTGAGAAAATACAGAGGAATCTTGGACTATTTGAGATTTTCACGATGAAATCTGTATTTACAAAGAATCACTGAACCAAATGCCTTGCAGGTTTTTGAGAAGTCCAAGATAACTTTGCTAATGTTTGAGGTTGACAAGAGCCCAAATATATTTGCCAGGAGCAGACTGCCCCCTCAAATTTAACCCAGCATTTTTAAGGAAATGCAACCAATGTGTTCATGATAGTCCTGCCTGAAATTCATCAAAATATAATATTTGTAACCATGATTTGGTAGCCCTGTAGTATTTAAACGTCTTTTGTTCCCCGCTTAGAAACTGGAAGTTGCCTTTGGTCAAGGACTAACTAACCCCAAACAGAGAGGCTTGAGATGATTCTAAAACACAAGCCCCACAAGTATCCTGTGAGTCTCCTGCAGGCTCTGGGCACTCTATTTAGAGCTGGAACCTCACCTTCAAATATCCCACTTGCCTTACAAAAAAATAAGGCATTTAATAACAGCAGCCTGACATCCTGAAAGAGCATTGGGCTGGGAGAAAGTGCATGTTTTCTCTCTTGGGTTTTCCACTGTGTGGCTTTGGGCAGGTATTTTAACCTCTCTGATCCTCTGTTTGTTTAGGTTTAAATGAGAGGATTAAACTCTTTGACCTTTGGGGCTAAAGTACTTTTCTATCTAAAGTATTGTAACCATTACTGCAACTGCTGCCTAGAAGCTTCCATGATCAGTGTATTTTGGTTGCCCTATCTGTTTATTGCCTTTGCAAACACAATGCATCGCTGTGTCTTGGGCTTCCTGCCAAGGAAGACAAGCCAATTTGATCGTGTTGCTCCTGGATGTCAAAACATTCTCGTCTGACCACGCCACAGAAGAAGTTTGTCGAAAGTGTGACTGACTGACATGATGACTGATTGGCTGATAACGGCGGCTGACAGTGATTGATCGAGTGTAAAATTATCTGCTCTCATTACTTCTGAAATTGAATTCAGATTGGTTCTATTGGAGGGTTTCCATGGAGACCGTAACCTGCTTTAGCAGTTGTTTGTGGATGTGGTGGCTTATTGTGATCAATACCTGTTTCCTGTGCTGGTCTGAAGAAATTATTAGTGATTGTAGTCAGGTAGAAAGAAGCAGCCATCTATAAGGGGGAAAAAAAACCCCTCAGGTTTTATTGCTACATAAAATGTGGGCTTTGTTCAGGGTTATGCTCTGGCCAACTAGTAGGTGATACCTTCACTAATTCACTGCTCTTGAATTGTTATTAGAGGATTTGCTTTTGAAAAAGAATTATAGGATTTTTTTTCTCTTTGAAGAAGATGGAATAGTAGATATTCATATTCATTTTTTAAAATGTGATGTAGTAACAACAAACATTTAATCAAATCACACTCATGTGACTACAGAGACAGGACTGGTCCCTCAGGCTTTTCCTGGGTTGTTTCTGTGAATGAAAAAGTCATTAAACTGTTTCACCGACTTGCCTTCTTGATCTCTTAGAATGGCATGCCACCTCTGCTCTTAAGGAAAGCCTTTCCTAACTGCCCCCATTAGAGTTAATTACTGCTTCCTCTCTGCTCACGTGGCATTCTTCCATCTTGTGTTACAGCGTTCATCCACAACTACATCCCCTTCACACTCCAGATTATGACATCCTTGAGGACAGGTTCATTTTCTTTTTTCTCTTTATATCATCCTCAGCATCTCGTGGAGTTCCTGATCCATCACAGGGGCTCAATAAATGCTAGTTCAACTGAATGAACTGGGTTTGCTTTGCAAGCTCATCTCTTTGGAGACCAGTGTTGAACAGGATTCCCATTCAGTGAGGTGGTGGAACCTGTGCCTGGTGGTTTGGTGGCTTTGTTTCCTGGCCCGTAGCTGTGTCTGTGCCAGAGAGGGTTGCTAGGAAATCTTGTGTTATAAGAGGTTCATGTTATATCTAAAGCTTTCCATATACATGAGTATTTTTTGGGGGGGCTGTGTTAAGTCTTAGTTGCAGCGTGTGGGCTTCTATCTAGTTATGGCACATGGCCTCCAGAATGCAGTCTCTGTAGTTGGGGCCTGCAGACTTAGTTGCCTGAGGTGTATGGGATCTTAATTCCACAACTAGGGATAGAACCTGTGTCCCCTGCATGGGAAGGCAGGTTCTTAACCAGTGGACCACAAGGAAAGTTCGCATGAATAATTGAATGATTTCCTACAGCTTGTAGAACAGCACTGACCATACTGAGATGATAATGAGAGGATACCTAGTAAGGACCAGATTTTATGCTTAGCCACATTTGTTTATTGTTTCTACTGGACTCGGCTTCGACTTACCCTCTCCCCCGACATTTGGCTCATTAGCTGAATGCACCTTTGGAGGAATCCACTATTAAGAGCAACTAAGATATTGGAACATTTACCTCGTGCCTGGTGTTACACTTAGTCCTATCTTTTTCATTTCTTTCTCACAGCTATCATTGTCCCATTTTGAAGAGAAAAGAACTAAAACACAGAATGATTAAGTAATTTTTCTAAGGTTACACAGCCTGGAAGTGGTAAAGCCTAGGGTCTGGCTCCAAACCCTGTTCTTGAAATTTATGATGTTGTGTCTTGGTAATGGAGCTTCGACATTTAGTTTCTCAACTGCCTGCTTCAAAATATGCAGAATCACATAGAGTAATCCTACCAAAGTCAAAATCACCTCCCATGTTTGTTAAAAATACAGATAACTCCAGATCTGCTGATTCACTCTTTTGACTAAGGCCAGTGAATCTGCACTAGGATGTTTTATTCTGTTCTGAGCTTTAGGAGCTTTGATACTAGTTTGTGTTCTTGTTTTGAGAGGAGAAGGGACAAGAGATTTCAATACCACAACTTTATAATCTCTGCTCTAAGGTAAATACACTCCTTGAGACTTGGAAATGAAAGACAAGACTCTAGGGTTTTTTGTTTCTTCGTACTGCTTAACTCTAGAAATAACCATCAGTGATAACATGAAAACAATTTTAAAGAGAGTTACCAGACTTTTCTGATTAAATGAGTGTTTAATGGAACAGTCTGAGAACTCATTCAATGCATTCATTAAAAGTCATGTCCTAGTTAAGACTTGACTAGTTAAGGACTAGTTAAAGACTTGTCCTAGTTAGGGGCTCGGCCAGTGGTGTTAGCACTGCAGGGAGTATCGAGGGGCACATTCCACAAGAATCCTTATGCAACATGTCCATGGCTTACCCTTGAACTTGATGGCCTTCCCCTAGATCTTCCTGAAGTACACATCCAGCTTTGTACTCTTTCCCTCACTGTAGTAAATGCAAATGGAGAAGGAAATAGCAACCCACTCCAGTATTCTTGCCTGGAGAATCCCAGGGACAGAGGAGCCTGATGGGCTGCATTCCTTGAGGTTGCACAGAGCCAGACACGACTGAGCGACTCAGCAGCAGCAGTAAATGCAAACCAGTGGCAGTATGTCACATCCAGTAGTAGCAAGACAAAGCTCTGCCTCCTCTAAAGGGCTCTTGATCTTTGCTTTATTTTTGCTGATGCTCTTCTGTGTCTCATCCATGTCAAGCCATCTTTCCTATCTTTCTAGCAGAGTTTTGCCCTCTTAGCAAGAATTCTCCCTGCCAGGTGCTGCATCCAAGGAGAAATTCCCTACGTGAAAGTTTTAAGAGGCTTATATCTCTGGGATTAATTCAGTCCTTGCTTTCTGTTGCTAGTTACCTTTCTGTGCCTGGTTTCACAAACTACTCTGAAGGGCAGAGACTGTTTCAAGTTCTTCTATTTTTCACCCTGTCCCTCACTCCAGGAACAGGCTCTGCCATCACCACATGCCAAGGCTGCCATTACCTCTTGTTTATTTCTTTCTCCCATGCCCCTGTTTTATTGAGATATAAGTGACACACAACATTGTATAAGTTGAAGGTATACAACTTAATGATTTGAGATATACAACTTTAATGATTTGCTGAAGGAAATGGCAACCCATTCCAGTATTCTTGCCTGGGAAATGCTAGAGGAGCCTGGAGGGCTCTAGTCCATGGGTTGCAAAGAGCTGGCCATGACTCAGTGACTGAGCACACATATATTGCTGAATGATCACCACAGTAGGTTTGGTTGACATCCATTACCTCACATACTTAGTAGCATTTACTTTTTTGTTGCAGATTGGAGGTATTTTCTGCCTTCTACTATTAGAATATTTATAAGACAAATGAATGCTTATAGGTTGATGGATTTTCCCCATCTCTCCTTCCCCAACTTTGTTTCCCCGGTCTCTTAGAAATGCTTGTGTTCTTGTATGTGTAGCCGCCTTCTGTGGGTAGAGTCATAATCCTATCTTGATGCAATCGGTATTGGAATTGTGTACATTATCTAAACTATTTTTTAATGATGTCTTCTAGTGATTCGGACAGCTGTCATTCAGCTTACCTTCCGTGGCCTTCCAAGGTGACCAGGAGACCTCTGTTTTGTTCCGGAAGCTAGTCATAGTTGAAAAGCCTCCAGGTGCTTGGCCACAGGGGTCCAGCAACCTTCTCGTTGTCCATGGAGGCTTCTGGCAACCTCAGCTGTGTGATTCAGACCGGATTCTTAGGACTCTTAAGTGAAATGGTCAGAAAATGACTTAATGTATTTTGCCACATGAAGCACGTTTAACTGCCACTTGATTCTTTGTACTCTTTGGCTTAAGAACTCGCCTACCATTGTGTGGGGAAGTAAAAATTCTTTTTAATTTTATTCAGTTTAAAAAAAAAAAAAAGGAAAGGAGAGAAAAAAGTCTAGGCATTGTCAAAATATTTGCTTAATCTTGCAGATTTGGGAAGTTGTGTAGCTGCTTGCTCTGACAGACCAGAACAATGGTCATTAAATGAAAAGCAGATGCAATAAAGTGCGCAGTAAAAGCCTTCTATTACGGGCTGTAAGGGGAAAAAAGGGTTGTTAACAGAACACAGTAAGCGTTATGGAATAAATCAGAACAAAACCATTCCCAATTACTGTACGAAGATAATTAAAGTCTACAACGCTAATTAAGGTCTGTTTATATCTATTTCTGTTTGTGTACAAACATATGCACATAGTTAAATATTTTTGATTGTTTTTTATGCAATACTAACTTCAGAGTTGAATCTCTCTGAATTTAACTTTTGTTTTCATATCACCAGGAAGTAGTCTCCAGAAATTGAAACTCCAGCTTTCCCTCCTTGATTTTACTTTATTTTTCTTGGCTAACTTAAGAAAATTCTTCAAATATATAACACTACTTCCTTGAGTGTGTTTTTTTGGGTCTGCTGTGTCTTCCTTGAGTGTGTTTTTTTGGGTCTGCTGTGTTTTAGGTGGGATCAGCTAGGTTTCCCCACCACTATCACCACCATTTTTCAAAGAAAATGAATTTTTCTTTGAACTTGACCCATATGCCAAATTATATTCACACGTTAGTGTTCCATAGGATTACAAAATATCCTTTGGATATGAATCTCAAGAAGACTCAAACTTGAAGAATGAGAAATTGATAAATAATCCTCCCTACTGGCAGTTCCCCAGGGTTTTCTTCACAGGCTATAAATATCACATAAATATTCCCTGAACTGTAAGCTGTAATTTTTTGGATGGATGTCAATGCTTTTTAAGAGGGAACAACAATGAGCTATAATTATCATTCAAAAGTGATCAGCTAAACAATTGGAAAGGCAGTAGCTTTCAACGAAGGTCCAGAAATAGCCTCTGTATATACTGCACTTGACTCAACCTTGGGAATTAGGAAGAAACTTAATTCCAACTGGATGTTGATACTCTTTTGAAAATCACTTGATACCAACCAACAGATCCCCAATCATGTTTTTCAAAGAAAACAATTTCTTCTCCCCTCTCTTTCCCCTTCTTTCACTCCTTACAAATTCACCTACTCTATGTTTTTTCCCCCTAAGTTGCAGTCCACCCAAGATTTAATATAGTTGCAGTTCTTCCTTTTAAGACTAAACAAAACAAGAAGGACTTGTCTATGTTTCAGAACTGTAGCAGTCTTTAAAGAGCAGCGGCCAGCCTTCATTCTCGACCAACACTGTCCAACAGAATTATTATACAAGTGGCATAGATAACTTACACTTTCTAGTAGTCATATTTTAAGAAAGCAAAAAGAAGCAGGAAATTAATTTTGATAATATGTTTTAACAATATATTTTACTTTTTTTTTCATACTTAGTCTTTGAAGTCCAGTGTGTATTTCACACTTGGAGCACATCTCAGTTTGGATTTGCCTCATCTCACATGTTTATTAGCTCTATGGATTAATGGTGAGCACATTGAACAGCACAACTGTGAATGATGCCTGGAGAGGACCCGCTGTTAAATTCACAGACTCTGGAACGTTGAGTGTCTTGTTTACATGGAGCTACTTCTTTAGGTCAGTTTGAAGATAATGGAAGAATCAACCCCTGCTTCTACCTTGGCTGACGATGGAGTTGGAGAAAAGTATATGTCAGGAGGTCTTACAGATTTGGAGGGTCCAACTGGTAGCATAACTTGTTTTTGTTGGAGCATAAAACTACCCATTTGGGGCTCTAGAGTTCTACTTGTATGAGAGTCCTCTCTTATTGGGCTTATGTTCTGATTAGGAATGAGCTAGGTCTTAACTAGAAGGATCACGTTGGGAAGAATTACTTCTTGCCAAACAATCTGCTGGCTCAGAGGTTAAAGCGTCTGCCTCCAATGCGGTAGACCTGGGTTCGATCCCTGGGTCAGGAAGATCCCCTGGAGAAGGAAATGGTAACCCACTCCAGTATTCTTACCTGGAGAATCCCATGGACGGAGAAGCCTGGTAGGCTATAGTCCACGGGGTTGCAAAGAGTCGGACACGACTGAGTGAATTCACCTTCACCTTCAAACAATCTCAGAACAGAAGGAAGGTGAGAATTACAGGAAAGTTCAGCACTGCTGTCTCCTATTTTCCTGAGGCTACTCCTGCTGTATCAAAGACGCTGGTTGCCTTGTCGTGTACCCATAGCCTAGAGCCTAAACCTATTCCCAGCTTAGTGATAAACACACACAGAGTCCTTGGGGTGGAGCCAAGAGAGTGCGGACTTGGAAAATTGAAGAGTCCTCTGTTTGAACAGCTGGGTGACTTGAAGCAAATCGCAGATCTGAATCTGTTTCCAACTCTATAAAACAGCAAAGACAGTGCCTACCTTGCAGAGTTGTTTGAGGAGTAAATACTACAAAGTGTATAAAGCATCTGGCCGAGTGTCTGACACATAGTAGGCAGTCAATAAATGATAACTATCATTGCACGATATTGTATAGCTATGAAGTGTTTGTGTGGACATAATAAATGGTCCCATATTGAGTTACTGTCCCAAGCTGCCACTGTGACCCTGTGCAGGAAGATTCCTTGTATGGCTCTATAGTCCATGAATGAAAACTAGGTTCTCTAGTTTATGATCTGTATGAAGCTACTTCTTGCTGAAGCTAGGGCAGGAATCTGTAGATATCTGGACTATGTTATAAAACTAAGGGTTAAACTCCTATCTCTCTTCATTTTTTCAGAATGATTTCAAACTGTGAATGTAAAATGTCTTAAACCTGTATACTTGGTCCAGCCTGCGTGTATTACTTTGTGATTAAACTCCTTGTGGTCGTCATCTGAAAAGATAGGACAGGCATGCTTTGGTCTACTCTTGTTTACCAAATATAGATGAAATTCTGGCTTTTTACTTTTTAGGGGCTGGGGTTTACTTGGAAACCAACTTTTTATTTTTTGTGTTCTCTAAAGGTTGCAAATTAGCAAAATATTCCACAGACGACTCCTCTGGGCCTGAGAGATGATTTGCAGGATTCTGTTTTATTTGCTGGGAGAGGGAGATGAGGGTCTTTATCATTCTGATCAAAACTCTTTTCTTTAGATGACATTGGGGCTACATTTTATAGCTTCTTTTATGATCCATAAAAGTGGTGACCGCAATTGGGTAAATGTGATGTGAGCCACTTGGAAAGCTTCTCTCTGTGATTCCACCAGCTTCAAGTGCCCTGCATATAATTTTGAAGACCAGTCAATTTATTGAAGTGTTCTTCGTGGGCAGAGCATATGCTGAATTTGATGAACATCACTTACGTAAAATGTAATCCCTTTCATGGTGTACTTCTCTTGTGACACAAAAAGACACTGTTTCAAAGGCAAACCTTTTCTGATAATTGGTGATAAAATGACTGTTATTGGCAGGATGAATGGGAGGGACAAATATCCTTGAACTCTTCAGAAAGGAGGGCACTAATATTGAGAACAAAATTGTGAACATCTTTATCTGTTATACAGAAACATCTGTATGTAATACTTTACATAAGAAGGTGCTATAGCCATTTCTGTGGTTCCACCTTCATGCTCTCACACCCTGGATCATGATGGAACAGTGATAGTAGACTATTGTCTAAACCTTTTTCTCCTTGCTGACATACATGGACATATGCATGGATATAACTTACGGGGGTATCTCCGGGAATTTTTTTGATATGGAAATAAAATCATACTACACATATTTTTTATTTTTTCAATTTCATAGTACATCATGTACACACCTAAAATTCAGTAGATCCAGTTCTAATTCTATCCTTCACCTCTAATTTGTTAAGATCTTTAACAATCTCCTATATGGAAATTTAAAACATGCAACTTCATTATGTTCCCAGTCTTGATAGTAGTTCAGGGGGTTGCTAACTCCAAGTCAAGTATTAGTTCAAAAAATGCATCGAAGCTAAAACAAAAAGAGAATTTTCATTCTGTAGACCGGAAAGGAAATAACTGAAATAAACCAATGGGATGCATTGTGTTTTGCAAACATTATAGATCGTAGGTGAAGATGTGTCAAAGTAAAGTTACACTTTACCTGAAGGATAGTGAGATCTAGAGAAGGAAGGATATAAATTACACTTTGTAACCATCTCATTTCAATGAATTTGATATTTAGAGAAAATTTATTTATATCATAGTTTCAGGTAGCTAAACAACTTGGGATTTCATGTTTTTATGCAACTGTTTCTCTTGCCCATTCTTTCCCATTGCCCAAAAACTATCAAGAGATTAATAATTTGTAAATAGACCTGGTTTGGTTTAGTAACTATTTATTGAATAGTTACTAAATCAAACAGTTTTGGTTTTGAAGTAAGTATTTGGATAATGTTTTACACAACCTGTGGAATAATTTGTTAAAATGAAATACATGTATGTAACATGAATACATACATATGTATATACTCTTATTGAATTTTACTGCTTTGTGACTTTTAAACTATCTTTCCTAACATCTTTTACAATTGTTAGTTTGAGTTTCCCTCAAAACTGAAGAAGAGACAGCTTAAAATATAGTTTGTTGTTAGAAATAAATGTGTTTTCTAAGTTGTATGTACATATCACTTAAGGCAGGGATCCCCAAACTCTGGGAGCTAATGCCTGATGATCTGAGGTGGAGCTGATGTAATAATAATAGAAATAAAGTGCAAATAAATATAACGTGCTTGAATCATCCCGAAACCTTCCGCCCAACACCCCACCATCACCCACTGCTCTTGTTCATGGAAAAATTGTCTTCCATGAAACTGGTCCCTGGTGCCAAAAAGGTTGGGGACCATTAGCTTAAGGAATCAGTTTAAAATGATTTCTTTTCAGAGTCCTTGAATGTGGTTCAAAGGCATGTTCCTTTGTCCATAATCACCATTTGGATAATGAGCCCAAACCTGCCTAGCAATTTCATTCTCCTGCTTATCAAGTCTTCTCAAACTTCTTTCTCAGGTCCATACAGCACTGGTTGTCCTTTTCTCTTCTGTAATCTTGTCTCAAATGTATCGTGCCCGCTGGCATACAGGAAAGTAGCAAGACTAGTACAAAGAACTTAATTTTCCTTTGAATCATTTGAGAAGTTTCCAACCTCTTGCCCTACTGCCCTGGAATACTTTAGTGTATATAATCCCTGTATTACAAGGGACTGTATATCTATGATAATAACCATCAAAACCAGGAAATTAGCACTGATACATTGTAATCTTCAAGTCCATCAACCCCATTAAGTCTCACCAGTTATCCCAATTCTTTCGCTATATGTACATATGTGTGTGTATGTAAATAAAATATAAATAGTATAATAAATTGTCTCTCTATAGCAAAAGTTTCCACTACCTAATCATTTATTACATTTAGTTGTTATGTGTCTCTGGTTTCCTTTCGTGTGGGACAGTTTCTCAATCTTTCTTGACTTTCATGACCTTAATGCAGTTGGAGATTACAGGTTGGTTGGGGCTTCCCTGGTAGCTCAGTTGGTAAAGAATCCGCCTGCAGTGCAGGAGGCCTGGGTTCAATCCCTGGGTTGGGAAGATCCCCTGGAGAAGGGGAAGGCTACTCACTCCAATATTCTGGCCTGGAGAATTCCGTGGACTGTATAGTCTATGGGATCGCAAAGGGTTGGACACAACTGAGCGACTTTACAAAAAAGCTTTACAAAAAAGATCTTCATGACCCAGATAACCACGATGGTGTGATCACTCACCTAGAGCCAGACATCCTGGAATGTGAAGTCAAGTGGGCCTTAGGAAGCACCACTATGAACAAAGCTAGAGGAGGTGATGGAATTCCAGTTGAGCTATTTCAAATCCTAAAAGATGATGCTGTGAAAGTGCTGCACTCAATATGCCAGCAAATTTGGAAAACTCAGCAGTGGCCACAGGACTGGAAAAGGTCAGTTTTCATTCCAATCCCAAAGAAAGGCAATGCCGAAGAATGTTCAAACTAC
Organism: Bubalus bubalis; assembly: GCF_019923935.1. Lineage (NCBI taxonomy): Eukaryota > Metazoa > Chordata > Mammalia > Artiodactyla > Bovidae > Bubalus > Bubalus bubalis. The sequence continues at coordinate 54,159,697 of NC_059167.1, read as the reverse complement.
TGCACAGTTGCACTCATCTCACACTCTAGCAAAGTAATGCTCAAAATTCTCAAAGCCAGCCTTCAACAGTATGTGAACCATGAACTTGTAGATGTTCAAGCTGGATTCAGAAAAGGCAGAGGAACCAGAGATCAAATTGTCAACATCCATTGGATCATCAAAAAAGCAAGAGAGTTCTAGAAAAACATCTACTTCTGCTTTATTGACTATACCAAAGCTTTTGACTATGTGGGTCACAACAAACTCTGGAAAAGTCTTAAAAAGATGGGAATACCAGACCACCTTACCTGCCTCCTGAGAAATCTGTTTGCAAGTCAAGAAGCAACAGTTAGAACTGGACTTGGAACAACAGACTGGTTCCAAATTGGGAAAGGAGTACGTCAAGGCTGTATATTGTAACCGTGCTTTTTTAACTTACATGCAGAGTACATCATGAGAAATGCTGGACTGGATGAAGCACAAGCTGGAATCATGATTGACGGGATAAATATCAATAACCTCAGATAAGCAGATGATACCACCCTCATGGCAGAAAGCGAAGAAGAACTAAAGAGCCTCTTGATGAAAGTGAAAGACAGTGAAAAAGTTGGCTTAACGCACAACATTCAGAAAACAAAGATCATGGCATCTGGTCCCATCACTTCATGGCAAATAGATGGGGAAACAATGGAAACAGTGACAAACTTTATTTTTTTGGACTCCAAAATCACTGAAGATGGTGACTTCAGCCACGATGCTTGCTCTTTGGAAGAAAAGTTATGACCAACCTAGACAGCATATTAAAAAGCAGAGACATTATTTTGCCAACTAAGGTCTGTCTAGTCAAACCTATGGTTTTTCCAGTACTTATGTGTGGATGTGAGAGTTGGACTATAAAGAAAGCTGAGTGCTGAAGAATTGATGCTTTTGAACTATGGTGTTGGAGAAGACTCTTGAGAGACCCTTGGACTGCAAGGAGATCCAACCAGTCCATCCTAAAGGAAATCAGTCCTGAATATTCATTGGAAGAACTGATGCTGAAGCTGAAACTCCTATACTTTGGCCACCTTATAGGAAGAACTGACTCACTGGAAAAGATCCTGATGCTGGGAAAGATTGAAGGCGGGAGGAGAAGGGAATGACAGAGGATGAGATGGTTGAATGGACTCAACTGACTCAACGGACATGAGTTTGAGTAAGCTCTAGGAGTTGGTGATGGAGTGGAAGCCTGGTGTGCTGCAGTCCATGGGGTCACAAACTGGACTGAACTGAACTGGACTGAGCAACTGAACTGAACTAAGCGACTTTCACTTCACTGACTTCACTGGTTCATAGAATGACACTTATTTGTCTTACAATTAGATTCCAGTTATGTGGGAAGTATCAGCCTATTAAGTGTTTGAAATTCCTATTTGAAATTCCTCAAAGCTCAGTTTCAGGCCTTCTTATCTTTTCCCTGAGCCATGTTCATACACATGCATTGTTCTACTTATCCCTCTCTTATGTTGCTCACAAATTCACAACTCAAGCTTAACATTCTCCAGTGAGTTGTGGACTCTTAGAACCACTCTCTCCCTACTTTCTTCTCTTGGTTACTAAATATCAATCTACCACCTTGTCCTTTTGATTGACTGTCTTAAACATCTTGCTAAGCTGTTCATTGCATCCTTCAGTACCCCCTCCAATTGCCATGGATGGTTAACAGCCTCTTAACTGGTTTGTGTGTATGTATACGACAGAGGATGAGATGGCTGGATGGCATCACTGACTCGATGGACGTGAGTCTCAGTGAACTCCGGGAGTTGATGATGGACAGGGAGGCCTGGTGTGCTGCGATTCATGGGGTCACAAAGAGTCGGACACGACTGAGCGACTGATCTGATCTGATCTGATCATACTTACTCCTTTCTGGCCCCCTGCAGTGTATTCTCCTTATTTTAGCTTGAGTGATCTTTTAAGAATGTGAATTCCCTGTTTAAAACATTCTAATGGTATCCCACTGTGCTTAGGACAGACTAAGATGAACTTAGCCGATGGATCCTGTGTGGACTGGTTATGTCTGACCTTCCCTGCTCTGGCCACACTGGCCTTCTTCCTGTTTTTCTTACCATGCTTTCTATGCTTCCACGAAGTACAGCCCCTTTGCTTCCCCACTCATCTTCTCAGCCTTCCAATATTTTAAAATAGCTTTATTGAGATAAAATTCACATACTATACAACATATGCACTTAAAGTATAAAATTCTGTGCTTTTTTAGTATATTCTCAGAGTTCTGCAGGAGAAGGCAATGGCAACCCACTCCAGTACTCTTGCCTGGAGAATCCCATGGATGGAGGAGCCTGTTAGGCTACAGTCCATGGGGTCGCTAAGAGTCAGGCACGACTGACGAGACTTAGCAGCAGCAGAGTTCTGCAACCATCACCACTATCTAATTTCAGAATATTTTCATCACTCTCCGAAATAAATCTTATACCTGTTAGTAAGTACTCCTTCATACCCACTCACACTTACTCTTTACTCTGCCCACTGATCTATTTTTTGTCACTTTAGATGTTCCATTCTGGACATTTGAATTAAATGGAATTCTACAGCACATTATGTTTTTTTTTTTTTTTTTAGCACATTATGTTTTATGACTGGCCTCTTTCACTTAGTGTAAAGTTCATCCATGTTGTAGTGTGAAGCACTTTTTTATTCCTTCATACAATTGAATAATATTCTACTAGGTGGATACGTGGTGCTTTTCTGGTGGCTCAGCATTAAAGAATCCGTCAATTCGGGGAACTTGGGTTCGATCCATGGGTCAGGAAGATCCCCTGGAGAAGAAAATGGCAACACACTCCAGTATTCTTGCCTGAAAAATTGTATGGACAGAGGAGCCTGACTGCCTATAATCCATGGGATTGCAAAGAGTCTAACATATTTTATCCATCAATTGATGGACACTGGGGCCATTCCTCAAATCTTGAATTGAGCATCCCTTTTTCAGAGAATTTCCCTGATCTGTGGAAGCAGGCTGATCATGCTGGATTGAATTTCACTGCACTGTTTCTCTCTTCTTGCTGATGTCTCTCATAGCTCCAGCTTTACATTTGTTTGCACACTTCTTGGCCTAATGGGATGCTGGTCTTTTCACTATAAACTCGAGGAGCTAGGGATCATATCTGTTCAGGCTCACCAAGGTTTCCCAACTGCTCACACAGGGCTGTGCACACAGTAGGAGCTCATTAGATACTTGTTCAATGAATAAATCCTAATTCTGCTCATTGAAACAAGATTGCATCTGGCAGTGGAGATATTTGAGCCATTTGTATGAATTTCCCTGGCATGGCCTCTATTGTGCTTTAGATGAGAAGGGCCTGCCATAAACCATTCTGTTCTTCTTCTTGCCTCCAGCAGGCCTTTACTCAATTGTATTTCTTAATAGAATTCAGCATTTATTGTATGTATTTATTTGAATTAAGTTGCAAAAATATGGAAGTAACCATGACAGGCAGAAGCAGAGAAGCGTGCAGAAGTTAATGCATTGCTAGGCTCTCACAGAGCTGGAGTGGCCTAGGTAACTAGCAGTTGGGAAGAGAAAAGAAATTATTACTGGGGCAGCCTTCTGTCAGTTGTCTGGGGATTTTTTTTTTTTTTTTTTTTTTTTTTAGTGAGTCTCCTCTTTGTCACTAGAGTGTGGGAAATAGTTTATGGTCAATGTTTTGCTTGAATGGCATTTTGCTGGAATTACAGTAGCTACCTCCTTTCCCAAATTGCTTCCTGAATTACTGGGTTAGGTGCTATTCTGTGAGCTTCAGGTGTGAATGTTAATTTCATTGTCTCAACCACCTTGTGAGACAGGCACTACAGTTAACCATTTTACAGATGAGTAAACTGAGGCTTTGAGAGAAAAAATAACTTGGGCTTTATCCCACAGTTCTTCTGATATCAAATCTCATGTAAACTTACACAAGTTTAGATACTGCCTGTTCATTTTGGCAGATCTGGGGTCTCCTTTTAACTACAGCTTATCAAGTAGAGAATTAAAGTTGAATATTGAAAATTATTAAGGATTATGTGTTAGTCACTCAGTCGTGTTTGACTCTTTGTGATTCGATGCCATCTGAAGTCCACCAGGTTCTTCTGTCCATGGGATTCTCTGGGCAAGAATAATGGAGTGGGTTGCCATTTCCTTCTCCAGGGGATCTTCCAGTCCCAGGGATCAAACCTGGGTCTCCTGTATTGCAGGCAAATTCTTTACTGTCTGAGTTACCAGGGAAATCCCATTAAGGATTATGGCTGAATTTAAAAACCTTTGTTGTAACAGACTGGAGGAAATAGCTTGCATTCTGGAGTTACATGGACCTGGATTTAACTTCCACTTCTACCCTTTTTTAGTTGAACATGACATTTACTTTCCCTGAATCCCAGTTTCCTAATTTTAAAACTGAGAATAATTATTATCAATTGCAATAGGATACTTAGGGATTAAACAAAACAAACAAAACTCCAACCCAATGCCTGATACAAAGTAGGTGCTTAAAAAGAAAAAAGAAAAAAAGGCCACTTCTTCTTTTATTTCTTTTACTACTTCTATGTTTTCATGCAAATGAATTCCTTTAGCATAAGATTTTCCCAGCCCTTCCAGTTAATACTTTTTCATGCCAAGACAGGAAAGAAATTATCTGCTGAACAGTTAATATGTTTATTAGAAACTTGCATTCTCATCTTAAATATTTCTTCTCATTCATTTCACCCTGAATATCAATTCAACTAATGCTATTTGAGCACAGAAGTGCGTGTGGTAGTAATGGTGCTTTGCCCACACTGAACTCGTATTCCAACAAAGAATACACACACACACACACACACACACACACACACACACACACACGGCATTTATAGTTTAACCAAATACAGCTCACTTACTATGACAAATGCCATCGAAGCTGCATGGAGATATTTGACAACAGTTTTTTGTTCCCCGGTGGCTTAGACGGTGAAGAATCTGCCTACAATGCAGGAGACCTGGGTTCGATTCCTGGGTCAGGAAAATTCCCTGGAGAAGGGAATGGCAACCCATTCCGGTATTCTTGCCTGGAGAATCCCATGGACAGAGGATCCTGGGGGGCTACCATCCATGGGGTCACAAAGAGTTGGACTCAACTGAGCAACTAACACTTTGTAGGCCAGAAGGCTTTCTAAGCTTACTTCTGATGGAGTTAAAACTCAAAAGCCTCTGGGAGCCAGTGAAAATCCTTACCTCTTACTTAAATGTAATTTCAAGGGAGAGGAAGTGCAACGTGTTTTGTGAGGCCAAGTCTTTATTGGGTGTAAAGGACAGCATTGCTCAGATGTACTCCCTAGCAATTCCTATAGGAACACAAGGTCATCAGCCATAGGTACTTCCTGTGTCTGGTTTTTAAGAGTTGAAAACAGAAATATAGGACAAATTTGGAGGCCAGCTAGAAAAGTTTAATTCTATTGATAGACATTTCTCACTACTTTGTTGTGAAATAGAATTTGCAAGGCTGGCAACTGACTTATGTCATGAATTATTTCACTCTTCATAAGGCAAGCATATTAAATATGACATAAACCAACTGGCTTCATGGATGGTAACTCATGGAATAGTGTCAAATATTGAGGGCGAGAAAGTCAGGGAGGTGAAGTATACTCGATTTTCTTGGGAGTCAGTTTGCTCTTAAATACCCAAATACCCAAAGTGTAAACACATTTTCACAATTCCTTTGTATAAAAATCTAACAGAATGGCCGCTGTTGTAATTCTGCTGCTTCTAGCAATTCGCCAGCAGAGTACATCCCGAAATAGCAGATACACAACGCAGTGTATGCTTTAGTGAACCTCGTAATCTCATGAACTCCTTCGCTGCTGGGTTGGTAAATGACACAGCTTTCATGGTGAACTTTATAAAATTTGGAGCCTCATGAATCAGACGGGAAAAAAAAAACAAAAGTGGACACTTTGAACAATGATGGATGAGTTGCTAGGGAGTAAAATTAAATGGTTGATAATAATTGTGGTAGCTCACAAAGACTGATGTTATTTACAAAAGCTACATTTTGCTTGTAATCAGATGTCTATTCCCATGAGCTGGGTCATAATTCATATTCCACTTTAATGTTCGTGGAAAATGTGCTTCTCTCTGTGTATGTATTATTTTTAGGATGTTATGTTTCCTTGGTGCATACACAATGAGCCTGAAATCCTTTAGGAATGTGTTTAATTTGAAAGTTTTATCCTCTGGGTCTGGTTAATTCAAATACACGGCAAGGAGCATTACTGTGGGGCCTGAAAGAACGTGGGCATGGTGAATTGTGTGCACAAAGACAACCCCATCCAGCGTTGCTGCCGCTCGGCTGGTAAAAGGCGATCCCCCTCCCGTGCTGCCCACACTCCTTTGGTAAAAGGTAGTAGGGAGAGTTTTTTCCCCTCAAACTTTTTTCTTCATCTATTCATTTAATTTTTCTGCACTGATTCTTTATCCTAATAAGCTTCATTTACGCTGGACCCGATTTCTCTGCTTTTAAGCTCAGAACCGTTCTCTGGTGGCTCTTTTGAGTTTAAAACGTTCAGCCCAGGGACTTCTCATAAATGTGTGTCTTCTGCTCCATAGCTCTGGGCTGTCCTGTGGTCTCCGTTATATGCTTTAGTCACAGAGATGATGTAAACCACATTTTCCTGTCTAGAAGTTGTGAAAAATGCTAAGACTGAAGGGCCGTCGCTCTCAGAGATGAGCAGGGCTTGCCCCACCACCTCAGAGACGATGAGCCTGCGTCGTGTCACCACAGAACTGTGCGATCTGGGAATCTGGCCTGGCTGCCCTTCAAGAGGATGAGTGGCTCTCTGGGAGCTGAAAGGTCTCTCAGGCGATACATTTCCACAGGGCTCAGTAATACCCTGTCTGACATGGACAGAGATGAGTCTTATGAGAAGTCTGAGGAGAAACCAGGTCTTGTGCTGCTATGCTGAGGAAGTGATTAGAACATTCCAGAGTAACCACAGTCCAGCATGGGCTCATCATCTTGTACACCATGGGGCTTTAGCATCACAGAAACCCGGGTCTGAGTCCTGGCTGCTGGAATTATGAGATGGGTGATCTGGGCCTGGACCAAGTTGCAAAAACATGGAATGTGAAAAAGCAAAACAAAACAAAAAGTTCAACCAGAATCTATCAGGAAATGAAGCAGATTTCTGTTTTTGCCCAAGATGATTGCCACTTGAACGATTTTTTTCAGACTATGAAGTTATTTTCTCCCAAAGTTTGCCTGTGCCTCTGCTAGGCTGGCGTCCTCAACTGGGATCCCAACATGTGGGGTTAATGCCTTCCTCTCTAGGGGTTGTGTGTATTGAAAAATCAGGAGCATGTTATGAGTCTCGTACAGTGCCAGGCACACACACAGTCGATTTTCTTTCTTGTGCCTCTACCATTTTTCCCCATAAACTCTTTAGAGACCAGTTTAATGGGCCCCCAGTGCAGTGTAACTGGGCCTTGAACTGAGCTTGGGTAGGAGAGTGCCATGATTGTACACATCAGTGTATTCACACTGGCTACTTTCATTTTCTTCGTTTTCTTCCCCAGCACCTGGGAGTTACCTACTGATGAAGATAAGTGTGGTGAGCTCTCCCACCCTGTGTACAGTCTTGAAACTTCCCTGGCAGTCTAGTGCTTAAGACTCCACACTTCCAGTGTAGGGGGTATGGGTTCAATCCCTATTCAGGGAACTAAGGTCCCATATGCTGCTCAGTGCAACCAAAATAATAATGAATAATAATAATAGTACTTCCCCAGTGGCTCAGTGGTAAAGAATCTTCCTGTGATATAGGAGACCCGGGTTCGATCCCTGGGTTGGGAAGATCCCCTGGAGAAGGGAATGGCAACCCACTCCAGTATTCTTGCCTGGAGAATTCCATGGACAGAGGAGCCTGGCAGACTACAGTCCACGGGGTCGCAAAGAGTCGGACACAACTGAGCAACTAACACTACTTTCACTTTTCACCAATTCTTAGTGCTGGACATCAATTTAAATGTGGCTTTTGTTAGTTCACTTTTAAGGCCTTGTGAAATGGAATTCTCTAAGTGCATTGTGGGTTTTGCGTCTTGCTGAGTCTACAGCAGATATCAGCACAATGTGTCTGTGTGAGTATCATTGACGATACTGGCATGAAAACAAAGATGGTCCTCTGAAACTTGAGCTCATCAAAGCATTGGGGAAATAATATTGCCCTTCAGCTCAAGCCCAGTGGCCACATAGCCAATCTTAACTTACCTTGTTACAGTATCTTAGCATGTGACACGCTTGCCACTCACATTTCTACTGATACATTTGTTCATACAGATTAATTAATGTGTATGTTAATTAATGGTTGCCAAAATTTTCAGTTTATCTGCGTCAGGCATTTTATATGCATTAGTTCATGCAGTGGTTGCCAGTACCCTGTAGGATAAGTGTCTTCATGTTGTCATGATTTTATAGAAAGGGACACTGAGGCAACAAACTGGTGAAGTAAGTTATTCCAAGTCCTGGATCCCACAGGTGGTCGACATGGTATTTGAATACAGGCCATCTGACTCTAGAGCCTATACCTCACCCACTCCTCTTAGCTGCCACCCTGTGGCCCTTTGCGTAAGCAAATCCTGCTGGCATTCCAAGGTTCCCTCAGATCAGCACATGGCTGATGAACCAAGAGCACTTTCTCTGAGCAGAACATCATACAAAGCCTACCAGGGGGGATGCACACACCAGGCACAGCTAGTCCCTGCCCACAGACCTCACTGCACAAGTAAGATCTCAGGTAGTGTGTCCACAGGCACCTTTCTGGAGGTTAAAACCCCGGGGTGGGGGGAGATGTTCGTATACCCTGGTTTGCCAAGAACAGCATGACTTCCTGGTGTCATTGTTCCTTGTGCTTCCATTCACTTTCACACATGCCCTGCTTTGAATGACATCATTGCCTCAGCCATTAGAAGTACCTTTGAGAGCTAAAGGAGGCAGAGTGTGTAGCTAGTGAGGAGGACTGCTTGCAAGATACTCTTGAAGGAGAAGGTTGTCCTTAAGCTGTATCCTTGCAGGGCAGCCAGGAGTGTGGACTCTGGAGTCAGCCTGCCTGCTTTGAATACCTCTCTGCCTCAGTATCCTCACCTGTGAGATGGGTGTAATGATACTTTTATCTTATGGTAACTGTGCAAACTTAAAGCTAATACTATAAAGCATGTGAACCAGGGTTAAAGCCTAGCTTACTAAATATTCTTACTAGATCCAGGGCTTACTAAATATTCGCAGTAACTGTTTAAGTAGACAGGTTCAGGAAGGAAGATTTTTTGAGTTAGGCAGTGACATCTAGAGTGCATTTAGGGAACTCTACTGATTGGCTGCTTAAAGCCATTCACAAAGCTCCTTCTCCCTTTCCAGCCCCCTGCTATCGAGGCTACACAATAGAATTCACCTTCCCAGCCCCTTTTGTAATGGTGTGACTCAGTTATGGCCAGTGAGGCAAAAGAGGGGACCCTTGAGGAGTCTGCCTGTGCAGATCTTTCCTGCTTTGGACCATGAGTGTGGGCTTGATGCTTGAAGCTGCAGCTGTCTTTTCTTCTCAGTAAGAGAAAGACCAAGGGAATTACTGCCTATGGCCTGGAGCCCTGACATTGTGGAACCTCTGACAAAGTGTAAAGCTTTCTGCCTCAAGACTTCATCAAGTGAAAAACAAAAATAAATGCTAATTTGTTTAGGTCACTGTCAATTGGATTTTTATACTTACAACTAAGTTCATCATGATGGATAGTGACCAAGAAAAAACCTAATTTGTAACAAGGATCAGTTACCATTGGGTAGGTAGAGAATATGGGGAGGGGTACAAAAATGTCCTCAGAAAATTACAGAGCACGTGAAGGTTTCTTAGCTTGAGAATAATGTGACTTGAGTTATGCCTTAGGAAGGTAATTCTGACTCCATGGTCTATGATGGATTAGAACAGAGCCTCCAAAATCAAATTGTGCACCAAGATGCCCTGAGAAACTTCAAAATGCAGATTGAAGGGGCTTTTGTTGACATTCTGAATCAGAAGCTCTAAGGGTGAAGGTTTGGGAAATACCTTACTTAGAGGAGGGAGACCTTGGTGGTGGTACAGCAGGCAGGCATCGTTATTTTCTAAGTCAAAAGAAAAGTGCCTGGTTCCTATTTTAGAGATGGAAGAATAGAGACCGAATGGCATGGAGACAGTGTCCGAAGCCGGATCGTGAAGAGGCAGCAACTTGAAATGAGGATCCTGGTTCATCTTTGTCCAGGGCTTGTGCGCTTCCCACTGGTATGGGGCTCACTTCTGAGTCAGAGGGCTCTTTCATCGTGGCCTCAGGTGGGAAGGCCTGAAAGTGAATGGTGGGAGAGAGGATGGATTGTAAGTGACACATGAGAGGAGATCCACGGAGGTGATACTTGTAAGCTGACCTAATGCGGGAGCCGAAAGAGGAGAAAACCAAAAAGGCTTTGTGAGGCATTTTGCACTCACACATCTCAGGGAGTGGTAGCCCCGAAGGGATCTGGAAGGAAGAGGCAGCATTCAGAGCTGATTTCACAGACTCTTCACAGAAGGACGTTCTGTGGTGGTGTTCAGCTGATGCCTGGGAATGTGCATAGGGAGCTCCTGAGAGAAGTTAGCCATCCCTCTTGATGGTTAAAGCCATCAGAGAGATGGTGAAGGATGTAGGGGAAGGAGGAGAGGTCAGAGGTCAGGAAGTTGGTCACGGGTGTGTACTTGGAACCAAGCAGGAATCAGAAGATGTTTGAGAAGTGAGAGAGGACCCTGGAGGGTGCTGTGCTATGGAAGTGGGAGGAGGGGCTAAAGGCGTAAGGTGATTGACAGGCTGCCGGAGAGGATGCCTTTGGGAACCTCCTGAAGAAGGTAGCTCATCATCAGAGTGAAGAGCATGAATGCATCTTGCTTCATGGGGAAGGGGTGGGACACCAGGATCACTCAGTTTCCAACTCCTCCCCATGGCTCATCCCAGAACGGCCTCTGTGTCTTCTGAGCATCCATAGCGGTTGTCATTTGAACCAAACCATTCAGCCAAAGACTGAATCTTCCATTGGTCTCTGATCTTGTCTCTTAAACTCTCACAGATTGTTAGGACAGTAATGTTTACTACACACTTGATAACTGAGTGACAAAAGCAACTGGGAATTAGTCCACCAAATGGAGGAGGAACCCAGGGGAAGACGTATTTCCTCTTTAAAGAAAGGGCATGATGAAGGACAGACATGGGGAAATTTCTGTTCCTTTAAAATGTGAGAAGCACAGCCTGAGAACAAATGGGGTTATCATGACAATGTTAGAAATTTGGGGCGAGTGATGCCGGCAATATCAATTTCAGAAGAGCCGTGCTGGAGCGAGCAGTGTGTAATGTATTCCGCTGGGCATGTTCCGTGGAGCTATGAAGCCAGTGCAGTTCTTGTGCCTCGCAGCAACTGGGTCCTTTTGTATTAGAGAGCTTTGGAGATGTTAAGAGCATTTGGGGATCTTAGCAGAACTAAAAAAGATCTTTCCTTTCAGAGGGTGTATTAGATAAGATGGAAGAAAACTCAGAGGGGAATAGAGCAGGATAAGCTCTGCTTGCTTTAAGCCCTTCAGTCTGGGCACAGAGGTCTAGATTTAGTCCTGAGCCATTTCAGGTCCCTCTGATGCCAAGGGCACAGGTTAATCAGCTCAGATACATGCACATGTGATGTGTGAATTGGCACATATGGGCATATATATGTACTAATGAGCAGTAAGTGTATGAGTAGATCTGTGTTGGTACATCATATACATATATGTTCATGTCTTATAAACATCTTTAAGGTTAGTATATTTATCTATACATCTGTATTTGCCCATAGGTATGTATATGCATATACATGTGTACCTGTACACATACATAGGCGTGATACGAGCTTAATATATACATGCGTGGGGATCAATAAATACTCATGGATGAAAATACATATACGTGTATGCAAGTAAAATATGGTATATGTTTTCTTCACTACATACACACAAGTCCGTTCACAGTTTGGAGCCCTGTGACATCTTACATTTATGAGGTACTTTCAATTCGTTTTCAAACTCTTTTAGCATCTCTTTTCCCCTCTTTCAATTCCTAAAGCAATCCTGGAAGTCAATGGGAAGAGAAAAGTCCCTTAAAAGAGAGAATAAGCTCTCAGATGCTATGTGGCCCCTGAGCCATCGGAGTACATAGAACAAGTTACAGTCAAGAATGCTTCAGATGCCCCAGGAAGCTGTGACTTTAACCCCACTCCACATCGCTGAGGAATCAGAAGATGGGACCCCTCTGAGTTTGTGAGCAGCTCGGATTTAGAGACAAATATAAACAAGTTCAATTTTATCACTTTCCTACTATGCACTGAGAATTAATAAGGGGTTCACAAAGCATTATAGAGAGTTTTAGGGGGAGGGATCCATTGTAATGAATAGAAAAGGAAGTTGAATAGTTTAACCACTTTTCTGTAATATTTGTAGAGGCTGGAGAAAGGCTTATTCCCTCCAGAATGGAATATGTGAGCTTCAGTACAATGTTTATTTCCTTTACCAACCCACTTACCCCATAGGTAAAAGATCAGCTCCTGCCCCACCCCAATCGGAATGCTCAACACAGAGAATAAGCAGAGCTGGAATTCATAAGGTTTTATTGTACCAGCAATTAGGAAGGAATGCACGCGTGTTTGTCTCTGGGAAGGTTAGAAATGGAAATAAATGCAAAAATATGCTTTTCTGGCAAGTCATCATTTTTAATACGAAGACGGAAAGCACAGACAGCTTTGTTTTGCTTTTTTGGGGGGGAGGGTGTTGCTATTGATTTTCTGCTTCCTGGTTTTTGCTCGAAAGTCATTCCTTTCCCACCCACTCCACACCCCCTCTCCCAAGCTGAAATGTCTGTCCAAGATCATCCTTTTAAGTGCTCAGTCTTAGAAAAGGGAGAAGAAAAAGAATTGTGGTTTAAAATATATATGTACATCTTTTTTTTAAGCTTGCAAACTGGGATTTCTAGATTCAGTTTGTGTTCTTGAGACATTGGAGTCAAGTTTATATATAGTTTTTGATGTAGGACCTAATTAGGCTCTCAGCATATCTTAATACTTTCTGCTACATCTGCATTAAAGATAACATTGCATACATTTGCATTTCATTTACATTAAAAAGTTAGCCATGCTGTATGTAACAATCACTTTAACCAAGTACCGTTGACAGCAAATATTTTGAATAAGCATGTGAAAATAAGCATGTGAAAATCCATGTCTACCCAAAGCCTGTCCTGGATTCTGTCACATCTCTTATTTGGAACTTGTTTGTGTGTAACACATTCCAACAGAGCCCTTGAGGTTAAGCCAGCAAATAAGGACATGGGAATCAAAAGGATCCAATGTATGTGATCTACTCAAATAGGAAAAGAAAGGCTCCACTGTTACTCTCTTTGTTGCTACTTATAATTTTATCAATGGTAATAATAATGGCGTGATTTTTTTATATGTGTTAAAAGAGAGGGGATAACCTTGAAATAAAAGTGTTCATTCATTTCTTTTTTCATTCATATGTGTTTGGATGAGTCTATATGGGGCAACCTTATTTTCAGGCCTCACTTAATGAATCTCAGGTTTATCTGGGCCATTTTACTTAAAAAAAAAATACCTTTTACCAGGGGACTGCTCTGCCAGTTTCTTCAGAATGAGCTGCTTCTTGACTTATGTCCTGGGCTACCAGGCACATTTCCTGTGTTTCAACCTGCCCAGTGGTGCACCTCCCAAATATGTCATTCTGGGCCCTTCTCTCCCTCTTATAGGTCCCGAAGCCTCTGGGCAGACTTTCTGGAGTGTGGTTTATCAACATCAAATGATGATGTGCATAGCTTCTGATGTGTAGGCTCTTCTGTAGAGAGGGGACCCAGAGCTTGTCCAGCAGAACACACACTTTCCAGGGAATGTTCTTAAAAAATGGTTCTAAGCAAACATGTCTGAGAATTGTTACCTGCTTTTACCACTTCTTGGAGAGCCACAATGCCTAGAGTAAAAATCTTGCGGAATATTCCTTGAGTTGATATTTCCCAAATCTTTGGGACCATGGAAGCCTTTGTTGACATGTCACCTGTTCACCCTGGGAACCCAGTTTCCTGCAGTGATTTTGGAGATTGTGTATATATTTCCTATATTATTGGGTTGGCCAAAAAGTTCATTTGGGTTTTTCCATAACATAGGGGCTTCTTGGTGGTTCAGATGGTGAAGAATCTGCCTGCAATGAGGGAGACCTGGGTTTGATCCCTGGGTGGGGAAGATTCCCTGGAGAAGGGAATAGCAAGCCACTCCAGTATTCTTGCCTGGAGAATTCCATGGACAGAGGAGCCTGGCTAGCTATAGTCCATGGGGTCACAAAGAGTCGGACATGGCTGAGCGACTAACACTTTCCACTTTCATAAAATTGTTATAGAAATATCCAAATGAACTTTTTGGTCAACCCAATATCACATCTGATTTTCTCAAGAACCCTCTGAGTTAAAGTGCCATGGTAGTGTCATCTTAAGAGATGAGAACGCTGAGACCTAGAGAGCTTAAAGAACATACTTCACATTATGCTGATAATGAGAGAGAGAGGTGAGACTTAAAACCAGGTCAGTGCTCTTACTTACTACCCTGTCTGTGATCTCTCACTAAGCCCGGTCCTGTTCTTTGTCCAAGCGACCACTGCAAGTTCCTGCAGTCATTTCTCAGGTGTCGTGACTCAAGTCTCATTATCTCAGCCCCTCTGCCCGTATCCATATCCCATGTATTTAATAACTGTGTTCACACTCCCGAACACAGATACCCAGATGGATGCTGAGGTCTTAGGAGTTAGGCAAAACATCACCTCCTTCGTCCTGGGCCCTTTAATTCAAATAATGCAGCCTAAGACTGCAATGACTCTGTTGTTGTTGTACAGTTGTTCAGTCGTGTCCGACTCTTTGTGACCCCATGGACTGTAGTCCACCAAGATCCTTTGTCCGTAGGATTTCCCAGGCAAGAATACTAGAGTGGGTTGCCATTTCCTTTTCCAATGGCTCTGTTGCTGCTGCTGCTGCTAAGTCGCTTCAGTCGTGTCCAACTCTGTGAGACCCCATAGATGGCAGCCCACCTGGCTCCCCCATCCCTGGGATTCTCCAGGCAAGAATACTGCAGTGGGTTGCCATTTCCTTCTCCAATGCAGGAAAGTGAAAAGTGAAAGTGAAGTCGCTCAGTCGTGCTGACTCTTAGCGACCCCATGGACTGCAGCCTACCAGGCTCCTCCATCCATGGGATTTTCCAGGCAAGAGTACTGGAGTGGGGTGCCTTACCAGTGTATAATTATTTTGTGTCATTTGGGACATATTCTCAAAATTGGATAGCATATTCCCATGTATGTGGCTGATTTTAAAAAACTGCTGTTTGTGATCTGCAGCAAGTCTGTCAACCTCTTTAAGCCTGAGTTTTCTGATGAGTAAAATGTGAATAATGATGGAACGGGCCTCTTGGAGCTGTGGGGGCAACAGATGAGCAGGTGAAGTTCTCATACATGTCCCTTGTACTTAATAACTATTCAATCAGTATTAATCGGCGTAATCATTATTGTTGTTATTAGAAAATTAGAAGTTGCAGTTGAGCAAAAAGACTTCCTTCCAAACATTTTTCTGTGCATTTCAACAAAATTAATGTTTCTTAAAAGTTTTTGCATTAATATCACTTTATAGGAGCGGCTTTGTCAACACCTTTAAAATGATTCCCACAATGCTGATTTAGGCATTTTCATAGGCATTTTTAGCTGGTTTTCAAAGTCGCAAAACTCTGAGGGGGGGGGAAAAAAAACAACTCACAACTAATCCTCAATTGGCAGGCAAGTCCCCCTCCTCAAATCCTCGGATTAAAATAGAATCTGCTGCCAGGGCTTTCCTTGTCTTCTGTTATTGAGATCTGTCTCAGGCGGTGAGGCATCCAGTACCTGGGCATGGCAAATACATTCTTTAGAGATAGAATTTGCAACTTTAATATTTATCGATAGGCTCACTAATTCTCTTGATGATGGTAATTAATGAGGTGCTTATATCTTATTTTGCGGTAGTTTAACAAGCTCCAGGCTAATGGGGGAGATCTGGTGCTGGTTGTAAATGCTGGGAATCAAAGATGCTGGAGGAAAAAGCAGAAAATGGAGCAGAAAAATTAAGGTTTTAGTAGATAAAATGTCTCAGATTAAAACAATCCCAAAACAAACCTTAGAAAGGCAGCAGCATTTAAAAACTGGTGGGAGCTTTCTGGAGAGAAAAGTCACATGTTTCCCATTCATTTCTGTCCCCAATCCTACTGCTCATTTTGGCCACCCACATGTCCTTCTGCCCCTTTGGTCTGGTCTGTGTTAGCAATGTGAAGTGAAAAATTGAGAGGAAAACATATTTTACTTCTTAAGGCTCTGATAGTTACAGCCAAACTGTTTTGTCATATTGGGTTTTGAATAATTGTACCAAATCTACACTTAACTTTTGCCTTCGACAGGTAGCCTTATAACCCTAGTTAACCTGTGTTTTCTCTTGTTCTTTCATCCTTTGGAAATAAGGTTCACAGAACACAAATTCCAAAAGGCATAAATTCTAACTCCTCAGAAGACAGAAAGAGAAGTCAGAGTGACCTCAATAAATCAAAAGCAAGTTGAAGTTCAATAGGAACAAATGTAAGGCAGGATTCTTATGTCCAATAAATGGACTCACAAATTTAAAATTGTGTGAGTGCTACTGTTGCAGAGAGGTCAGAGATGTGTCGAAGACATTCATAGTCTTGTCCTGGAACCTACTATGTGCCAGGCATTCTTCATAAGTCAGTTTTATTTACAAATACACTATCTCTGCAATACGTCTCCAAGCCCCATATAATTTTGTTCTCTCATTTTCTAGCTGTGGAAGCTAAGGTTGAGAGAGGTTAAATCATTTGCTGAAGTGTTCACAGTTCGTGAATGACTTAACTGGTTTTGAACTGTGCTCTTTCTACTTGACCAAGAGCGCTTCATTACAGAGCTGTTATTTTAAAAGCCAACCCAGTTCTTGGCTGTATTAACTTGAATTTCACTTGAGAACCAGATAATAACCTTTCCAGTATACTATACATTAATTAAAATTTATAAGAAAAATGAGCAGGGGAAACTGGAGCAAGTCCAAAAATACCCCACCCAGGAACAAAGGCAGTGAAAGAAATTTAAACTTGACCTAACAGGAAAAGACTGGAGGTGGTTGGGACTGCTTAGCTTGGAAGAATGCAGCCACAGGATGAGTGGCACAGTAATTGCCTATAAACACTGAAAAGGCAGTAATAAAGATTTACATTTTACATAAATATCACAGTTTACAAAGCACTTCCAGAGCAGTCATTTTATTGGTTTCTCCCAGCAGTCTTCCAGAGCAGGAGTCGGCACACTTTTTCTGTAAAAAAGGTCAGATGGTTAAATATGTTTGGCTTTGCAGACCGTGTGATCTCTGTCACAGCTTGTCACCTCTGCTGTAATAGCGCAGGGAAGCAGCCATAGGCAGTTCCTAAACCAATGGTCATGACTGTGAGCCAATAAAACTTTATTTATAAAAAGAGGTGGCGGAGCAGATTTGGCTCTCGGGCTATATAGTTCCCTGTATCACAGGGATGTATTACTGTTCCCATGATACAGATGAGGACATTGAGGCCTGCAAATGACTTGTCTAACACAATTCAGTGAGTAAACAATGGCCCTGGAGAGAGAATTCTGTTTCCTTGACTCATAGTTTGGTGCCCAATGCTCTAAATTGAAGACGTGACCCCAGCAAGATTTCAGAGAGGTTTGTCATCCTGAGATACTGTTTGCTTATGATGGCGATTAACATTTGGAGCCAACTCATCAGTATGTTTGGAGAAGGCAATGGCAACCCACTCCAGTACTCTTCCTGGAAAATCCCATGGACAGAGGAGCCTGGTAGGCTGCAGTTCATGGGGTTGCTAGGAGTTGGACAGGACTGAGCAACTTCACTTTCACTTTTCACTTTCATGCATTGGAGAAGGAAATGGCAGCCCACTCCAGTGTTCTTGCCTGGAGAATCCCAGGGACGGGGGAGCAGGGTGGGCTGCCGTTTCTGGGGTTGCACAGAGTTGGACACGATTGAAGCTACTTAGCAGTAGCAGCAGCAGCATCAGGATGTTAGTGAAAGAGTTTTTGCTGAGTTCTTGAGAAGCAGTATCTCGTCAAAAAACATTTTCTGGCTTTACCTGAAATTTCCATTAAAGTAGTTCCTTAAGGATCTTCCTGAGACATGTAAATTTCATTTGAATTATAGCATTCCTGTATCTGTGAGAGAAAACACATTACGTGGCTTACAAATTCCTTTGTCTGGTTATCATGTTGGCACTGAATCTTAGCTAGTTAAGGGGAGGATTGAGAGAGAAAAAGGCAGCAGGACAAGTTAGTATTTTAGTACTGGCATTCAGGGTAGGGAGGAAGATTGTCAACAGAAATTCTTATCCTGGGACTTCCCTGATGGTTCTGGGGTTAAGAATCTGCCTTGCAAAGCAGGGGACATGGATTTGAGCCCTGGTTAGGGACCTGAGGCCCCACCTGCTGCTGAGCTACTAAGCCAGTGTGCCGCAACTACTGAGCCCTAGCTCATAACTAGAGAGAGTCTGTGTGCTGCAATTAAGGATCCACATGACTCAATGAAGATCCTGCATGGCACAGCTAGACCCAACTAGATAAATAAATACCCAAATAAATAATTAAAAAAAAAAAAAGAAATTCTTATACCAATGTGGGTGTCCTGTAGGAACGAATGGAGAAGGCATTAATATCTGCTAAAGCATGGGATACTTAATACCATCTTCCAGTGCATGTTCTAAGGGCTGTGCTTGAATGAATTCATTTAATCCTCCAAACAGTTCTGTGACATAGATGCTGTCTTATGTCCATTTTAGAGGTCGAGAAGCTGAGGCCCTGAGGCTCACAATAAGTATGGTGGAAGTATCACATTACAGCCAAGTTTTCTATAATTACCTAGAGGGGAATCAGTGGCTTTACATCACTGAGAAGCTTGGACTGCCTACCTGTTCTTTCCATGCAGTTGGCTGGATGAGGTCATCTTTCAGCCTTTCTGTAGCTTTGATAGAGATGTAAATTGAGGTAAGCTGTGGGGAAAATGGAGGGCACATTCTCTGGGAGTTAATGCATCATTCCTGGCAAGACGTGAACTCTAGCTTAAGAATGTTTCCTCTTGTTTGCTGAAAGAATCCATAAGTGGGCACTTGTAGCAGGCTTGGTTAAACCTACCCTGCTCGGGGTTAAACCCTCATAAATCAGAATAGCTCAAGTGACCTGGGTAAATGCAAGGTACCCAGCACTGGCTGGAGTAATTCAATCTACTTTATAAGTGTCAGGGCGCTAATACTTCTTTAAAACCTTTTGGGGGGGTGTGTATGGGAAAGCTTTCGCTGATACATTTTCAGTAAGAGTATTTTCCAATATCTCCCTTGAGAAAATAGAAGGGAATGTCACTTCTGTTTTCTCTTTAGATTGGAGTTTCTATTTGAAACCACTTGTCTAGCACACAACATAGAAAAGATTTATACACATTTTGATATTTGGCAAAACTAATACAATTATGTAAAGTTTAAAAATAAAATAAAATTAAAAAAAATAAACAACAAATGCAAAATGTCTTATTATTTTCTTAGTCTTGACATCCTTAGTTTTGGGATGCCATTATAATTAGAATTTCTTTTCCAATTTCCATCCTTCTCTTAGGATCCTGGAACTTTAATACCTGTACAAAGTGAGAGAAACAGATTGAATAAGGAGGTAATAGATGCTAATAAAGGAAGAGATAAAGCTCTGAATGGTGAGAAGACAAGGAGGAAATGGAGAGAGAAAAGAAAGGCTAAGAAGCTAGATGTGTATGCAGTGGAATGAGGCAAGAGGAAGAATGCCATATTTGGAAATCAGAAGATCTGTTTCTGATTCCCAGATCTGCCCCTTCCTTGTCTGCATGACTTTTGACTTGTTTCTTGACCTTCATCAGACTCCTTTTCCTTCACATGGGAATCATCTTACAAGCCTTAGAGTGTTGAAGTGACATGATGGGGTGGAGGTGCTTGGCTTAATCAAGAAGATGAATGAAATCTAAGTCAGGGTCTTGAAACGATACCAAATCAGAACTGAAGAACTAGGCTCATAATGTAAACATCTCAAGGAGTCAATTCATTTCATTGCTTCCAGTCAGCAGTCCTAATTTCCCAGCTCTGAAAAGTCATGGATCGTTCTTTTTGTTTGCTGTGCGCTACGCAGCAGTCATGTGCAACTGGGTCCTTGTATTACCAGGTCACTACTTTTCACCAGGACCTTACAAGCCAGGAATATGGTCTAGAGTGTGAAACAGCTTATAGATGGACACTAAGGGGATAATTTCAGTGCTTCAGGAACCTTTTCAATGGGGCTCAAGATGACTCTACTCAAAACAGAACCTCTCCATGATAGGATTAGATTTGCTCAGTCATGTCCAACTCTTTGTGACCCCGTGGACTGTAGCCTACCAGGCTTCTCTGTCTATGGGATTCTCCAGGCAAGAATACTGGAATGGGTTGCCATTTCCTTCTCCAGGAGATCTTCCCGACCTAGGGACTGAACCCAGGTCTCTTGCATTGTAGGCAGACGCTTTACCTTCTGAGCCACCAGGAAAGTCAGATTCAGGCTGTGGTGTGCCTTAAAAAATTCTCTATACAAAAGTGATCCGAAATTCTTTCAACCATAGGCTTTTCCTCCCCAAAGCTAGGGATTTTCATAAGCTAGATATAAATTTAATTCTTCTCTCCCAGTGTCTTTTCATTTTAACTCATCATCTGACAGGGAATAGTTAGTATATAACCCAAAGCATATGTGGTTAGCTTGTTCCTCTCTGGCTAAATATGAGTTTAATAAAAAATAGCAGTTAAACATATGTTAAAAATGAAGCAGTGCAGTTGGGGGCAAAGACTAAAAGGCGACACAACTGTTTATTTGTGTTTTTCATTTTCATGTTCAGAGAATTTTAAACCCTGATTTTTTTCAAGCTGTGGCCAGATCTGCACAGCTATGGTTTTGTCTTTATTTCCTACTAATAAATACTAGACTGTCAGTGTTGAAGCCCATGTCCAAAACTTTGAATGTCAATTACCAAAGTAACGAATTAGGATACTTTTATGTGCCAATTGTCTGAGTTAGTAATGTCAGGACTTACAGTGTTTACCTCAAGAGAGAGCTTTGGCATTATGTTTAGAAATCAAGTAAAGAAAGTGTTAAGTGATCTTGGCTCCTGGATTGCAGCTCAAGATTGATAAGATTGAAATATAGTCAGGACGACCCAGAGGGATGGTATGGTGAGGGAGGAGGGAGGAGGGTTCAGGATGGGGAACACATGTATACCTGTGGCGGATTCATTTTGATATTTGGCAAAACTAATACAATTATGTAAAGTTTAAAAATAAAATAAAATTAAAAAAAAATAAACATAGTCAGGACAAATCAGATGTTTCTGTTTCTCGTTGTTAACAGTTTTATTAAGACGATCCATCTGACTTGAAATCAGTGTTTAGTCTTGACCTGAAAAGTGAAAATTCATTTGCCAGGTTTTCTTTTCTGTGTCATAAGGATGAATCAAGGTAGAAATGTCTTTTATCACAATGTATCTATCTACACAAACCATCCCTGTTTAAGAAGAGGACTGTGCCCATGTTGCGGCTGTTTCTTTCATTGTAGTGAAATGAGGGCTTCAAGCTATAGCCTTTCATTGTGGTATGATTCTTCCCTATAGTAAAATTTTGGTCTGTGTTTATGACATCAGCAGCACCTCTCTGTATCCATCCTTCCATCCTGATGGACTGCTTTATAGAGAATGAGGTGATAGCAGGACAGAGAAGAGAATGACAATAGTGAGTTAAGATTGTTCTTCCAAAAATGTTGGCATAGAAAAGCATTTAAGACTCAAAGTGATGAATCAGTCACGGTGTATGCTATTCTTTAGGATTGTACTCTAATTTGCCATTCAGAGCAGTTATGCACAGCAGTAGACAGGTGTCCTTTTGAACTCCAATTGAAAGATAGGAAAACCAAGACTCTGAAAGGCTAAGATGGTGAGAGATAGGACCTGATTCTCTCACAACCCCCGTCTCTTTAATTGTGTTGAGTGAGTAATTTCCTATTGCAGAAGTTTCCCCTAGTCAGAGTTGGCAGAGAGTAGGAAAGGCCATGTGTGCATCCCGCTAAATGTTCTGTGTCGTTTATCTCCATGTCTTCTTGAGGGTAGGTACATGCATGCAACTTTCTAAATAATGTAGTATGCTTTTGTGGAATTTTTGCCTAACAAAGTCAAGGATAAAGCATATGAGGAAAAGAGAATTCTATCTGCATGCTGATTTTTTTCCATAGGATTTTTTCCATTCCCCAAAATGATAAATACTAATTACTTGACTATTACTCTAAGTCACAGGTGGGAAACTTTCATTCTATGA
Source organism: Bubalus bubalis (assembly GCF_019923935.1). Lineage (NCBI taxonomy): Eukaryota > Metazoa > Chordata > Mammalia > Artiodactyla > Bovidae > Bubalus > Bubalus bubalis. Next base: position 54,137,183 of record NC_059167.1, on the reverse strand, counting down.
ATCAGATTTATTCCACCATCAGGGAGCTCCCCAGTGTTAGATGTCACCCTTGGCCTCGGAGCTGCCCATGCTTGTTTATGTACTCTAAACACCTGCTTCATGGGCGAGGCGATCAACATCTGGCCTGTGGCAGCAGAGGGGGTAAGGCCAGATCTCTGAGAGGACTAAATCAAATGTTTTCTTTAGCCCCTAAAACCCAATAAAATGAATGTCATTCTCTTGGGTCTCATAGAGGAAAAAGGATAGTGATAAAATGAAGTAGATTGAATTTCACTTCTTTTTCGGTCATTTGCCCCCTAATAAAGAATTTTGAAACTTACAAATAGCTGAGAAAAGAAGAGAAGCTAAAGGCAAAGGAGAAAAGGAAAGATATACCGATTTGAATGCAGCATTCCAGAGAATAGCAAAGAGAGATAAGAAAGCCTTCCTCAGTGATCAATGCAAAGAAGTAGAGGAAAACGATAGAGTGGGAAAGACTAGAGATCGCTTCAAGAAAATTAGAGATACCAAGGGAACATTTCATGCAAATATGGGCACAATAAAGAACAGAAATGATATGGGCCTAACAGAAGCAGAAGATATTAAGAAGAGATGGCAAGAATACACAGACTGCTACTGCTGCTGCTAAGTCGCTTCAGTAGTGTCCGACTCTGTACGACCCCATAGACGGCAGCCCATTAGGCTCCACCGTCCCTGGGATTCTCCAGGCAAGAACACTGGAGCGGGTTGCCATTTCCTTCTCCAATACACAGAAGAACTATACAAAAAAGATCTTCATGACCCTGATTAACATGATGGTGTGATCACTCACCTAGAGCCAGACATCCTGGAATGTGAAGTCAAGTGGGCCTTCGGAAGCACATCACTATGAACAAAGCTAGTGGAGATGATAGAATTCTAGTTGAGCTATTTCAAATCCTAGAAGATGATGCTGTGAAAGTGCTGCACTATGTATTCCAGCAAATTTGGAAAACTCAGCAGCGGCCACAGGGCTGGAAAAGGTCGGTTTTCATTCCAGTCCCAAAGAAAGGCAATGCCAAAGAATGCTCAAACTACTGCACGATTGCACTCATCTCACACGCTAGCAAAGTATGCTCAAAATTCCAAGCCAGGCTTCAACAGTACCTGAACCGTGAACTTCCAGATGTTCAAGCTGGATTTAGAAAAAGCACAGGAACCAGAGATCAAATTGCCAACATCCATTGGATCATCGAAAAAGCAAGAGAGTTCCAGAAAAACATCTAATTCTGCTTTATTGACTATGCCAAAGCCTTTGACTATGTGAATCACAACAAACTGTGGAACAGTCTTAAAGAGATGGAATACCAGACCACCTGACCTGCCTCCTGAGAAACCTGTATGCAGGTCAAGAAGCAACAGTTAGAACTGGACTTGGATGGACTTGGAACAACAGACTGGTTCCATATTGGGAAAGGAGTATGTCAAGGCTGTATATTGTCACCCCGCTTATTTAATTTATATGCATAATACAACATGTGAAATGCCAGGCTGGATGAAGCACAAGCTGGAATCAAGATTACCAGGAGAAATATAAATAACCTCAGATACAGAGAAGACACCATCCTTATGGCATAAAGGGAAGAAGAACTAAAGAGCCTCTTAATGAAAGTGGAAGAGGGGAGTGAGAAAGTTGGCTTAAAACTCAACATTCAGAAAATGTCTGGCATCAGGTCCCATCACTTTATGGCAAATAGATGGGGAAACAGTGGAAACAGTGACAGACTTTATTTTGGGGGGCTCCAAAAAGCCCTGCAGATGGTAACTGCAGCCATGGAATTAAAAGACATTTGCTCCTCGGAAGAAAAGCTATGACCAACCTAGACAGCATATTTAAAAGCAGAGACATTACTTTACCAACAAAGGTCCATCTAGTCAAAGCTATGGTTTTTCCAGTAGTCATGTATGGATGTGAGAGTTGGACTATAAAGAAAGCTGAGCACTGAAGAATTGATGCTTTTGAACTGTGGTGTTGGAGAAGACTCTTGAGAGACCCTTGGACTGCAAAGAGATCCAACCAGTCCATCCTAAAGGAGATCAGTCCTGAATATTCATTGGAAGAACTGATGCTGAAGCTGAAACTCCAATACTTTGGCCACTTGACGCGAAGAACTAAGTCCTTGGAAAAGACCCTGATGCTGGGAAAGACTGAAGGCCAGAGAAGGGGACAACAGAGGATGAGATGGTTGGATGGCATCACTAACTTGATGAACATGAGTTTGAGTAAGCTCTAGGAGTTGGTGATGGACAGGGAAGCCTGGCGTGCTGCAGTTCATGGGGTCACAAAGAGTCGGACATGACTGAGTGACTGAACTGATCTGAAATTTACCATTAACATTTTTCTCATCCTAGATTTAAATAGCTGAAAAGGATATAATTATAAATATTGAGTTTTTTTTTCAGTGAGGTGGTGTGATCATCTTTGAAAGTCATTCAGTGAAATCTAAATAATGTTTACAGGGAATATTTACCATCATTCATTTTTAAAAATACGCAAATAAGCTATTCTTTAACAGGCAAAAATTTCACGTCTTTTTTAAAACTTGTATTTCTATTATATTTCCCCTGTGATATTTTATCCTGTTATATATTTTTATGCTTAAAAGTCTTTTATTGATGCTGCTGTCATAATCCTCTGCAATAAGCATATGTAAAAATAAATTTAAATTTAGAAGTTCTGTGCTCAAAAGCTCTAAGTAATTAAAGGTATTCAGACTGATTATTGCAATGACATTTAGTACCAAGTTGATGAAAATAACTTAAGTGTATTCAATATTTTGATAATTATTAAATACACAGAGTAAAAATGTATTGAAAGTGTCTTTCTTAATGAGATGGATGAGGCTTTACTTCCAATTAGTTTATCCTATGGATGAATATTGGGCTTCCTTAGTGGCTCAGATGGATGAATATTATTTATTACTTAAAAGGTTTGACATCACTTCTATTCCTAGTTTAGGTTTTTATGATGTAAGCTGTGAGAAACATTGTCTACATATTATGTGATGGCACAGATGGAGTTCTGTGAGACCAATATCATTTCTATGTTTAACTCCTAAATTAGCCCAAACCAAACTGAAAACAAACCATCCCCAGCAGTGATATATAGTCATCTCTCAGTTGGTTAGGTCTTGTTTGATTTTTGTAAAATCAAAGAATTAGTGGGCACCTGGCTTTAAAAAGCATTTGTTAAACATTAAACTTTCTCAGTATATACCCCAAAATGTTATTAGAAAGGTGTTACTATGACATTAAATGACTAAAAATTATATTCTTTAATTACTCTTTCACTTAGTAATATGCTGCTTAACTTGATCTACTTTGAAACTGTTGGTAATTTTAAAATGTTGCTAATTTCAATAAACCTTGGCCTGACAATATTTTTATATAATTTTGGTAAAAAATGCTTTTTATCACATTCTATAAATACATATTCATCAAACCTTGGATCTGCAGCTTTACTTCATTCAATGCATAGATAATATACCCTAATTATCTGTCCTCATTATTTAATCAGCCAGCCAAGTCAGATTTATTTTGTGTCAGAAAAAATCTGACTTCATTTTTCAATGGACATGTTTCTTGATATATTAATAGGCATCTCTGTGATAACCACACCTCTTCTGAACTCAGATTTCAACTGAGAATTTGACTAGAATGTAGCTGTGTGAGGATAGGTTTTTTTTTTTTTAATATTTTTTATTGGAGTATAGTTGACTTACAACATGTGTCCCTTTCTGTTCTGTGGCAAAGTGATTCTGTTATATGTATATGTATGTATATATATGTATATACATATAACACACACACACTTTTTTTAGATTCTTTTCCCATAAAAGTCATTACGGAGTATTAAATAGAGTTCCCTGTACATAAAGTAGGTCCTTATTCTTATTTTTTTGAGGGAATAATTATTCAATAAATATCTGTCAGAAAAGGGGAGAGAGAGAGATATTTGAGAGACACTGAGATTGAGGAATGGAGCTGGGGAGCCCTGAGCTTGTGGCCTGGCTGTGAGAAGACTGTACAGCCATTGATAGTCTTCACTAACTTCCTAGGCTCTAATGGGCTGTCTGTGCTGTGCTGTGTTAGTCGCTCAGTTGTGTCTGACTCCTGGTGACCCCATGGACTGTAGCCTGCCAGTCTCGTTTGTCCATGGGGATTCTCCAGGCCAGAATCCTGGATTGGATTGCCATGCCCTCCTCCAGGGGATCTTCCCAACCCAGGGATTGGACCCAGGTGTCCTGCATTACAGGCAGATTCTTGACTGTCTGAGCCAACAGGGAAGCCCAAGAATATTGGAGTGGGTAACCTATCCCTTCTCCAGGGGAACTTCCCAACCCAGGAATCGAACTGGGGTCTCCTGATTTGTAGGTGGATCCTTTACCAACTGAGCTACCAGGGAAGCCCAGTGGGCTGTCTACTTCTTCACAAAAACCTAGAGCCTTACGCACCTTGCTTTTATTAGTCACCTTGATGATAGGAGGCTTACTTTTAACCCATGTATCAAGTTGGTCCTTTCCGGGGCCCTCCAGTGCTGTTCATGGCTCCAGGCAGGGTGGCACAGTAGATTTGTGATGGATGAGAGTGATGTCTTTCTGCTGCAAAGTAGAAGGAGGTGAAGGAGGAGTAAGGGGTCTGGTGAGTCTGCTGGAATGAACTCCTCAACCCAGGTGATCACAGACAAATTGAGGAAGGAATCTTAGAGAAATAAAGATTCTGGAAGTTAATTCTCTTAAAACCATGTGTCCACATCCTTCCTGGAGGATATTTGTAACACTTCTTTTGTATACATTTCCTAGTTTGAAGACCACTGTAAAACAGAAAGAAATAACCTTTAAAACACCAAGGACTATAATTCACAGAAGGCTGGAATTTTGGAGGAGAAAGATAGGTCAGTTGAATCTAACAGACATTGATAATCAGGCATTTTTCAGGAAGGGTATATTTCCCTTTGATTTTGAGTCAGTGGTCTTCCCTAAGACGATGACAACTATGTATTAGGCATAGCTTGGAGAATACCACTTCTAGAATTGGTATGTTGCAGAGAAGGCAATGGCAACCCACTCCAGTACTCTTGCCTGGAAAATCCTATGGACGAAGGAGCCTGGTGGGCTGCAGTCCATGGGGTCGCTAAAAGTCGGACATGACTGAGCGACTTCACTCTCACTTTTCCCTTTCATGCATTGGAGAAGGAAATGGCAACCCACTCCAGTGTTCTTGCCTGGAGAATCCCAGGGATGGGGGAGCCTCGTGGGCTGACGTCTATGGGGTCACACAGAGTCGGACACGACTGAAGTGGCTTAGCAGTAGCAGTAGCAGCAGTCAGGCTAGAGAAAGGGGAAATAGTGTTTATTGAGCCGATACTATGTGGGATGCCTGAGCACATTGATTTCTTACTTTACATTAGAGGGCTAAGTGACCTTGCCCAGGGCACATGGTCAGTAAGTGGCTGCCTGGCTCCAGAGTCCATCTGGGAAAGAGTCTGTTTGCTATTTCCTGGCTCTTCTTGAGTCTTAAGGAGTCAGACAGTTATAGTCAGAATATCATCTCAGAAGGAGAGCTCATTTCATTTTTTTCCTAGTTGCAAAAGAAATACATGCTCATTGTAGAAATCATGAAAACCGCAGAAAAGCACAAAGCAGTAATCAAAAATCATCTGGAAGCTTACCTCTCAGAGATGACTGTGGATAGTTTAGAGTGGATGTATTCCCAAGGAAGGACACATGTTCCTAAGCTTACACATGGTCATTGTTATGGCAGAGAGTACGCTTGTGTGGTTGAGACCAGCCCCCATTAGAGTTTTAATCTTCCCTTTCCTATTTACCAGTTTCTTTATCTATAAAAAGGAGATAATAGTACGTACATACTCCATGGGATTGTTGGAAGTGTTACAGGAGGTAATGCAGCTGTCCTTAGCTAAATGCTTAGCATTCAGTAAGCAGGATGGTTGGTAGGATGGGTGCATAGATAGATAGGTAGATAGCTTTCTTTTAGACTTTTTCCCACTTTGGTTAGCAACATTTGCTGAACAGTTTTTTCATTTCATTTGTTATTATTGCACTAAGTATGACTCTTAATCACGTCCATTGTACACATAAAACACAATTGACTTAACCGGTTGTCAGCTGTTGGTGTCTTGGATTGTTTCCAACCATTTTCTATTCTAAACAATGCTGGGATGAACAACTTACTGAATATGACTGATGCAATTACCTGCTAAAAGTGTGATTGCTACACTGAAATCCACACATTTAAGGCATTTCCAACATGTTGCCTAATTTAACTTCAGAAAATTCCACTAATTTATATTCCCACTCTAAATAGACATGAGAGTGTCTGTTTGTATAAACTCTCACCAACATTGGTATTATATTTCTTTTTCATCTTTGCTAATTGGATAAGTTTAAAAAAGTGTAACATATTTTAGTTTGCATTTCTTTGATTATAAGTGAGGTTTGACATTCTTTTTTATTTCCTTGGACTTAAAAAACAAAGCTGACACTGAGAATGCGTGCAGGTGTTTGTTCTTATGATGCTTACTGTTATTTCCTCCCAAGTTGGTATCATGTCTTTTCTGTAGGAGACATAAAATTAAAGTTCAGCTTTCCTGGAGCGGGTGTGTATGCATAAGAGGTTTAATCAATGACTGACAGAGAAAGTTGGGTTCAGAGTGCCCGCCCCCCGCTCCCCACCCCCAGGTCTCTGTGGATTCTTTCTCTTGATTCTGGCTACTGCTTCTCTGACAGGTGTACTTCTTAGCTCCGGGGACCTGGACCAGACAGCCCTCAGCTCTCACACTGCCTGGTGTGCCTTGGGACTCTGGATGTTGCAAAAATACATATGGTCTGGAGAATGCAAAAGGTCACAGGCTTATTTTTAGATAGGAAGAATAGACTCCATTTTAAGCATAAAGAATCCTATAATAGGACGTGCCCGCTTACTGTGTTGTTTGAATTCTGGTATTAGTCTCTGTCTTTGTCTCTCTCCCTTCCCACCCTGCCTGGCCCCTCCCCTCCCCCTTTCCCTTTCTCTGACTTTCTTTCCGGCAAATTACACATTCCCATGACAAAAAGCACTGTCAGTAAAGAAAGCAAACACATAACAAGGAATTTAAATAATAGAAAAAAAAATTTTCCTCAACCTCGAAAGATCTTTTTGTTTGCAAATTGACAGGGTGAGAAGGGTTTTTCTTGCTTTGCAGAGTTGAAACCTCATCTCCTCTGAGCTCCCTTCACTCTGGGAGCTGAAACCTGTGAAAGAATTCCCTCTTGCTTCAGATCCTCCATGTTGGGATATTGGTTTCTTTCCCCCCTCCCCTCAAAAACTTTTATTTTTGACCTCGAGAAAAGATGTCTCATCTTTTGAGAGGTTGATAGACTTTCAGCCCGAGTCTGAATGAGAGAGAGCCGGAGACAAAGAGATGGGGAGAAGGAGAAACCTCAGCCAGAGCAAGGCCTGGGCCTTTCTCCTACCAACTCCTCTGTATGATTTCCTTCCCATCAAGGACAGAGGCTGGACCTTGTTAGCCACTGCTGGAGTGAACTGAAACTATTATCCATACCTTTTCTCACATTTCAGCCATTTCTTTCTTCTTCTAAAAGCAGTCTGGGATAAGGATCAAGTCTTCCTCAGAGCTGGCTTTTTTCTCCTCCACCTCCCATGGTGACCTTGTTTTGCATTTTGTCGTTGAAAGAACATGAAATAAACTTTTAAACTTGCCTGATTCCATAAATAATCATGGGCTTCATAGATACACACCAGCCCACAATGGTCAGTAGGACCACGCTCAGCACATGAAGGCACCAAAGATAAATCTAGTTTGTCTTTGAATTTCAAAAGTTCCATCTCCCAGATGGAACCCTCAAGTGGGCCTGCCTTCATATATATTCAATACCAGCACCAACGGGATCCTAATTAATGAGTTTGTTAATTCTCCTTGCCATCTGGGGACAACAACTATTGTCTGGTCTCTAGCCATTGTGTATGTGTGTGTGAATATGGAATCTCCAGATTTCAAATCACAGTATCAGCAGATTATATAGTCTTTTCTATCCCTTAAGATTTTTTTTAAGGGTAGATATTCTTTCTTATAATGGCTAATCATCAGAAACAACCTTTTATAAAGGCTGCCTGCTATATAGCTTTTCACGATGGACATGCAATGATAGATGTTAGATAGTTATGTCCTTGTATTTTCAAGCGACTTACAGAAAACCCATTTTGTGACATTGGTAAGCATAAGATATTTATATTCCCTGGCTGGGTGCATCCAATAACTCCTTTTCAAATTGGAGCATCAGCTCCAAGGATGAAAGGATCTCTTCTCAGAGTTTAAACCCTACAGTGACATCGTTCATGAGAATGATTTGCTTGCAGAGATTAGCTCTCTGACTAGATGATGCTTTGGATAAAGTAAGAAGTGGGCTGACTAGTTCCTAAATTACAGGTGGGCTGTGCTCAGAAACTCTAAGGTATTTTTTCAACATGATACAAGTCCTTTAATCTCTCTGCATGGCATTATTTTAGCACCGAGCAAGGCTCCTCAAAGCCCAAGATTAAATTAGGAGAAATCCCCCTGCTGCTTCTATTGAATTGAGTTAATATAATGAGTTTATTGTTAAATTAAACAAAATGAAACTTGCCATGTGGAAGAAATACAGCTGAGATCGCAGTGGGATGTTTTTCCTTCCTACCTTGCTTCTGCATTACTTAGGGGTGGTTTATAGGATCAGAGGCTACAACTCCAACACACTGATGCACCTTTCCCTGGGAGATGAAAGCTGAGAGTGAAAGTTGGCACATGAAGCAGAATGTGGCTTTAAGCTTTCAGGATGCTAAAATGTGGTACCCAGCCTTCCTACAATGACCTCCTCCTTCATAGGTGCAGGTGCCCCTGTAATTTGGACATGGCTTCTGTGTCCCTCCCCTTGCTTCTATTAAAAAACAAGGGTGAAACCAGATGACCCACCTCAGCAGCCCAGTAGAGAGAGGACTTTCTTTTTTTTTTTTTTTAATTTTATTTTATTTTTAAACTTTACATAACTGTATTAGTTTTGCCTTAATCAGCAGGCACCTTCCCAGCTGCCTCTCCTGCCCATTGGCTGCCTCTTCTAGCTACCTTCTATTTGCTGTTTGCTGTCTCCATCATATAACCCATGCCCTTTTCTCTTGTTCATTTGATCTGACTCTTGCCCAGATCTATGCATGGCTGGTCCTTCTTGTCATTCTGTTCTTGATTAAATGTCACCTCTTCAAAGAGTTGTTTTTCCCTTTACTTTGTAGAAGTAGCCCCTCAGTCACACTCTGTCATATTCCCTGGGCTTATTTATGTCATATCTTATGCTACAGAATATATCTTCATGGTTAGCTAGTGTGTTCACAGCTGCTCACTCTTCCCCCCTCCCCTAGTAGAATGAAAACTCTTATCAGGTACAGGCCATGGTGGCACCACCCACTGTACCCAACGTCTAGAACACAGTAAGGACTCGGTAGATACTTAAGGAGCGGGTGACTTCTCAGTCTGTTTATGTGACCTAGAACAGACTTCTTGACCTCTGAACTTTAGATCCCTCACTTAGGATGTGGAGATAATAAATATGTGTCTCCCCATGGTACTGTAAGATTAAATCCATTCCAAGCAAACTGGCCCAGGACAACAACTGATACATTCTAGTGTCATTCTTTGGGCTCTAAAATTTCAGCTCCAAATGCTTTTTCTTGGAGAAAGAGAAACAGAAACCCCCCTTTCTCTTGTCTCTTGAAGACCAATCCTTATTCAGCCAGCAATCATATTGTTAACTGGTTGCTGTTCCCAAATGGGAAGTTGAGCTCCAAGTTGAGTTATTAATGACTTTTCTATTGCACACTATTCTTTTCCCACAAGGATTTGTAATTCATTTTTCAAAAGCATCATTTCCTCAAACAGATCATGGATTAGAAAGTATCATCTGAATCACAGCAATGACTGATGCAGTGATGGGTGAGCAGTGAAAAGGCAGCCTAGAACCAGAATGATGGGAGGATATTCAAGAAACTATTGGCTCAGACACCTGTTACTTAGTAAGGAAATTTAAAATGAAGAATCATCAGCAATCTACTTGATAGTCTTTATTAACCTTCTTATTTGAGACAAGGTTTTTTTATTTTCATTTTTAGGTTATTTTTAATTAAACAATTCTCTTGAATCTGAACCTGAAAAAGAATATATATGGATAATTGAATCACTTGTATGCTTGAAACTAACACAACATTGCAATTACACTTAAATTTTCTTAAAAATAATGATCAAATTGTACACTGTGAATATATATGCTGTTATACCAATTAACCCTCAAAGCGGTAGGAAACCATTTTTTAAAATAACTATTACAAGTTATTGCAGCAATCAATGCAAAGAAATAGAGGGAAAACAATGGAATGGGAAAGACTAGAGGTCTCTTCAAGAAAATTAGAGATATCAAGGGAACATTTCATGCAAAGATGAGCACAATAAAGGACAGAAATGGTATGGACCTAACAGGAGCAGAAGATATTAAGAACCTGTGGTGGATTCATGTTGATGTATGGCAAAACCAATACAATATTGTAAAGTAATTAACCTCCAATTAAAATTTTTAAAAAAAGAAAAAAAAAAGAAGAGGTGCCAAGAATACAGAGAAGAACTATACAAAAAAGATCTTCATGACCCTGATAAACACAATGGTGTGATCACTCACCTAGAGCCAGATATCCTGGAATGTGAAGTCAAATGGGCCTTAGGAAGCATCACTATGAACAAAGCTAGTGGAGGTGATGGAATTCCAGTTGAGCTATTTCAAATCCTGAAAGATGATGCTGTGAAAGTGCTGTACTCAATATACCAGCAAATCTGGAAAACTCAGCAGTGGCTACAGGACTGGAAAATGTCAGTTTTCATTCCAGTTCCAAAGAAAGGCAATGCCAAAGCATGTTCAAACTACCGCACAATTGCACTCATCTCACACTCTAGCAAAGTAATACTCAAAATTCTCCAAGCCAGGCTTCAACAGTACCTGAACTGTGAACTTCCAGATGTTCAAGCTGGATATAGAAAAGGCAGAGGAACCAGAGATCAAATTGCCAACATACACTGGATCATCGAAAAAGCAAGAGAGTTCCAGAAAAACATCTATTTCTGCTTTATTGACTACACCAAAGCCTTTGTGTGGATCACAGCAAACTGTGGAACAGTCTTAAAGAGATGGGAATACCAAACCACCTGACCTGCCTCCTGAGAAATCTGTATGCAGGTCAAGAAGCAACAGTTAGAACTGGACTTGGAACAACAGACTAGTTCCAAATTGGGAAAGGAGTATGTCAAGGCTGTATATTGTCACCCTGCTTATTTAACTTATAGCAGGGTACAACATGCATAATGCCGGGCTGATGAAGCACAAGCTGGAATCAAGATTGCGGGGATAAATATCGATAACCTCAGATATGTAGATGATATCACCATTATGGCAGAAAGTAAAGAAAAAAGCCTCTTGCTGAAAGTGAAAGAGGAAAGTGAAAAAGCTGGCTTAAAACTCAACATTCAGAAAACTAAGATCATGGCATCTGGTCCTATCACTTCATGGCAAATGGGGAAACAGTGAGAGAATTTATTTTGGGGGGCTCTAAAATCACTGCAGCAATGAAATTAAAAGACACCCCTTGGAAGAAAAGTTATGACCAACCTAGAGAGCATATTAAAAACAGCAGTGACATTACTTTGCCAACATAGGTCCGTCTAGTCAAAGCTATGGTTTTTCCAATAGTCATGTATGGATGTGAGAGTTGGACTATAAAGAAAGCTGAGCACTGAAGAATTGATGCTTTTGAACTGTGGTGTTGGAGAAGACTCTTGAGAGTCCCTTGGACTTCAAGGAGATCTAGCCTGTCAATCCTAAAGGCAATCAGTCCTGAATACTCATTGGAAGGACTGATGTTGAAGCCTAAACTCCAATACTTTGGCCACCTGATGCAAAGAACCGAGTCCTTGGAAAAGACCCTGCTGCTGGGAAAGATGGAAGGCAGAGGAGAAGTAGATGACAGAGGATGAGATGGTTGGATGGCATCACCGAATTGATGGACATGCGTTTGAGTAGGCTCTGGGAGTTGGTGATGGAGAGGGAGGCCTGGCATGCTATAGTCCAAGGGGTCTCAAAGATTCGGACACGACTGAGTAACTGAACTGAACTGATTACAAGTTAAATAAATAAAATATTCTCTTAAACTGGTAGGGATCTTAGAAACCATTTGCTGCAAGCTTCATGCCTTACAGGTAAGGAACCTGAGGCCTGTAGAGAGCAAGATGTTTATCTGCAGTGTCCTCACTTATTTGTGACCAGTGGGGCCAGCCAGACCTCCTAATTCCATGACTCACCACTTTCCTGTTGTCTGGCTTTCCTCCCCAAAAGCCCATCTAAATGTCTCTTGATTTCACTTAATTTTCCAGAAGTCTCTTTAAAAGTCAGTCATGTAAATGTTGATAGTCAAGTAGCCTGGTTTTTTAAAAATTATTTTTAATTGAAGGATAATTGCTTTAGAATAATGTGTTAGTTTCTGCCATCCATCAGCATGAATCAGCCATAGGTATACATCTGTCCCATTCTTCCTGAACCTCCCTCCCACCCCTTGCCATACCATGCCACCTCTCTACATTGTCACAGAGCTCCAGTTTGAGCTCCCTGAGTCATGCAAATTCCCACTGGCTGTTTTACATATGGTAGTGTATATGTTTCCATGCTACTCTCTCCATTCTTTTCTTCTGAAAACCACCCTAATTCCACTAATCTGTTATCACTGGATCTGTTTTCCATCTAGTTAGCCATCTAGCTCTACCTTCCGGTATATCCTCTCTTCTCCCTCTGCCCCTCCTGTTCCCGAAATTCAGCCTCTACACCAGTGCTGAATAGAAACACAGAGACAGAGTTTTAGGTGAAGTAGAAAAAAATGGCTTTGTTGCTTTGCCAGGCAAAGAGGGCCACAGCAGGCTAATGCCCTGAAAACTCTATGTCCCACCTGGAGGGTGTAGTAAAGAGTCTTACAGTATTCAAGGAGCAGGGTGTGATCAACTTGTGGACATTCTTCTGATTGGTTGGTGGTGAGGTAATCGTAAGTCAGCCTCATCAACCTTCTGGTTCCAAAGGGTCTGAGGTCTATGTGCTTGTGGGCAGCAAACAGTTAACTTCTTCAACCTGGTGGGAGTTTGTCTCTGCAAAACAGTTCAAAGGACTTGACTCAAAATATTATCTATAGTCCTTGAGGAAAAACTAAATGTTCTTGACTTTGTTTAATGGCCAAAGTATTATTATTTTGTCTTGCTTGACTGTTTTCTTTTCTGCAGTTTCTCACTTCTCTGATTTAAATCTATTCTCTGACTAAAGTTTTCCTATAGACAAAAGTCTATAGGAACATGGGTGTTGGGGCCTGTTCTGGAAAGGCCTCATAGGGTCCTGCTCAGTCACACTCTGTAGAGGGCAGTGGCCAGCCATCACCTCCCCCTCATCTCCTGAGTGTTCTCCTGTAAGCCTCTGATCCTGGACATCTCTTGTCTTCAGACTTCTCTCACAAGTGTGATTGTCAGTTTCAGTCATAGAATATTTACTTTGCATCTGATGGCATTTCTAGCCTCGCTGCCTCTCATCTTTTACTAGTTGGCTGGTCAGTAGGATAGTCTCTTCTCAACCTTAAAATTTGTGTATGTATTGCCTCAAAATGTTAATCTTGAGTAAACCTGTATAAAACACATGTAAAACTGATTAAAGTATGATTTAGTATAATGAACATTTTTATTTAGTGTAATGAACACTTAAAAAAAAATTCTTGCCATCGTCATCAAGAAGGACTAAACATCAAATGTATTTTCCAAAAAGATCTTCTTTAGCTAATAATAAAAAAAAAAAACCCTCAATGCTAAGTATATCCTATAATTTTACATCTGTTAAGTGATTCGAACTGTGAAACATTCATGCTAAAAAAGTTTGCCTTTCCAGCTGTTGCTCTGCTCTAAACACTGAACGTTACTGAACAGGAAGTCTTCCTTGTGGTCTCAAAGTAGTTCTCACTGTTATGATGCCTTTGAGGAGGGATGAGGAGCAGATTCTTTTTTTTTTTTTTTTGCCTGCAGTTCAGCTGTTTTCATTTTCTTTTAACATATTAAGTCTGTTTAGAATTTGTCCCCAGAGTCTGATGTAATTCTAAATGGCCACAAGCTGGTTTTCATGGTCCTCTGTTGAGAAAGGGTGGACTCCACTTTGAAGCTAGCAGAAAAAACAAGAACCCAGCAGCAAAATCCCTTCCTCCTCCTCTTGTCACATCCCCAGTCAAAGGCTCTATGGGTCTTTTTGAAAGCTGAGCCCCCAGCCTACACGAATACATGAAGCCACTGTCGGACTGGGGCCAAGGAGAGGTGGGGACCAGAGGTGGTTTGAGCATGAACACCTGGTGTGAGAACAGGTGTGTACACAGCCTTCTGTGTTAGGAAGAGCATGTCTAAGACAACACACCTGCTCCTTTTGAGTATGTGAAGATTTCCCCCTGTGAAATGGGGATTTTAAAAATTTGACCTTAAAGGTAAACTAATATCCATGAATTAAGAGCTACCAGGAGAAAGATTTCAGCTCTGTGTTGTGGAAGGGATCCTCTAAGAGTCTGGGTTGCCAGTGGTGGGAAGGACCTTAGCAGTTGAAGCTCCCATTACTTTTAGAAGAACTCCCACATTTAAGTGCTCCAGGAAAGCTCCCACAGCAGTGTTTTAAGGTCCCACCAACAGGAAGATGAATCTTTCCGTCCAACAGTGAGGATTTTTACCCCACAAACAGCTATTACTCAAATTTGTTTTCTATGTCAGATGTCCAAGTAAGATTTAATTTCAAAAGCAATTCTGCTAGAAAAACAAAACAAAACAAAACTGCTCAGAATCCACTGCCCCTTGTGATTACTCAGCTCCCTGCTCGTCCTGGGCTGCTGTTACTACAGTGTTACCCAGGATCGCTGGACACTGGAGTCTACATCCCCAAAACAAGTACTGTCTCTCCGGTGGGTTCACTTTTGTGTGTGGGTAGGAAGTTACCCATCTTCATTGTGGATAGTGGGGATCTGCCCATCTTATCGGCATCTGTTCATTGTAACTCACTCTCTTTAGGAACATTATCTTGAAGACATGAGCAAAAGTATTTTTTTTTTCATATTAACCATAAGAATTGGTTTCCATGATACTATGATTCTTTTACCTTATCATGGGCATTTCTTAGAGCTACAGAGAAAAGGATGACTTGGGAATCAGTGACGTAAAGTTAAAGGATAACACTGGGCTCCAAACGGGAGAAAAATGTGGGTTTACGGTAATAAAATTGCTTTTGAGAATCTTTGTTCTAGGGATGGGATATCAGCAAACATGACCTAGAATTTTAAAAAGCTCTAACTATTGTAGAGAAGATATACATGGGTGCTTTCTAAGAAGATAAATGAGAGTAGTTGAGTATAGCACTAGACTCTTAATTTTAAGAACATAGTTTATTTGAGAAACAACCTCTCTCAGGGGAAAAATATTTTTCTGAAGATGTTTTAAAATATTAGTACAAATATTATATTTTGGAGAGTTGATAGATAAAAATATCCTACTTGCTTTAAAATGTTATTAGAGGACAGCATTTAAAAGAGGAATAATGAAAAACTGAACAGAGAAAACAGACTTGAGAGTCAGAAGATCCGTGTTTGGCAAAAAATGACAATGTGTTCTTGGGAAAATTGCTTTCCTTCTCTGGGCCTCAATTTCTATGTTCATTAATGAGGGAATCAGACCATATAACACAGTGCCTTTTCACCTCTTTTTTTTTTTTTTTTTTTTTTTAATTTTATTTTATTTTTAAACTTTACATAACTGTATTAGATTTGCCAAATATCAAAATGAATCACCTCTTTTTTTAAAGTTTATTTTTAATTGGAGAATAATTGCTTTACAATGATGTGTTGGTTTCTTCCATACATCAGCATGAATCAGCTATAGGTATACACATGTCCCCTCCCTCTTGAGCCTTCCTCCCACCTCCCACCCCATCCCACCCCTCTAGGTTGTCATAGAGCCCCAGGCTGAGCTCCCTAGTCTATAGGGCAGCTTCCCATTAGCTATCTATTTTACATATCGTAATGTACTTCTGCACCTCTTACATTTTTTTATTCTCTTACTGGATTAAACAAGTGTTCTCATTTCATCTAAAAATCAGTAAAAGCTCAAACAGACAAATTTTGTTTCTCTGTCCTCCACACTACTAGCCAGGGTTTCCCACATCAAGGCTTTTGAGACCAACCAAGTCAACCTTCGCTTTCAGGTTATAAGAATCACAGGAACTAGTCAGTTCATATGTAGCGTGCAACATAATCGTTTCTCCCTCCAAAAATAAATCTTTCGGAGCTACTCTGGATTATTACAAGCTCCTAAAAAGTGTTTAAGGGTCGTATAGGAATTCTTTTCATTTCTTTTGGAAGTATTCCTTTATGTAAAGGATAACTGATGAAGCGACACAATGTATGCTTTATCTGTGCATTTTTGTACAGTGGCAGCTGCTTCAGTAGGCTGGTATAGCTGTAGACACAGAACTGGAACATGAGGCCTTACGTTTTAAATTTTTATGTGGGTATAATCAAAACAAAATGCACAGATCTTAATTATTCAGTTCAGTGAGTTTTGACAGTTATTTACTCTCATGTAACCACCACTCAAAATAAGATCTAGAACATTTCCATCCCTCTAGAAACTTCCCTTATGTGAGCACTTCTTTTAGTATCTTAGTTCCTAATTTTTGACCTTTTTAATTTAATTATCAAATAGTCCATGAACAAGAATCACAGGAAAAGTGGACAGCTTAATAAGGAACTTGGACTGCTCCTTACAATAATACTCTTTTTGTCTTGAACTTGATTCAAAGTATTAAGTGCTTTTCTTGAGCTGAACGATCAGATGTATTTTCATGTTCATATTCCACATGGGGACATAATGTATACATAAATGTGTGCGGCATACTCTTTGGTCTCAGTGACCATTCCCAGAGCGGCCTTCACTATCCTATGGGGAAACTCCAGGGTATTCTGCCTGGGTGTCCACAGACTGCAGTTTGACGTGGTGATCTGAAAAGGAATAGGGGCTTCCTTGGTGGCTTAGACAGTAAAGAATCCACCTGCAATACAGGAGACCTGGGGTCAATCTCACAGTGGGGAATGTCCCCTGGAGACTGGAATAGCTACTTGCTCCAGTATTCTTGCCTGGAGAATCGCATGGACAGAGGAGCATCAGGCATTTTTCTGGAGGCCTTGAGTTGTGTCGTCAGATGTGCACTAGGATGCCTTGGAACAAGAGCCCTGGTGTTGCAGGCTTTTCAGTGAATGAGCTGGAAAAAACCCCAGCAGGTTGAAAGGAGAGCTTGTCAGTTAGGGGAGGATGTTGGAGGGGGGGCGGGGTAACAAACAGAGGAAGAGCCCTCCCTCAATGTCACCTTGGTTAGAACCTGGAGCTCAGAGGTGGAAGAGGGTGCTGCTGAGTTCCTGGAGTCTGGGAGGACACGCTCTGGCCGAGAATCTCCCAGCAGTGTCTCCAGAAGACCTGCCACACCTGAGACAGCCCCTCATGTATCTGAGCCTCTGCCTGGATGGCTAACAACCAGCTCAGATTGGCTGATTTTTCCACATTTGTCAGGGAGCCAGCTGCACTGGCTGAGCTGAGCATCTGCAGAAAGGAAGCAGAGAACCAGGAAAAAAAAAAAAAAAGCTTTTAAGTCATTATTCTTATTCATTTCCCTATTCTCTGCCCCACCCCCTCGCAGTCTCTACTGCCATGCCTCTTTCTTCTTCTTCTTCTTTTTTTAAAAATCTTTTTATAACAATCTTTCTCTTTATGTGGCGAGAGCCCTTGGCATCCGTCCAGTGACCTGTCTGTAGAGAGATACTCCTCCCTTATAATTAGGCCTTTGTTACACCACTTCCTGATTTTCTTCTCTTTCTTTCCTTTTTAAAGCTTCTGGCCCTTGACACCCCAATGCCCCAGTGGAATAACCACACTTGTTAAAACGAAGGGTCTTCAAAAGGGTGATAAAGTTGGCTTCCTCCAGGAGGCCTGTGAGTTCATTCAGGCCCGTGGTTACAATAGACAAGGGCATGGAAGGACCCAAAGTAAGACATGTGTTGAGATGTCTTCATTCCCATCACCACCTCACCTGCAGAGCTCGCCCCGCATCCCAGCCCCTATTCTTGGGCCTATTCATTTCTGGATTGCAGTTTCTCTATTTCACCAATCCTGGGTTAAAATCATACAGCTTTCTGAGAAGGAGGATGGGATTTCTTGTTGTCAAATACTCCTGAAAAGACTCGGGCGTGTGTGTTTAGTCGTGTCTGACTCTGTGTGACCCGATGGACTGTAGCCTGCCAGGCTCCTCCGCCCGTAGGATTCTCTAGGCAAGAATACTGGAGTGGGTTGCCATTGCCCTCCTCCAGGGGATCTTCCCAACCCAGATAGAAAGGACTAAACCCTAAAGAGGTACAGAAAGCCAGTGATGGAGGACACAGGTGAATGCAGCTAGACCCCATTGTCCTGTGGCTCAAGCAGTGATGATCAGAGGAAAAGGGACACACTTTGATTAAGCTCAAGAAGAGGGATGTAGATCTGATTATTTACACCAATGCTTGGTTGCATTCCATTAAGTCCTTTTAAGGAAAATTAGTACCAGGGTACATGTAATAATAGCTACCACATTTGAGGGGTCATGCCAAAGAATGCTCAAACTACCGCACAATTGCACTCATCTCACACGCTAGTAAAGTAATGCTCAAAATTCTCCAAGCCAGGCTTCAGCAATATGTGAACTGTGAACTTCCAGATGTTCAAGCTGGTTTTAGAAAAGGCAGAGGAACCAGAGATCAAATTGCCAACATACACTGGATCATGGAAAAAGGAAGAGAGTTCCAGAAAAACATCTATTTCTGCTTTATTGACTATGCCAAAGCCTTTGACTGTGTGGATCACAATCAACTGTGGAAAATTCTTCAAGAGATGGGAATACCAGACTACCTGATCTGCCTCTTGAGAAATGTGCATGCAGGTCAGGAAGCAACAGTTAGAACTGAACATGGAAAAACAGACTGGTTCCAAAGAGGAAAAGGAGTACGTCAAGGCTGTATATTGTCACCCTGCTTATTTAACTTATATGCAGAGTACATCATGGGAAACGCTGGGGTGGAAGAAACACAAGCTGGAATCAAGATTGCTGGGAGAAATATCAATAACCTCAGATATGCAGATGACACCACCCTTATGGCAGAAAGTGAAGAAGAACTAAACAGCCTCTTGATGAAAGTGAAAGAGGAGAGTGAAAAGGTTGGCTTAAAGCTCAACATTCAGAAAACTAAGATCATGGCATCTGGTCCCATCACTTCATGGGAAATAGATGGGGAGACAGTGGAAACAGTGTCAGACTTTATTTTTGGGGGCTCCAAAATCACTGCAGATGGTGACTGCAGCCATAAAATTAAAAGACGCTTACTCCTTGGAAGGAAGGTTATGACCAACCTAGATAGCATATTCAGAAGCAGAGATATTACTTTGCCAACAAAGGTCAGTCTAGTCAAGGCTATGGTTTTTCCAGTAGTCCTGTATGGATGTGAGAGTTGGACTGTGAAGAAAGCTGAGAGCCGAAGAATTAATGCTTTTGAACTGTGGTAATGGAGAAGACTCTTGAGAGTCCCTTGGACTGCAAGGAGATCCAACCAATCCATTCTAATGGAGATCAGTGGGGTGTTCATTGGAAGAACTGATGCTGAAGCTGAAACTCCAGTACTTTGGCCACCTCATCAGAGCCTCAGAAAAGGCTGATGCTGGGAGGGATTGGGGACAGGAGGAGACGGGGATGACAGAGGATGAGATGGCTTTGTGGCATCACCAACTCGATGGACGTGAGCCTGAGTGAACTCCGGGAGTTGGTGATGGACAAGGAGGCCTGGCGTGCTGCGATTCATGGGGTCGCAAAGAGTCGGACACGACTGAGCGACTGAACTGAACTCAGTTGAGTGTGTAAAAGCCTGAAAATCTCACATTCACTGAAGTCTTCAGAATATAAAGAAGAAATTATGAGAGGTTTTAGTCTTTTTGCTTCAGGATTGGTGATGTTTCATTCTGTTCCCTTCGTTTTGAAATCTGTGGTTCAAAAGCAAGTAAATGCCAAACAGCCTTTGACAACCATACTTGGTGATCACTCTTTCTTAAAGGTGGCTTTTATAAATGAAAAGCTTGGACATGATACTGGATTTTTGTTTATCCTCAGATTGATTTCCTCATTAACCCAAAGTGTTAGCAAATAACACTTGGTGGGCTTAAATCCAGTGAAAGATAAAACTAAGGTTTTGTTTCCCCTTTTATGGATTTTAGAGGTTTGGGGTATGGATTGTATTTCATTTTCCTTTGAAAATTGTATGTCTAGTGGAACATTAAAAGAAAAAGTGGTGTTTTTTTTTTTGGTGAAGGGGGGGTTGTGATGAACAGAGATCCAGCCCCCCTCCAAGTTGTCTTTATAACCAACCTCCTAGTAGAATTGTTTATAGATGTGTAGTTAAAGAATACCACATACTCTACTTGATGGCTTAAGAGATTGAAGTTATGTCTCTTGGACAAACTTGGGCTGACTGAAAATTAAATGGGATATTGATTGTACAGGCATGTCTAAAACATTGAAGCTAGATCCCAGGTTTGTAACTTGCTTTGTAAGTTACTTAGCCAGTCTTTGAAAGGATATCCTTAATACCTTCCTCACAATAATTTGGTGAAGATTAATGAGATTCTGTGTATGGAGTGCCTGGTGGGATGCTAGAAGAATGCACAAATGAGCTATTTTTCAAAGACCTGTAGTATGCTTTCTCAAGTTAGAAAACTTACCACTTATCCAAGTAACAGCTGAGCTTAGCAATGAGAAACCGTAGGTAACCAACTTCTATCTACATTGTTAGATATCCAATGCCAAAGACAGGTAAGTTGTGTAGACGAGTGTGCCCATTCCTTCCATTTCAGAATATTCTGGTGACTAATGAAGAGGGTGTTGGTGGGTGAGATACCTTCAGTCTATGGACCACTTGTTTTCTGCTGAAGCAATTGGAGGTTTTGAGTCCCAGAGACCCTTGTATAAGCACGGTGAAACAGTATTTTAAGTATCCAAAGTACCCAAACCAGCCCAAAGTAAACTTTCTTATACTCCAGACTGATTTTTGACTTGCTTACCATCTCTAATATTTCTTTCTGTGAAACAGGGCATTCTGATTTCTAAACAGAAATTGTTTACCTGCATCTCCACAACCTGTGGGGATGGTTCTCTGACAAGTTCCATGGTGCCGTGGGCTCTCATTGTGAGATGAAGTTTGGCAACAGATGGTTAAGTGCTCATGGGAATAAACTTGAACCTTCTCAACAAAAGAGGCTGCAGGAGAGAGGAGTCATCCCACTGTAGTACCCCAACAAGATCTAGACTGAATCCTACTCTCTAACTGGAGGACAAAGGATTTCTAACTATCTTTGTTCCTATTCTTGGGAAAAAAAATAGAACTTAAATTTTTAATATATTTTTAAGTATATTGTCTAAAAAAAATTTTAAAATTCAGGCTGTGCTGTTACAACACGCAACATCTTAGTTCCCTGACCAGGGATCAAACACAGGCCCCCTGCGTTGGGAGCAGAGTCTTAACCACTGGACCACCAGGGAAGTTCCTGTTCCTATTCTTTTATATGAGTTATTCATAAGTTGAAAGTGTGTTGTGTCAGTTAGGACCCATCCTATGTGAGTTGTAGTGGCAGACTTTTAATGCACAGATTATGGAGATTTTTAATCCTCTGGAAAGTGAAGGAAATGCAGGTACCTAGATTCCCTTCCATGCCAGTGCCAGTGCTTCTTAAACTATGATCCCTGGATGGTCAACATCTCTTTGAACTTGTTACAAATGCAAATTCTAGAGCTTTCTGCCAGGCTCCCTAAATCAGAAACTCTGGTGATAGGACCCAACCTGCTAAGGAAGTCTAGTGGATATTAGATTTTGAGGGTTACTGGTTTAAGAATTCAATTGAATTCTTATCTATACTGCAGTCTTTGGGGCAAGGGATGTCTCTAGAAAGTAGAGTAAGGAGAGTTCTATGGCAAGGTAAGGGGCTTAGTAAACATTTATGATTGTTTTTTTAATGCAAAAATCATTTTATTTATTTATTTTTTTACTTTACAATATGTGGGGATGCCAGATAAAATCTAAGATGCCCAGTTAAATTTGAACTAAAAATAAATAAATTTTTAGTATACATATGTCCCATTTGATGTCCTGTGTTTTTATTTGCTAAATCTGACAACTCTGTCTGAAAGTAAAGTTAGGTTGTGTAGAAATTTGACAGACCCCCATCTCAAACAAGTGATCAAGGTTAATTGTACCACTGATAAATCATGTTAATATTATGTGTTCCCTGATTAAGTCGTGATTAGAAAGGCACTTAGCCCCTTAAACTATTTTTCTTCAAGCTTTATAACCTCAATTTAATCATTAGAAAACATCAGACACTCCCAAATTGAGAGACTCATCAAAAGTATCAAAGTCATGAAAAACAACAATTGAGCGACTGTCAATGATTGAGGAAAAAAAAAAAGAAAAAAGGCATGGATGACTAAATTCAATGTGGGATTCTGGAAAGAAAAAAAGATGTTAATGGAAAAACTAGCAAAATGTGAATGAAGTCTGAAGCTTAGCTAATAATAATATACTAATATTGATTTCTTAATTTTGAGAAACGTACTATGGTTATACATGAGGTTAACACTAGGGTAAGCTGGGTGAAGGGTTTATGGGATTTCTCTGTACAGTGGGTCCTCCTTATCCAAGGGTTCCACCTCCATAGACTCAAGTCTGAATCTGTGGATGTGGAACCTATGAATATAGATGGCCACCTGTGCTATTCCATTTTATTTAAAGGACTTGAGGGTCTGGGGAGTTTTGTATCCATAGGGGCTTCTGCAATGAATCCTCTATGGATACCAAGAGACAATTAAGCTATTTTTGCAATTCTTCTGTAGATCTAAAATTATTTCAAACTGAAAGTTTTGTGTGTGTGTGTGTTTTTTTTTTTTTTTTTTTAAATTGGGTAACCCACTCCAGTATTCTTGCCTGGAGAATCCCATGGACAGAGGAGCCTGGCGGGCTACAGTCCACGGGGTTGCAAAGAATCGGACATGACTGAGCGACTTCACTTTCGCTTTCACTTTCATACATTAAACAGCCCTGTGAATACCACCTTCCCTTTTTATTTTTCTTATGGAAACAAATATTTTACTTAAATGCTGAACTATGTGGGAACATTTAGATGAATTACTAACACATGGGATGTGGCTCATCCAAACACCCTTGGGGCCAAAAATGTTACGGTGGTTTTAAATCTGCCAGAGCAAATGTAGTCTTTTCCATGAATGTCTAATGTGTTTTTTCTTGGACATTCATGGGAATCCATATCTACTGTTATGGTTTATTCACCCTGAGCGACTGAGATGGATTGTTGGGCAGGAGGAGAGGGACAGTAGGGGTGACTTTATAAGAGGATATTGCAAAAGGATAGCTACTCAGTATCTTGATTGTTCTGGAAAATTCTGTTTATTTCCCCAGTTTAGAATTATATCTGCAAAGTTTGGTCTGTGTAAGCCCCCGAGCTTGGGGATGAGACAGTAAATTTTTCAGCTGAAGAGAAATCTTGCAAGAAATCAGCGCCATCTTGAAAATTGTTGACCAGTTTGTTCTGGAATTAGTGGTTTCAAATGAAAACCTTCTGGTGGTAGTGCCTCTGCTTGCAGGCATTTGGAATCAGTTTGTGAATTTAGTTTACTCTCCACCTCATCCACTCGCACCTCCCTGCCGAGTAGTTACTGCATTTCCCTGCCTGAGGAGGTACATGAAATGGTAAGTCCCCAAACCACAAGGACTGTGGTATCTTCTTCCTAGAAGCTGAGATGCTCATAGCCCTGCCCACAACAAAAGGCCTAAGGACTGCGGTTAGCATCTCTTTGGAAGTTTAGGTTAACTTCATCCCTAGCTCAGTTCTTAAGCAGAAATGAGTATGGCCTAAGTCCTACCATTGATTAGAATGCTGTCCCAAGACAAGTCTCATTTTCAAACTCTCTTCACCATCATTCCAAACCCATGGGCTTTATCAGTGCCATTTCCTCTAGCAGGAATCCATTTTTCTTCCCTGTTTGAAACTCTTGTGCTTCTTAGTAAAATATTTAGAAGCATATATTATATTAATAATAGTTAGATTGGTATATGATCTTTTTAACTTAACACTGGTTCACATCTGCCTCTCCAAGGACTTAATTGCATTTATTCACTTAACATAATTCTCTAATTTTATAATGTTAGACAATAATGTATCAATAATTTATTAATATTAAATGTTTAATATTTATTATTAATGTATTTCAGTTCTTGTTTGTTTCTACCTTTTTATCATTTTAAATAACACTGGGACTTCTATTTTTAAACCAGTACTATTAATACTTCTAATCTTTTTTTTCATCTTTTGAGTCATTTTTATTAGGAAAAACTCTTAGGTTTAATATTATTGGACACAAAATTCTTAGAACTTTTAGAATTTTTTTAATGTATATTGCCTGTCAGTTTAATCTTTGCATGACTAAAATGACCTGAAATGTCCTCTGTTATTGTCACTAATCGACGCCCATCACTTCCCTGACGACCCACATTGAGACTCCCCTCACCCAGTCTCTAGTTTCCAAATAAGTTCTACCTACTTCTTGGTTCTGTCTCTAGTGTTTCTTTCCTTCATTTATTCATTCATTCAACAAATAGTCCTACTTGCTTTAATGTTGTTATATTTTGCTCTTTGGTTTTCGTCTGTCTAGAAGTCAACTTGATACAGGAAGTTTGGCTATCTTCCCACTTGCTTCTAGGAAAAAGAATGAGATGGTTATTTATTTTCTCCTAGGTATTATTGATGTCTTCTCCACAGGGTCTACATTTGTTTTTAAATGTTTTATTTTTGCAGTAAGCATCCAATAGTTACTGAAAAAATGAAAGTGAATAAAATTTGTTCTTCCTAATCTGAAAGAAACAGTCGTTTGTTGTTTTAGTTAATATATAGATAAGGATGACATGGGATTTGAAGACACAGAACTGGACATGGAACAACAGATTGGTTCCAAATCGGGAAAGGAGTATGTCAAGGCTGTATATTGTCACCCTGCTTATTTAACTTATATGCAGAGTACATCATGAGAAACTGCAGGCTGGAATCATGATTGCTGGGAGAAATATCTATAACCTCAGATATGCAGATGACACCACCCTTATGGCAGAAAGCAAAGAAGAACTAAAGAGCCTCTTGATGAAAGTGAAAGAGGAAAGTGAAAAAGTTGGCTTAAAACTCAACATTCAGAAAACTAAGATCATGACATCCAATCCCATCACTTCATGGCAAATAGATGGGGGGAAAATGGAAACAGTGACAGACTTTATTTTGGGGGGCTCCAAAATCACTGCAGATGGTGACTGCAACCATGAAATTAAAAGACGCTTGGTCCTTAGAAGAAAAGCTATGACCAACCTAGACAGCATATTAAAAAGCAGAGACATTACTTTGGCAACAAGGTCCGTCTAGTCAAAGCTATGGTTTTTTCAGTAGTCATGTATGGATGTGAGATTTGGACTGAAAAGAAAGCTAAGCGCTGAAGAATTGATGCTTTTGAACTGTGGTATTGGAGAAGACTCTTGAGAGACCCTTGGACTGCAAGGAGATCCACCCAGTCCATCCTAAAGGAAATGAGTCCTGAATATTCATTGGAAGGACTGATGCTGAAGCTGAAACCAATATTTTGGCCACCTGATGAGAAGAACTGAAAAAGACCCTCATTGGAAAAGACCCTGATGCTGGGAAAGATTGAAGGCAGGAGGAGAAGGGCACAACAGAGGATGAGATGGTTGGATGGCATCACCGACTCAATGGACTTGAGTTTGAGTAAATTCTGGGAGTTGGTGATGGACAGGGAGGCCTAGCGTGCTGTAGTCCATGGAGTCGCAAAGAGTCGGACATGACTGAGTGACTGATTTGAACTGAATTCCCTTTTTTGTTGTTGTTCAGTTGCTCAGTCCTGTCTGGCTTTATGTGACCCTATGGACTTCAGCGTGCCAGGCTTCCCTGTCCTTCACCATCTCCTGGATAACCTCACTTTAGCTGAGTAGATCTAAGGTTTATAACTGATTTCTGCCTGTTTTGTATTTTGAGATTCCATTTACTTTAACTCCTTTACAACATCTAGTGCTTGGTACTCTCAAGTGTTGAACTGGTGCCTGTTAAAATAATGGTCCAAGTTAGAAGTTTCTGCTTTGTGGGAAGCCTAGGAGACTTGCCTGTGGTCTTGGTGGGTGTTCAGGCGCAGGTGCTGTATGTTCACACATCGGAGGGTATACCCTAGTAATTGCATGCGTGGGTATATTGCACATAGCTTCCCTGGTGACTCAGTGGTAAAGAATTCACCTGCAATGCAGGAGACCCGGTTTCAGTCCATAGGTTGGGAAGATCCCCTGGAGAAGGAAATGGCAACCCACTTCAGTATTCTTGCCTGGCAAATCTCATGGACAGAGAAGTCTGACAGGTTACAGTTCACGGGGTTGCAAAAGAGCTGGACATGACTTAGTAACTAAACAACAGTTATTATTACACATATTTTAAACTGTTTGTTGCTTCATTCAGAGAACCCAAAATCTTCCAGAGTTCACTGTCTCACAAGTTTTTTCTCATAAACGGTCAGGATAAATGCGTTTGCGTTTGATCCGCTTTTTCTTATCCAGGAGTAATAGGCTTTGAAGGAGTTACTCTAGTTCTTGACACTGTATACAACTCTACATTGTATTTTGTTTTTTATTGTTTCCTCAATTTACTGCAAACAGCACCAGAGTAGAAATTTTACTCATTTCTACCTCTTAATGACTGAGTTGCTGCCCATAATGTGAGACAAGTGTAATTATACCTTAAAACAATGGCTAATAAAAATAAAAATCACATGCTTCCTAATTCCAAATTGTCCTAATACTTTTATACTATTAATTGTCAAATTAAGAGTTTATTTATTATCTCATTAAGCCCTCTGAGTACATAAAGGATGCATTAGGGTATAATGGTAGCTTTTTAAAATAAAGGTTATATTTGATCTAATAAGATAAAGTATGTTGCTATTGACTTGCCTAGGAAACAAAAAGCTCAGATCTCAGCAGGAACTGAATGAAACTACTACTTCCATGTGTTCAAATTCGTGTTATTAATCATATGACCTCAAGGTGTTTGGAGTTGAGGTTAAAAGTTAGTCATAGTCTGCAAAATAACTCTTCGGTAAATTTTTAGCCCAAGAAACCCTAGCTTTAGTGGATGGACTATAGAGTTGACGACCAGGTAGACCTGGGTCCCAGTCCTGGTTTCACCAATAACAAGTTGAATGACCTTGGGCACGGTACCTCTTTTCTCTCAGACTCAGTCTCCCCATCTTATAGTGGCTTCAGCAACAGTTCTACTCCTAGATCTATGCTCAAGATAAACAAAAACATATGTCCTCCTGCAGTATTATATGTGAATGTTTATGGCAGCATCATTTATAGTAGTCAAAAAGCTGAAACAATCTATATGTCAATCTATCATCCGATAAATGCGTAACAAATGTGCAACTTAATATGTGTATATATATTAATATGACATAATATATGCTCATTCACTCAGTTGTGTCTGATCCTTTGCGACCTTATAGACTGTAGCCCAGTGGGAACCTCTGTTTGTGGAATTTTTCAGGCAAGCGTACTGGAGTGGGTTGTCATTTCCTCCTCCAGAGGATCTTCCTGACCCAGGGATTGAACCCACACCCCCTCAGCTCTTGCATTGGCAGCTGGATTCTTTACTACTGTGCCACCTGAGAAGCCCCTGATAATATACATGTACACACACACACACACACACACATATGTTTTATACACACACACACACAATGGAAAATTATGCAACATAAAAGAATGAATTACATCCTGCAACTTGAATTAACCTCAAACAAACACTCCACCAAAGAAAGAAGCCATACACATAAGTTCACAAATGATATGATTTGTTTTTTATGAATTTCCAGGATAGACCAGTCCATAAAAATAGAAAGCGGGTTAGTGATGAGGAGAGAGAAGAGTGGCGATGATTGGCTAAGATGCTTGGGGTATTTTTCAGGAGTGATGAGAATGTTTTAAAATTAGAGAGAGGGATGGTTGCCAACGCTGTGAGTATACTAAATGCCACTGAACTGCACACTGTGAAGCGCTTCATCGTATGCTGTGTGGATTGCACCTCTAAAAATAACGCCGTAAGGATACCTCTCACTCTGAAGGCTATTAGAATTTAAGTAGGGTGATGTGTGCATAAGCACTCAAAAAATACCCTGTTCTTTATTCTGCCTTTACTGTTGTCCATCCCTCCCTTTTTCTGGATGACGATTCATTCTTTGGTGGAAAAGGACAGTGAGGTGATAGTATTTTCAGCTGAGAGTGAGTGGAAATGAGGAGGTGGGGTGTGAATCCCAGTCTCTGTGCGCCTGGAGTAGGTCAGTAGAGGCCAGCCCTTTACCATGTTGTGTCTATTGAAACGCATTGTGTGCCTTGTCTAGAGTGCTTCAGGTGGCCTTTAAGCTCCACCCCATAGAAAGATGGGGCAGGATGCAGACAGCTGCGGTGCTGAACACTTCATCTCAGGCAGGCATTTGCCAAAGAAGCAGAGAGTCATAGTTCTAATAGTTTAGCAACAGGATTTTCCATGGTCGATAGGCTGTTTGTCAGCGAGGCAAGTGTACAGCCTTTGGCTATGACTTTTATATATTCTTTCCAACAGAGGCAGAACAACAGAACAACAAAAATCCCCAAACAGTACACTTACTTATCGAAAAATAGGCATTTCCTGAGCCGAATGAAGGTAATTGCCTTTTGACCCATGAGGTTATGGGTCCGCTTCCAGAAGCATCAAATGTAACTCCCCTGCCATTAACATGCTGTGACTGATGGCAGGTATGTTTGCTCCTGGTTTTTCCACCCCAAGGGAAATTAATATTTCCATCTGATTATAGAAATAGGTGATCTATCATTTACCATCAGTATCTGCTCTCTCCTAAGCACTGTTTTGACCCCACCAGACCTGCTTAGGGGTTCTGCCTGCAACCTTGATCTTGCTCTTCTCAGTTAGTTGCCCCATGAAATGTGGTTTGCTAACTGCCTGAGTCTTTAGCATTGTACAGCATTATGCTGATGTTCCATGCAGTGGCAGGAGTGAAAATAGAGCTGAAGTGGGTATGTACTTCTCAACAACAAGGAGGACAGCAAGTAAAGATGCCATGAAGAGAAGAATGCAACTGGGCCAGGGGAATGAATGCAGTCCAGCTAATCAGTCATTCAGAATTTGTACTTGAGCATCTACTGTCTGGAAAACACTTGCCATGATTAAAGAGGACTTGAGCTCAAGGCCAGAGAGGCTCACTACTAGCTGCATGACCTCCAAGAGGTAATCAGTGACTCTGGGCCTCAGTTTCCTCATCTGTAAACAAGCGGTAAAAATCTCTTCTTTCCAGGACTATTTGGAGAATTAAATGAAAGCAGTCCAGTTCAGTTCAGTTCAGTTAGTCATGTCTGACTCTTTGTGACCCTATGGACTGCAGCACTCTAGGCTTCCCTGTCCATCACCAACTCCCAGAGCTTCCTCAAACTCATGTCCATTGAGTTGGTGATGCCATCCAACCATCTCATCCTCTGTCATGCCCTTCTCCTGCCTTCAGTCTTTCCCAGCATCAGGGTCTTTTCCAATGAGTCAGTCCTTCTCATCAGGTGGCTAAAGTATTGGAGCTTCAGCATCAGTCCTTCCAGTGAATATTTAGGACTGATTTCCTTTAGGATGGACCGGTTGGATCTCCTTGCAGTCCAAGGGACTCTCAAGAGCCTTCTCCAACACCACAGTTCAAAAGCATCAATTCTTCAGCACTCAGCTTTCTTTACAGTCCAACTATCACATCCATACATGACTACTGAAAAAACCATAGCTTTGACTAGACGGACCTTGTTGCCAAAGTAATGTCTCTGCTTTTTAATATGCTGTCTAGGTTGGTTATAGCTTTTCTTCCAAGGAGCAAGCATCTTTTAATTTCTTGGCTGCAGTCACCATCTGCAGTGATTTTGGAGCCCCCCTAAATAAAGTCTATCACTGTTTCCATTTTTCCCCCATCTATTTGCCATGAAGTGATGGGCTTGGATGCCATGATCTTAGTTTTCTGAATGTTGAGTTTTAAGCCAACTTTTTCACTCTCCTCTTTCATTTTCATCAAGAGGCTCTTTAATTCTTCTTTGCTTTCTGCCATAAGGGTAGTGTCATCTACATACCTGAGGTTATTGATATTTCTCCTGGCAATCTTGATTCCAGCTTGTGCTTCATCCAGTCCAGCATTTCACATGATGTATTTTGCATATGAGTTAAGTAAGCAAGGTGAAAACAGTTCGGTACCTATCAAAAGCAAGCATCCCGTTAAGTGGATACTCAGCATAATGGACTCTCTGCTTCGATGCTGTCATGGACCTCAAGGATTCTTAGGGAGCTAAGGCCAAAACTGCTTTACTATTGCACCATTGTATAAGTGTGAAGGATGTGGCTCTGAATGTTGTGTTTGGGTATTCATGAGAAAAGACCATCAGCCAAATAGATGGCTGGAATAATAAGTTATAATAAACACCATATTTTGCACCTCAAATCCTTGCATCTCACAATGATCCAGAATTTTATAGTTATGAGTCTATCACTCAAGTAATTTGCCCGCTTCTGACCTGGCCAGCCTCAAAGCCCATGGTTTTCTTACCACCCAGTAGTGTTTTAGAAAGAAACCTTTGTAGAAGAGGTAGAGCATGAGTTGAACCTGGAAGAATGAACACACTTGTATAGATTGCAAGTGTATTTTGGGTGACCATGATGGGAAAGACCATCCTCAGGCAAGGAGGAACAGCCAGGATAAAGGCCTGGAGAGGAGAATGACATCACTCAACAATAAAGATAAAATCCATGTGGAGTGGGAGGAAAGAATGAGGCCTTGCAACCCCAAGTCTTCAGTCTTATAATGTGTTCTGAGCACCAATTTCCCCAGCTGACCACAGCATGTTGCCAGCATCTTCCCATCCATTTCATGTGATTATAGTCTTTCCATAAAGAGCCTTGTTTAACTTCTGCTAAAGAAGCATTTGACCTCTCTAAACATCAGAAGAAACCTGATCCAAAGTGCTTCAATCCCCCAATCTGAGGATTGTGCTAAATGAAAGTCCCAACAACTTTAGGTGCTTCTCCATGTCCCCTAAATGGAGACAGAGCCAGTATTTCAGGGAAAAAAGTGGAAATTGGTGTGGGCTTATGCCTCAACCATACCCTTGTGCCAATAGCTTGGAAAAAGCTGTCCTGTGTTTAGAGACAAATGTACATCAATAATAATCACAATGTGTGATGGACTTTATGATCTAAGCACTTTCAGAGCCTTTTGAAGACTCAGGACTTACGTATTGCTGGGCAAAGTGAACCTGAGCAGAAGACCTCACCCTCCCCCTAACAGCCTTGTATTGCCACCTGGTGATCCCAGGTCTGAAGTTCCATTATCCATTGACAATTGCCAGCTTCTTGTAGTTGATGAGAAGACCTTAAATTGTTCAGGAATGTGAAAAGGCAAGTAGCTGGAAACGGATGATTTGCAATGTCTAGTTTTAGTGAGAGAAGCCTACACAAGGAAGTGTCACGGGTTAGAAATTTGGTGATCTCAGGGCATTTAAGTCCCAATCCAGGGTCCTGTGTCCTAGTCCTGCCTACGTCTGTCTTACACTGGGCCCCCCGGGAAGTCTTATCTTCTCATGGACTGGATCTCTTCATCTCTAGGTTTAAGTGACTTGATTTGGCTTAGCCATGGTACAGTCCTGTTCCCATAGGCTTCATGTGCTATAGAGGTTTTAATTTAGCTTTATGTAAATTCTTGATTTTGAATAACTTCTTGATTTAAGAAAGCATATCAGGCTGAGCCCCTTGTCTACCTTTTAGCACAAGATTAATTTTTCATACATGAGCCCAAACACTGTCTTTATACGTTTTCAAATAAAAGTATGACTTTTGAAAATAAAGGTACTGAAGTTTAAGATGGGTTTAGTTTTTCTTAATTTGATCAAATATTCTGATTACTTTCAGTGCCAAACATTTTAATTTAGTTTTTCTTTCTTTTAGGCAGGAGCAAGCTCTTCTATTTAATTTTGAAAATGAGAAGACATTTAATTTACGTTTTCTCCTTCACTCAAAGATTCTACCAATCACACTATTTATATTCTAAATCCCTTCTTTAAGGAACTTCAAAGCCAAGGAGGAAATGAAAAGATTTTAATCCACTTCCTGATCTTAGTCATCATAATGGAAAAGGGTGCCTATATTAAGAAAAGAGAGATGCAAAACCTTAGGAGAATTTATAGGCCTTTTATTTCCCAATTTTAGGCAACTCAATCCTGGGATTTTCTCCTATTCTTCACCTATAATTTGTTACAATTTAAAGTGCTGCTTGCTCCATAAATCCTGCTCAAACCACTATAGTCCATAGTGGTTACTCTATTCCTCCAACACGAACAGAATTCGTCCACTCTGTTCCTCCAATGTACTGTTTACATATACTATGTACTATATAGTACATTTGCTATATGGATTTGCTATCTAGTGTTATGTACTATATAGCAGATATCACCCAAACCTTTCATTTCCCAAACCAACTAATATAGATTGTCTAAATTAGTATTTCTTAAGCTTTCTATAGTGAAGGATTTGTTTCTACCTTCCTCTAATGTATCGCAGAGCATTACTTTTTTTTTTTTTTTAACTCCCCAGTTGCTACCTAAAACACTTCTGTTGGGCCCTGAACTATTTATAAATGTGGCTTTATACACTCACGTACAATTTGGCCTCAGTTTTCTCCCCAGTGACAACCTCTTGCGTTTGAGGTTTTAAAATCCTTCTCTGACTCTTTGAGCTCAACCATCTCTGTCTAGGAATAAGTGTAGACATAGGAATTTTATTTAACAAAATTTTGGTTTACATTTTGGGCCCTTATTAAAATTATCTCCTGCATTTATGACTCAAAAAATTACACTATAAAAATGAATTACCAGAAAAATGAAATAAAAAGACATGTAAAATATAAAAATCTAGATTTATTATTACCAAATTCCTTTACACTTTTCATTTTTGAAGGGATCTATCACATTCTCAAAATGTTGTAAGTTTCTAAACAATCCTCCCAAGTTCTATATCTTATCTCGAACTGGTAGCAACAAGCTTATAGATCAGCTCTGAACCATGAACTATACTTTGTATGAGTAGCACTGGTTATTACATGCAATATCTTATTATTTTTGCACGTGTTACATTCTGCACTGTGTAAATTACTTTGTGGACAAACCTTACACAGTACATATTTCTCCAGTAAGACTTGTAAGTAGATAATTGTTAGTAGTAATTATAAAAATGAAGATGGTGATAACTCAAATTCTTAAAAATAATTAAAATAATTAGTAATACTATCAGTAATATCAAAGAATTGCTATTATTATCATTATTTGTTCTTTTTTAAAACAAAAGTCTTTTTAGAACTGTTTTCAACCTCTGTTTTTTAGTATTATACTCCAGATGTTCAATTGTTTAAAGCTATATTTTCTCATTAAAAAACAGGACAACCTTTCTTTTCATTGGAAAATACTTTAAATGAGTATGAATAAACATTTGGTTTTAACACAATACTGTCAAATACAGGGTGCTTTGTTATGCTGGCAACTGACATTTGTTTTAAGAAAAGGCTATGGAATACCATTCTTGCTTATAATCTTATAATACTAAATTGTATTTAATATCCCTTCCCCATCTATTCCTTGAACTAAATATATAATAATGTCTATGGGCAAAAACTTACAGTCTTTCTGATTTTGGAAAATAGTCTTAGAGTTTAATCATCAATGGTTCTATACCCCCTTTTCCTTCCCTCTAACAAACTTTGAAAACAACTCAGTGGAGCCTGTAGTCACCCTAGTTATTGTCCATAAGGGATGCTTATAGAACAGGTATAGACCACACTGTCCTGGGCAAGCTGGATATATGGTTCTCTTAACAGAGGTGACATTTACTTCCAGGCATAGGCTGGATACTCAAAAAATACTTACGAGTGGAAGGGAAGATTGCTTCCAAGGTAATAACTGTGCTGCTGTTGTTGCTTCTGCAACAGGTGGTGGTGCTGACCTGTGTGGCTTCCTCTCCCCAGCAGCAAGAATTACTGGCTTCCGTGGAGCCCCTTGTAATCCCACTTTACTAGAGCCAGGATTTCATGGATGCCGGGAAGAGTGGGGGTCTTCTAAGGGCTGCAGTGTGCCTGTTGAGAGTCTCCTCCTAAGATAGTCACCTCTTTTCCTGTTCGGCATCTAAATGGGTCTTTGGGCTTTGCCTGGGCTACTTTGCTAACGTTTCTCTCTCCATCATCAGCTGTCATATGTGTGAGCATCCATGTGGGCAGATCAAATTGGCAGATTTGAACTGTGCCTGTAGATGTTGGCCTGGGCTGCTCAGACACAAGCAGAATGGTTGGGTATGAAAAATCTGTCTTCATTTAACTCTATGCTGATCTGCATTTGTCTGGAGACTCTTTGGGATTATTTCATCTGACTCCCTCATTTTATAAATGAGGAAACTGAGGCTCAGAAAGGGTCAAGATTTTTCCTTTTGATAGCCCTTCTACTGGAGTAGGAATTGATCTGTATCTTTTCAGCTTCCATTTTACTGGGGTGGAGAGTTGGATTCTTAAAAGGAGAAGAATTTGCAGAAGTGTTGGGTGAAGATCCAGAGGGTCCAAGGCATTGAGTCCTTAAGGGGATTTTGCTGTCCTTGGAGTCAGGTAGCTGAGGATGCTAAGCCCCCTGCCCATCCCCCACTCTCCTCCCCACCTGGCCCATCCCAGCTTAGAGCCACAGCTCAGCAACCTCATTAGTGGAATGGCAATCCGCTCTGGCCTCCCTGGGCTGGGTGGTGGATTAATTGCTCAGTGATCAGAAGGTACCTTAAAGAAGGAAGGGATTACATGAATCCTTCCAACTGATCCCATCACCCCAGCTAACCCCTGCTCAGGGGTGGAGAAGGGGCAGGCAGGCATTGTGGGAGTCAAAGGCCGCTGAAAAGGCCCCACCCCAGAAAACCTCTCAGACTGTAGGCCCCAGCTGTTGACTGAAAGTGGGAGGTGAAATAGGTTCCTGTGTGTGTTTATCAGTGGTGGCAGCAACTGTGAATTAGGGGGACACATGCCAGCCATGTAACCATCAGGGAACTATGT
Organism: Bubalus bubalis; assembly: GCF_019923935.1. Classification (NCBI taxonomy): domain Eukaryota; kingdom Metazoa; phylum Chordata; class Mammalia; order Artiodactyla; family Bovidae; genus Bubalus; species Bubalus bubalis. The sequence goes on along the minus strand of NC_059167.1, from coordinate 54,101,712 downwards.
TGGAGGCCACATATTTGGCACCCTGCCTGGCACCTTCTTTGTTATTTACAACCATTCCCTTTTTTAATCCTCTGAGTTTTTAGACATAGGCATTCTCCTCCCTGCTTCCTAGATGAGAGTAAGTTTGCCCCAGAAACCAGCTTAGGCGGGCTGCAGAGGTGTTTCATCACAGGTGACCCATGTTCCATGCACTCCTCGTATGCAGAATGTGGTCCCACATGTTTGTTTCAGTGGTTTTCATAGTGAGTTGTGGGACCAGCTTTTCTTAATTGTCATTTGAGTACAGCAAACTGGAAATGGGCTCCTTTGGGAAGTCTGTAAGAATTTGTTGAAAGGGACTTCCTGGTAGTCCATTGGCTAAGACTCTATGCTCCCAACACAGGGGACCCAAGTTCGATCCCTGGTCAGGGAACTAGATCCCACCTGCCACAACTAAGATCTGGTACAGATAAATAAATAAATAAACTATAAAAAAAAATGGTTTATTGACAAGCCCAGGAAGATGCTGTGACCATGGCAAAACAGCCTGGGAAGAGACTTGACAGGCCAGGTGATGTAGGAACAGGAATCCACTGCTTGGCTTGCTCATTTCCTCTTTCCTGACCTGACTTAATGTTCGCCTGTCTTCACTACTCTGTGCTGTGATCAGTTGCATTGTCAAGGCCTCATTGCTCCTTGCCCAGATCAGGGTAGCAGCTTCCAAGGGGCCCACAGGCAGTATGTATATGCACCCTGCCCTGTCGCCTTCCTCCCTCTCCTCTCCCCACAGAGTGACACTCCCCTTGTTGAAATCCCACTGGTCTTCCCCTCCCCACACTCCCTGCCACAGGCGGATTCAGGGCTGTCTGCAGGCCCTGGCCCACCTCTCTGACCTGCACTCTCCAGGCCCAATACCCATTCAGCCAGCCCAGCCTCACACCACCACCCGCACCTGGCCTGGACAGGTCGGCCTTTCCTGTTCTCTTCCTAATGCCGAGGGGAGCCACCTCCCCTTATCCACAGGCTGAATCCTGGCAAATCTCAAATTACCTTCAAGATTCCCTTCCTCCAGGAAAATGTTCCTGGTGCGTTGGTCCCCTCAACCCTGGTCTAAGAGGAGAGGTTGTCCATATGATGAGACATTCCATTTAAGTCACATAATGCTGCTGTTTATCCAAGGCTCCTTGGAGGCCTGGATTGTGATTTCTTCCCACCTGTGTCCTTGCATAGACCCTGGGACAGAGACCAGGCTCAGTGCATGTGGAGTAAATGAGGTCTTTGCATGCATGCATGCTAAGTCGCTTCAGTCTTGTCTGACTCTGTGCGACCTTAGGGACGGCAGCCCACCAGGCTCCTCTGTCCACAGGATTCTGTAGGCAAGAATACTGGAGTGGATTGCCATTTCCTTCTCCAAATGAGGTCTTTAGAAGGCTGTGTTTCTCACATATTTTGACTCTCAAGGGTCTTGATAACTCAGAAACCACAAAGGTAAAGCACAGAGTGAATAACTTCCCTGCTACCCAGGGGGGCAGTAATACTTCCTTAGTAAGACATAGCTTTCTGTCCCCAGTCTCCTGGTGGCTGTGTAAAGAGGAGAGGTTTGAGACTTGTCTGGTAGTCCAGTGGTTAAGAACCCGCCCTCCAGTGCAGGAGACACAGTTTCAGTCCCTGGTCAGGGGACTAAGATCCCAAGCACCACAACAAAAACCCAGCGCAACCTACAAATGGGGAAGGGGTGGTGAAAGATGGATAAGGCAGACATTTGCCTTAGTTTATAGACAAGGAACTTGAGAGGTGAAGCAGGTTGATCCACATGAGCTGGCAAAGGGGAGCTGGTGAGAAAGCTGCTCTGGGGTGTTCAGGCATGGATCCTGTTGGCACACTTCCCACCATAGTCCCCTAATAGCCTGAAAGGATATGAAACCCAAGCTCATTAGAGGTTTCTGAGGTGAGTCATGGGGACCTGATTCTCCTTCCATGGGGTTCAGGCCATGGGCATCATCCTTCCAGGCTGTCCACACTCTTTCTCCAAAGGGCTCTTCATCTGGGTCACTTAGTCCTGTGACTCAAGGAGCAGCCTGTTAGCTAAAGGAAATCAATGAAAAGAAGTGTGAAATGCAGGGTCCTACAGGTAGGGATGGGTGGAGTAAGTCCCCTGTACAATGGCTCCGGTTGCTGATTGCTGAGATCAATTCCACACAAAAGGGTCTCTCTCTGGATTGGCCAGAGTCAGGATCTCATATCTGTAAGGCACAGGTACAGGATGGAGAGGAGGCAGGAAGCTGGACTGAGTGGTCAGTGGTTCCCAGTCCCAGAGCCAAGGTGACTTTGCTCTCTGTTCTTCCTGAGACCTGGCCCTGGCAGAGTCACCCCCTCTCCAGGCCTGGCTACAAGGGTCTTAAGGGCAACTTCTGTTGTGAGCAGAAGAATGTTAACAGCTGGCACGTGCCGGCCTGTCAGAGGTCACTGCTGTTACAAGTTTCAGAGTGAACATTTTTTAGTAGAAGGTGAGACAGAAGAACTGCAGGCTGTGCTTTGAGGCTGCACACTTGAAAAATCAGAGCATTTTCAGAACAGCAGGTTAAGGCTGCTCACCCTCTGCCGCTCGTCCCTTATAGGCAGTGGCAGTTCACAGAGACACCACTCTGAGTAAAACTGGGCAGGTGGCCGGGAAAAGTCAGTGGCCCCTGAAACTGGAGGTAGGAGCTTTTATCCTGCTCTTCTACCAATGAGCTGTGTCACCTTAGGCAAGTAACTTAACCTCTCTGGGCCATACTGTTGTATGGACTGGAGGGAGGGCTCTCACAGATCTCCCTTTGACATTCAGTAAACCTGGGATTCTAGAATTCTCTCATGTTTTGTCATCTTCCACATTCCTTTCCAGAACCTTCCTGATGGCTCTTTCACATCTCCACCCACTGAGACGAGGTGGGTAGGGCTTTAATTTATGTCCTCCCCTTGCCCAGCTGCTCAAACTGCCTCTACTTTTGAGTTCTAATCCCAGATTTCCTATGAGTCATGTGATGATTTTAGCAAAGCTGCCTCCATTTTTAATTCTTTTTAATCTATGAAAACAGGGCTTCATCTATTATCTGAAGAAAGATGAGGATTCTTGAGAAAGCTGGTTAGATATGGTAGAGAGTCCTCAGGTCAGAGGATAATGATCATGATCATAATAACAATAAGGGCAAGAACAACAAATATTAAGAGAATTTACCTTGTGCCTGGCCCTAGGCTGCTGAGGCGGTAACGTGTTTTACCACATTTACACCTCCACAAAAAACCCTCGTGAATTAAGTGATATTATTTTTGCTTTACAGATGAGGAAACTGGGTTGAGAGAGGTTAAATGATTTTTCTGGAGTCATACAACTCATAACTTTCAGAGCAGCATTTGAACCCAGACTAAACACTCTGGCCTCCTTTCCCCAAAGACTATCTAGAGAAATTCTGAACTGTGATTTTAAAGCAGTGAGACTAAATACACACACACACACACACACAGCCATACTCTTGACCAATAGGCAAATTTATGTAAGTGAATGCATTCTAAACAACACTATTACCTTATTGGGTCAGTTTACGAACTTGTTCCAACAAGGTCACACATGCTTGGTTAGGATTCTTTCTCCTAGAGGGATACTTCGTGCGCTGCCCACATATACAGTATATTCATATCATGGCCACAGTCTGCTTTTTTATTCCTTGTGCTCACATATCTTTTCACCAGTTTTGACTCCAAGTGATGTTTGGCTGTTTCCAACAGGCAAATTCCATCTACTTTTAAAGGAAAGATGTGCCACCATTCAACCAGTCTATCTGCCTATATGCTTTCCCACTCTTCCAGTGCCTTGCAAAATATTTTAGCAGCGAAACTATTTTTATTTCCAATGGAATCTTTAAAAAAAAAAAACACCCAATTTTTGAGGCAGATAAAAGCAGAGCATCTGTGTTTGAAGCATGAATAGGCGGCATGATCCCCATCCACTCTTCTCTCCTGCCCTTCTACTTCTCATTCTTGGCCTAGAGGGTACCATCAGGGAGGTTTCAGGTTCCAGAGAACCCAGTTTGTAAACCACTGCCCTGGCACAGGCTGCCCAGTGGTGGGAGGGGCAATGCCAAGAGCTCCAAGCCTCCTTGCTGGCCCAATGTGAGCAAGTCCTGTCTATGAACTGAAATAGCATACAGGTCTCTCCTGAAAATTCTTACCTAAGGCTGCAAGAAAGGAGAATGTGACTCCTTGGTGAACGACTCTTCAGGGTCTTTAATCCACCGTTCATATTTGTGGAAGAGGTTTCAGAGGTTTGCAGAAATGCTTTAAAGAAGGAAGAAGAGGGAGCTTTCTGGCTATAAATAGAAAAGCTAGTTCTGAGGTCAAGAATGATAAAAGAGGGGAGAAAATTGAAGAATTGCAATGGAACAGGGAGAAGAATCATAAAGATACTGAGAAAAAGCATAGAGAGTGGGGATTTCCAGCAGAAAGCGGAAAGCCCAGCGTGTCCCAACCCCAGGCTGAATGGTGGATGTCTGCTGCCCCTGGCAATGTGTCCAGCCTCCCACTGAAGTTAGGGGCTCGCAAAGTCGGGGGGGGGGAAGCGCAGACCTGCTTCGTGCTGGGTCCCCGGGGGCACCAACAGGGATCCCTTTCGTAAGGACAGAACTAAATAGGGCTTATACTCAAAAGTCTCTCAATCCTGGAGGAAATCGGGAATCAAATGGTAAGAGAGATATACATGGAGTTATTAGAGGTCGGAAGAGAAGCCTTGCATGAAAATAACCTGAGCCAAAACTAGCAAGTCTAATGCGTGACTTCCTTCTAATGCTTAAATATGAACTTCGGGCAAAATTATGCACTCTAAAGACTTTTATCTCATCAAACTGTATTTTGACTCCTTCATCTTAACTTAAGTTCAACTAAAAAAAAAAAAAAAAAAAAATGGAAAGTTACTTCTTTGTTTATACCCCCAGAGGAGGTTATAAAGTTGTAACCATGGTTTTTCTAACATGAGTCACTTGCTGTAAGCCCTGGTTGCTTGCGGCTCAGGGCTTTTTCTGTCCTCCCATCTGAATGTCAGCGGAGCACAGCAAGGCGTTTCTACTTTTGATAGTTGGTTTAAAGTTGCTTCCACTTTACAGTGTCCTTATCTAGTATCTCAGACCAACACACAGGGGGAATAAAATTCTCTTTAACAGGCAAGGAAAAAAAAAAAAAAAAAAGACCTCTATTAGTTTGCAGGCCTTGAACTAGTTACTAGTAAGCTGGGGGAGGACTTTGTAACCATATGAATATCAGAAAACCGAGGGAGTGTATGGAAGATTGTCTCATCATATGATTTACTGTCTTTCTCATTAGGCCAAAGCCTTGAGACAGGTTTCAAACCATAGTGAATCAGACCCTTTACTGCAGATGGAATCTGAAACAACTCCTGACCTAGGACAGCAGTGGGCAGCCTTTCACTCGTGGATTTGGACCTGAGGCAGTGCTTTGTTGTTATCTGTACCGCTGGGCCTAGTACAGTGCCGACGCACAGCAGGGGCCTGCTCAGACAGTGTGTGTGGGACGACCTGATTGTAGACAAAGGCAGGGGACTGGGGATTTGCCAGGTGTGGTTGAGGATGAGTCAAGGAATAGAAGTAACTCAAAGGCAGTACTGTGCTAAGTACTTGATGTTTTCTTCTTATTTAAACCTCATCAGACCTCCAGGAGGTAGGACCATTAGTATCTTTTTTTTTTTTTTTAAGGTGGGAAACAGACTTAGGTCAGATAAGTTTGCTGGGGCTACCAAAACAAAATACCATAGAATGGGTGACTTAACAGGAATTTATTTCTCACATTTTGGGAGGCTTAGCATCCAAGATCAAGGTGCCATCAGGGTAGATTTCTGAGGCTTCTGTGGCTCACAGATGGCAGTCATCTTGCTGAATGCTCACATGGCCCTCTTTTTGTGCAGGAACAGGGTTGGGGGTGGGCAGGTGGGAGAGAGCAAGGTCTGATATCTCTTCCTGTAAGGATACTGTCTCCTAGGGTCAGGGTCCCACCCCTGGAACTGCATTTAACTTTACTTCCTTGGAGGCGCCATGTCTAAATACAGCTACCCTGCAGGTGAAGGCTTCAACATAAGAATTTGGGGTCAGTGTGGGGACCATTCAGTCCATAGTAAGTAATGAGCTCAAGGTTGCATCATTAAGAAGTGTCAGAGCACGAACTCAAATCCCTTTGCCTAAAGTCTGTGCTCTTAACTGCAGGGCAGCACTTCCATGATGTATGGGCTTACAGCCTCATGTACACAGAGGGATAGGACATCATTGGATTTTTTTTTATTGTTGTTTTAATGAGACTTCTATCTATTTTACTTATTTATTTTGGCCATGCTGCACAGTGTGCAGGATCCTAGTTCCTCAACCAAGGATCAAACCTGCATTGGAAGCACAGAGTCTTAACCACTAGACAGCCAGGGAAGTCTTAGGATCTCACTGTTGGAAAGGATGATGATGGGATAGTCTGGGCCCAAATGAACCCTAAATCTCTTGCCACTCCACCCCCATCTCCATCCTGCCCACCAGTCATGCTGAAACCTTGCAGTTCCCTGAAGCTGTGCTCATTGTCTTCAGTCCTCTGAATACGAAACGTTGCTCTATTTGGAGAAGTGGTTCTCAACCTTGGCTGCACGTTAGAACTGACTGGCAAGATTTAGAAAAACCAGGAATCAGAGCCAGATTAAAAGGTTCCCACTGGTCTCCAACAAATAATGATAGGAACAGTATAACCTACTGAATAAAATAAGAAACCGTGAGTTCATGCTGATGTAAATTACCTTAATGAGTAAATTAAAAGTTTAATGATAAATAGGATATTTGCATAATTTCAAAGCACCTCCCTACAAAGGACTGATGAATTACAAAAGGAAAATGAGTAAATTTTCAGAGGAGAAGCCTAGTAGTCACCCCCTTAAGCAAGAGACGAAAGTGAACATTATCACTATTGGGACAAAGAGAAACCAGGTACTACCTTGCAATAAGAAGGCACTACATCACAACTGTGATTTCCTTGTCAAAGGTGTATAACCTGGGTCCCATCATGAGAAAACATCAGACAAACCAAAACTAAGTGATATTTCTACAAAATAACTGGCTTGTCATCTTTAAAAGTGTCAAAGGTGTGAATGTTCAGGAAAGACTGGGAACGTTTGGCAGAATAAAGGCGACTAAACAGAAACATAACAACTGAAGGCAACGTGTAATCTGAACCAGATTCTTTTGCAATTAAAAATTTTGGGGGTGGGGAACTTTCCTGATGTGCCAGTGGTTAAGAATTCCCCTTGCAGTGCAGGGAACACTGGCTCAATTCCTGATCTGGAGCTGGTATGCCACAACTAGCAAGCCTGGAAGCCACAGCTACATAGTACGTGCCCTGCAACAAAAGATCCCTCATGCTGCCACTAAGGCCCTGGGGCAGCCAAATAAATAAATATTAAAATATTTATTTTGAACCTTTGGCAAAGCTTGAATGATCATAATATATCCATGTGGTTTTTTTTGTTTTTGTTTTTGTTTTTTTTGGATATTGATTTGTAAGTATGTAGGAGAGTGTTCTTGTTTGGAAGAAAATACACACTCTAAAGAAGGGAAGATGGGACACCAAATCAACAATTCCTTCCAAATTGTTCCGTAAAAAAAGCTATTTGTACCGTAATTGTAACTTTTCTGTAAGTTTGAAATTCTTAAAATACAAATGCTCAAAATCCCTGATGTCCAATTTGGATACCAAACTGATTAGGACACTCTCTAGGGAGGAGACCCAAGCATTCAGTAGTTGTTGAAATTCCTGGTGGTTCCACTGTGAACCCAGGCTGAGAACTGCTGGCCTTTCCCAAAGTACAGTTCCTGAACTGACAGAATTAGAGTCAGTGGGAAGCTTGTTAGAAACACAGACTCTTTGGCCCCACTCCAGACATCCTAAATTAAAAAACCCAAGGGTAGGGCCCAGCAATCTATACCTGAACAAGCTCTCCAAGTGGATTTGGTTCATGGTTAAGTTTAAGAACTGTTGATTAGGAATCTTCCTCACTCTCCTGTGTATACTTGCTGCCAGTTATCTGTCTGGAGTCAGGTCAGACCTTCATCAGGTCCCATGCCTGGGGCTACCTCACTATTCTAGTGTGCAATTAGAAATCATCTGTTGACACACTTGTCACCCCCATCAGAGCTGGTCCAAGCCTCATTCAGACAGTCCCTGGCATAGAGTAGGGTCCAATGCATGCTTAGTTAATTGATGCTGATCAAATAAACGGAGGGACCAGCCGTGATGGTTCATGGGGTTCCCGTAGGCCACATTTACTTTCATTGGCATGCCCTTTAGAAGCATGCTGTGATGTGTCTCAAGTTGTTCGGTGATGGGAATTTGATAAGGGGCTATGTGGAGGCAGGGAACAAGGCAAGCATTTGAAACCACATTCAGAAGCACCTCTGCCTTTAAGGGAGCTGGTTCTGAAGCCTTTTACTAAAAAGGTGCCTGCGAGCTGCTGGACTCGCTAATTAAACCAGATGGACTGCATGATAGCTGATTAGATTCCTGACTTACCGATCTTCCTCCTATTTACTCGAATAAATATGTTCATGAGCCAGAAACCATCTCATTCAGGAAAAGCACCTCACTGAATATTTTTAGAAAATTAAACTTTTATGGATGACCCAGTCTGTGAGCAGCTAAAATGCCAAAGTCTGTTTCCTGTGGCACTCGGATGGCTGAGCTTTCAGCAGGGGAACCGTGAATGAGTTTGTTTCTGCAAATGTGTGCCAGGATAGCAGCAACAACAAATTACAGAGCCATCCATCACATGGATGGAGCTGGGAGCATGTCACACTGATCGACATAACCAGGGACTCGGGTCCTTCTTTGCTGTAACTGCTGCTGCCTCTTCTAGCTCCATTTGGTGGTGTCACATCTTGTGGATGCTGATTCCCAATTCCCTTGGCTCTCTTGATGGGAAATTTGGGGATGGGGGTAATGAAGTAGATGCCGCAATGAACACATGATACATTAAAACATGTATTTACAAATACATGCATATAAATATAGCTACATCTGCCCATGCATAAAAACATATGCATATTTATATCAATAATTATATGTTATTTTGAAAAATCTACTCAAAGTATACCCACGTAGCAAGGACCTTAAGTAATGATGGGGCTGATTCTTCACTTGAATTCCTGCTGCGGATTAGGATCCATCTGCATTTGTAGGTGGCTGAAATTGGACTCATGAAAGGTCATTTTGTGTAATCCATTGCTTTAGAGTATTTCCAGGATAATTCTGAGATGGCAGAAGGGTGAGTGGGATATTCTGAAGATATGACCTGGGATATATGCGCCTGAAGAACATCATGGTGGCTGAGAGGACAGACGTTAGTTCTAAGTGCCCAGTTTCACCTTGATGCAGTGAAAATTGGTGCTACGCTGAGCTGACTTCCTTGGTGAACTATATAATCAGTGTTATTCACTCACACTCAAAGTGTATTTTTGCCTGCCTGATGGAGGGCTAGCAAGTGTTTACTTCCATGGCTGAGGCAACATATTTACAAGTGTTCAGGCTTAATAACCATACAGAAGTATTTTCTCTTATACCGAAGACCAACGTTAAAGTTGTTTTGTAAAGGCGAGATGAGTCTCAGGGAGGTCAGAGGAATGTAATTCCCAGTGTGGAACTTTCTGGTCCTTTTATTCATTTGTCTCATATTTAATACATTCCTATTGTGTGGCAGACACTGTTCTAGGGATGAATAGTGGTTAATAAGACAGGCACAATCTCTTCTCTCATGAAACTTACAAATTTTTTTGTTTAATTTTTATTTTGTATTGGAGTATAGTTGATTTTATAGTGTTGTGTTTTGGGTGTATAGCAAAGTGATTCACTTATGTTGTTTAGTTGCTAAGTTGTATCCAACTATTTTGCCACCCCATGGATTATAGCATGCCACTCTCTTCTGTCTATGGGATTTCCCAGCAAGAATGCTGGTGTGGGTAACCATTCCCTTCTGCAGGGGATCTTCCCAACCCAGGAATCGAACCTATGTCCCCTGCATTGCAGGTGAATTCTTTACCACTAAGCCACCAGGGAAGTCCCAGTTCAGTTATACATATACGTACCTCTGTTTTTTTTTCTGATTCTTTTACCATATAGGTTATTACAGAGCACTGAGTAGAGTTCCCTATGCTATACAGTAGGTCTTTGTTGATCCTATTTTATATATAGTTGTGTGTGTATGTTAACCCCAGACTCCCAGTTTATCTCTCTCCTCCCACCTTTTCCCTTTAATAACCATATTTGTTTTCTATGTCTGTGAGTCTGTTTCTGTCTTGTAAATAAGTTCATTTGTGTAATTTTTTAGATTCTACTGGTAAGTGATATCATATGATATTTGTCTTTCTCTGACTTCACTTAGTATGATCATCTCTAGGTCCTTCCATGTTGATGCAAAAGCCATCATTTCATCTTTGTATGGCTGAGTGATAGTCCATGGTATATATGTACCACATCTTCTTTATCCATTCATCTGTTGATGGACATTTAGGTTGCTTCCTTGTCTAAGCTGTTGTAAACAGTGCTGCATTGAATATTGGGGGGCATGTATCTTTTCAAATTGTGGTTTACCTGGAGCTTACAATTTTTGTTAACTCACTATTAAGTTTTGTGAAAATGGAAATGAATGATATTGGTAGAATTTGCAAACTAACTGAGGAACTAAATACTGTCTTCCAGAAACCCATCAGAAAGCCATCTCTACAGAAGATAGTTATGGGTCAAATTGTGTTACCTCCCCACACCCAAAAAATCCATATGTTGAAATGATCCCCAGTATTTCAGAATGAGATATTACTTGGAGATAGGGTCTTCAAAGAAGTACTGAAGTTAAAAAGAGATGATTAGAATGGGCTCTCATCCAGCATGACTGGTATCCTTATAAGAAGAAATGTGGACACGGATAACATAGCAGGAAGACAATGTGGAAACAGAGAAGAAGGGCATCCACAAGCCAAGGAGAGAGGCCTGGAACAGTTCCATACTTCACAGCTCTCAGGCAGAACCAACGCTGCCAACACCTTGATAGCAGATAGTTCTTCTAGCCTCCAGATAGTAAATATTTCTTGTTCAAACTGCCCAGTCTGCAGTGCTTTGTTACAGCAGCTCTAACAAACTAGTACAAATATATTAACTGCTCAAATGTGGACAGGGAATCGACCAGCCTGCTCAAGCGGCAACAAATAAGGTTTTTAGTAAGAAGTGAGGATAATGTGTCGGGGGGATAAAAAGAGAAATCAGTTCTTGAAAAAAAAAAATAAAAAGCTCTTGCAAACAGAAAAAAAAGAGAAATCAAGATGCAACTCTCGTTGCATCCTGATAACATCATCAATGTGAAAGAGGCTTCTGCCTTCTCCAGAGGGCACCTTCCCCTGATGTCATGTTTATTGAATTGTCTTGTTTTACAACAAAGGGAAATGGCTTCGTGTTAGGCTCGCTCCTTCTTTCGTTCAGACATGTTCAGTTCTTGCCGGATAAGACTGGCTTTGTCTCTTGTGATTACGTGCTTAGATGTTTCCTTAATGCTCAGACTTAAGAGTTTAAGCCCAGTGGGCAGAGACCATTGCTGATTCTGCATTTGGATTTGTGCCCGACCACTCAGGACAACCTCAAGACACATACTCGGTGGTGAGAGAAGCAGTACTGAGAAGAGGGTGGTATGCTGCCATTCTTTTTTCTATTATTGGGAAGCTATATGACAGGGTGTTGAAAATTAAAGCTAGGAAGGAAGGGTGGAGCATGTGCTCAAAGATGTGAAGGCAAACGCTGCAGATACTTGTGGCGGACATGGTACTGTGCTGATGCTCCAAGGACACAGAAATTGGTGCAGTTACAAGAGGTCCCTGTTCAGTCGCGCTGGCCTGGAAAGCTGACCTCATGGAGGTCTTTCAGGCATCCATGTGAAAGGTTCTGATTACCTTTAGTGCTGGCTGAGAAGTCAATTGTCTCTCACTGAATAATAACATAGCCCATCTTCCTTCATGTCTTGAACCGCCCTCCCACTGGTCATCAGGAAGTCCCATGCAAAGGTGCGAGGAGTTATTCTGTTCTGAGAGGGGTGGATGCCAACATGGCTATCCCATCACCACTTGCTCTCCTGAGTTACATTTGCTAATTACTTCACTGAGTCCCCCCAGATGGCAAATACTCACTTACAGGGACCCTCCCTTAGCTCTTTCAGTATCTCTAGAGTCTAGTCCTAGTCTATGCCCAGTTCCTAGTTGGTCCTCAAATGTTTGCTACAAGGAGAGAAGGAGGAAGAGAAGCTTGCTTTCTTTGGTCTGAAGAACACGCTTGCAGCATAATTAACATGGTTTAAATCTGCTTAATTTGTGGTTCCCAAGAATCTCCAACAAGACCTTGCCCTACTCCCCCACCCTCTTGTAAGTGCTTCACCCAGAGGTGACTCAGGTGTGTTTCCAAAGCTAGTCCTCCCAGGCTGCCATTTTCCTGTTCTCCCACAATAGCACCTTCACTACCCTTTGCCTCTAGGGCTGCAGTGCGTGGAGACAGAGACCAATGTCCCCTCCTCGTTTCTCCTGGTTCACTCAGAAACTGGCCCGGCAAACTACTCAGGCCGTTTCATTCTGTGCCAGCGGGACCCCACACTCCAACTCCTGCTGGCTGTACTGACCCTGTTTGCCAAAGGCACCCCTGCCTTCCTTTCACTCTTCAGGCCCCAGCAGTTTTTCTTAGCTCTTTTATTCTAGTTTCAGGACTCAGGGCTCACATTTGAGGCCACAGGGAATGGAGCTAGATGAAAGCTCTGAATGATGTCTTTCCCCTCGGGCCCTGGCCCTGGCCCTTAGCACTGTGGCTGTCAAGGCTCGCTCCCTCAGGAAACTCCCAGGGCCTTTTGCACACACAGGCCCCCACCCTCCCTTCCACCTGCTAAACCTGTGTCCTGGGATCAGTGCCAGTGGGACTCAAGCTGGGATCCCTACTCCCAGAAGAAAGCAGGCCAGTCTTACTCAGCTAGAAGCTGTACTTCTTCTTGCCCAGGAGGATGTATTAATGCCACAGTTGCCAAAAACAATCCATATGAGCTCCAGAAGGGCTTCAGCAGTGTAGGAAGGCCATGTCGGCTGGGAACCTGATAGACTTCTATTTGAAACTAGATGGTACCACTTACAAGCTTTGTAACCAGGACTCATTACTAGGATTTTATGGGCAGCGTTTCCCAGTCTAGTAAATGGGATCATTCCCACCCCATGGGGCTCCAAGAAGTTTCTATAAATGAAAATATGAGGGTATAATGTTGCTTGCAAATAAGAGGTGCTAAATTCACTTTGCTTTTCTTGTCTTTCCATTCCCTCAAGTCAGGAGTGAGGAATAATTACACACACACACACACACACACACACACACACACACACACGCCATGCCAAGTGGCATGAGTGATCTTAGTTCCCTGATCAGGGATTGAATTCGTGCCTCCTGCATTGGGAGCATGGAGGCTTAACCACTGGACCAGCAGGGAAGTTTCTGATATAAATCTTTGATTTTAAACCACCCACTGATGAACCTCCCCTTGAATATCCTAGCAGCAGGGTTGGGAGAGGATCCCCATCCCCTAGCAGCTGAGACACATATGTGTCTGAGCTTCTTAGTGGTAACCAGGACTGAGGTCCACACCCGCCCATCAGAACCTCCCAGAATGTGCTGGCAGAGCTAACTGGGCCATTCCTGCTGAGTTCTGTAGTGTTCAGAAGAACTCTTTCATTAAGATGCTCAGAAGGGGTTTTGGATGAAGCTGAGGGAAGCACCAGGAGCTCAGTGAGCTGAGCAGGGAGAAGAGGGATGGGAGGGGAAGCTTACTAGTAAATGCAACCTCTTCTTCACCAGTTGACCACCACCAGGAGGCCAAGGGGCTGAAAAGCAGAGGAAGCCACTTTCCTGTCTACCACCAGCCAGAAACAATTAATAACTTTACATCTAAGGGAAATTGATGGAAACTTCTTGAGTTTCCCTCCCAACTTGGTCTTTTTTAATTATTTTATTTTTGGCTGTGCCCTGCAGCATGTGGGATCTTAGTTCCCTGACCATTGGAAGCATGGAGTCTTAACCACTAGACCACAGGGGAAGTCCCCTAACTTGGCCCCTTTCAACCATTTGCTCCCACTGTCCTTATCACTGCTACTCTTGCAGAGTGAACAGTGCCCCCTACCCCACGCCCCTCACCTCCACTCTGAAGCTCTCATGCCCTGTGTCAGACAAGCAGAGTAGACCTTCTAACTGCTGTACATTAGGGCACGAAGAGCACAGGCTTTAGAATCAGAGCTGATCACTTTTATTGGCTCTTCTACTACCCTCTGAAAGCTTCCATCTCTTCCAAGTTTAAATAGAGATAGTCACATCCACCTTACAAATTTGGAAGTGAAATGAGATGGTGTATGTATGGCATCTGAGTATATGGCATGTAGTACAATGACTATTTCTAGGTGGTGTGGTGGTGGAACGTATGGCAGTTGTTAGATGCATTTATTCGTGCCAAGAATACTGTCTCCCTAGCTTTCAAAACCCTATCTCTTTTTCATGACCATAGGTGGCATTACCTCCATACCATCTTCCTCATCTTCTCTATTTCATTTCTTCTGAATTCACACTTACTTTCTACCACTTATTTGGCCTTTATCTCTTGCTTCCAGTTCTTCTGAGCAAGCCTTATATTTTCCCTATTTGACTGCAAGCACCTCCAGACAGAGACCCTTCTAATAGGTCACCCTTCTAATAAGTGTTAGAGTACAGGCCTCCTGATAGCTGTGAATACCAGGACATGTTAAGGCTGCCGAGTGTTTATTTCATGATGTACAAGAAATGGTACTAGAGTGTTGAGGACAACTCACAAATGGCTAAGATCAAGTCCAATAGTGGGAGAGCCTCAAAGAGAACTCCAAGGGCTGGATTTCCCTGGTGGTCCAGTGGTTAAGAGTCCACCTGCCAATGCAGGGGACACAGGTTCGATCCCTGCTCCAGGAAGATCCCACATGTCAAGGAGCAACTAAGGCTGTGTGTGCACTACAGCTACTGGACTTGTGTGCCCTAGAGCCCATGCTCTACAACTAGAGAAGCCACCATAATGAGAAGCCCTGGTACCACCAGAGAGTACCCCCCACTCACTGCAAGTAGAAAAAGCCATGAAGACCTAGCATAGCCAAAAACAAATTAAAAAAAAAAATCCTCCAAGGGCCCTGTCAAGGGACTGCTCTCAAAATAGGCCGCCTTCTTTGATCTGTTTCTTTGGAGACCAGGTGATTATAATTTAAGATGGGTTTGGGAATTTCCATGCTGCCGGAGACACCATCTGAGAACCTTCCCAGTACTTGGTTCTGACAGCAAATGCTGAAGCGGAAAAAATATTTCCATCCATCTGCAGTAATCTCTTGTTTCTCTAGCAGTTAGAGAGAGGGGGTGGGGGGAAATAAATTAAAGCCTACATCAGATGGGGAAGAAAAAAAAGGGAGCTGAAAAGCCAGGCTACTGCCAGGCCATTTTTTAAGCAGGTACAGGAAATGCCAAACTTTTGTGGCTATTGGGTGGAGGTGCTGGGAATATAATCATTTGAACTGTGATAATTGAAGGCATTAAAGAAGAAAAGCCCAACTGAAAAACTTCCAGAAAAGCAAAGGCTCTCAGAATTCAAAGCAAGCCACTCATACCCTCCTGTCTCACAGCCGCAACCACAATCAAAGAAAAAGCTGCACCAGGTCCGGATTGGGGCTACTTTCCAGGTCCCCAAAGAATCCACACATCTGTGGCTGTCCTCTGTGCCAAACAAAATTCTAGCTCCAGCACCTTTCCCCATCCTTATGTGCAGACCTTCCATGTTTGTGTGTCTAATCTGGTCCACGTGGTGCCTGTATCACTTACCGCTTTCAGGCTGGGACCCCAGGGAGCAGAACCCTGCTGAGGGCTTTGCACTTTCCTTGGGTTATACAATCTGTGTCTTGTTACCCTGCCTGTCATCTTAGCTGGAGCTTGTGTTGGCTTGAGCTGGCAGTTCTCAGTGCTCCTGGAGGTAGGCCAGGCTGACAACATATATCTGAGGATTAAACCATTAAAACCATAATGGCTTCTTCCCCCTCCTGCCTTCTCCTTGCCTTCGGACCATTCAGAGCCAGAGGCGTCTCAGAAAGGGAAGAGGCTCCTGCCCATTCATATCCTAGGCCAAATCTAAAGTAGCAGCTCAGATGCTTCATGGTGACACAAAAGTGTTTGCTTTAGAGGATTGGCTCTTGACTTTGAGGTGTCCGTCATGCATATCATTGAGTGATAAACATTTTCTCCTTGTTAGCTTATATTTCTTTGCTTGTGGATGTTGGCTTACAGGACCTGGTATGTCTGTGTTGCAGGAATGGGGAGATGGAGCATGGTTGTTTAGTGCCTCGAAAAGGCCATCACAGAACTCACCTGTGAACAGGTTTCTTTTAGAGCGTGATATGCCCTGCACCGCATTCTGTACAGGGCTTTATAGCAGACGTAGACCTAATACTTAGCCTGATTCCTGACTTCAGGAGGCTCACAGTCAGAGTCAGGAGCCATTCTCACACACAGCTCAGCACGATAACAGCAGGAGTTAGAGATAGTGAGTGAGAGTGTAGCAAATTGGAGGAAGACAGACTGAACTCTGAGAGTGTGCTTCATGAAGGAGGTGGGATCTGTGCTTGATTTTAAAGGATTGGTCAGATTTGGAGAAAATGACAAGATAGGCATAGTCTCTATAAACTGATACTTAAGAGTGATGACTGGAGAGAGGTGGCTTGGTCTTAAATTCCAGCTATACATCTGCCTAACTGTGTGACCTCAGGCAAGTTATTTGCTCTCTTCATCCCTCAGTTTCCCTAACTGTAAAAAATGATAATAATATTGGGTTGGCCAAAAAGTTCATTGGGATTTTCACATAAGATATTATGGAGAGACTCAATTGAACTTTTTGGCCAACCCAATAGTATCTGTCTCAAAGTATCTCAACCCAAAAGTATCTGCCTTTGAGGATTGCCTGAATTAACACCTGGAAAGCACGGAGCTTAACTGCAGTGATAATGATGGTGAGATAAAGCTTGTTTGAGAGCGAAGAGCAGAACTGTGGAGAATGAGGGGAATGCATTTCAAGCAGAAGGAATCAAGTGAAGCCAGCCTTTGGGGGGCCATCAGAGTCACCCAGAGGAGTGAGCACTTTGTGCAATAGGAAAAGAGAAAGTGTTTTTAGGTGCTGTGTGTGCATGTGTGTGCATGCCAGGGTGTGGCAGGGTGGAAATGGATTTTAAGGGAAAGCTAGTGTGTCAGCAGTTTATCTTCCCTGGCCATTTAAATCTCTAGTCCCTGCCCTCATCATTAGATCACCTGGACAGGCCTCTAGTCAGACGTCCCAGTGGCTCAAACCTTCAACCAGACCATTTTCGGAATGGTGCTTTATTTTAATCAGGTGCATAAATGTGTGACTTAAATCAGTACATACTTAAAGTGCTACATAATCTCTAGCCCCTGCTTCCCACAAGAGTCACCCAGCATTGAGGCTGGCTTCAGGAGGACAAGGAAAATGAAAATGAAAAGCACTTTTGCTTCCAGAGGCTCCCTTGGCCATGGGAATTTTTTAAGAGTAATATGTTTATTAAATGCATCAGCCATAAGCTGATGATGTTATGATAAAGTCTATCTACTCATCTCTATGGAATCATCATCTTGGAGTGGGAGGGGGTCCCAAAACTAGTCTCTGTAACAGTGAGCAGGGGATATAAAACCAGGTGGTTCCATCAGCTGGGAAGAAGTATCTACAACCTCAAGTTTTAGTTTCAGGAAATGTTTTCCTCATTCCAAAGAAAGTCCTGCTTCCATGTAGTTTGGGGACTTCAGAGGACAATTCTACAGTCCCCGTTGGCTGCTGGAGAGTGTAGAGGCATTGTACTTTTTCTCCTGTGCTGAGCTCCCGGACTCCCATTTCCAATCCGAGCCATGGGCAGTGCTGGGGTCTTAGGTGCAGGATGGGAGAGGAACTGAGAGAGATGTTCACAGATCATGTGTCTCTACCATAAACCTCCATGGCAAAAATGAAACCTTCTCTCGAGGATCACAGGATCCAGTGTCATAGGGAACCCCCAGGAGCATTTAATCCAATATTTCTAAAAATGTTTGCTACCAGTTTCCCAAGATGTTTAAAGGTGTCACGTATCACGGTCCACTAAATTTGGACATGGTGACTTGAAGAACAGTAACCCAGATCTGTTTGCATCTGGAATTTCAGAATCTTCAATAAACTATCATTAGCATTGTGATGGGCTTCCCAGGTGGCCCTAGTGGTAAAGAACCCAACTGCCAATGCAGGAGACATAAGAGACCTGGGTTCGATTCCTGGGTTGGGAAGATCCTCTGTAGGAGGGCATAGCAACCCACTCCAGTATTCGTGCCTGGAGAATCTCAAGAACGGAGGAGACTGGCAGGCTACAATCCATGAGGTGACAAAGAGTCAGATACTACTGAAGTGACTTGACGCTGGTACTGGCCTTCGCATTGTGATACTCTTAGAAAGGGATGTAAATATTAGCCCTATTTATGGGGTTTTGTTGATGTTGTGTGTGTATGTATGTGTTTTGGTAAAGAAACCCTTTTTGTCATGTCTCCTAGAAATATCTCCCAGCATTTGTGTTCTGGGGCACTTTGGGACACTCTGATTTTGTGGAATACTTTTTGTTGACAGATGAAGAAACGGAAGCAAAGTCAGTATCAAGTTTTTGCTCAAAGTAAGACTCAAGCCCAGGTCTCCTAAGCCTCTCCTTCAGTGTTCCAAAATTCAAATTAGGCAGGCTAAGCCACCCACTTTAACTGCCATTGTCTGAATGTTTCAGGGAAACAGTGTTTTTAAAAAATATTTTCTTTGACCTCTTTGGGTTTTTTCTATTTCTGTTTGTCTCTGTGTGTCACACAGAATAGCTGATAGAGTCCTCTGTCCAACAGACGTAAAGGGAAAGAGAAGGGACGCTGAATTACTATTCCTTCTGCACAATAGTGCCCAATAGGAATGTCTGTACTATGCAGGCTAGTAATCCTGGTGTTTGAAGTTTCCAAAATATGGCCCATAATTAGCTTTGGAACGTGTCCATGGGATCTATTAGCAGGTACAGGTCTAGTGGATGTGCCAATATGCAGACTTTGGCCGCGTCTGAAGACTTGTGATAATTTGTTTTGTTGGGAGAGAATCTAGCCCACGTGACCCAGAAAGTGAGAGAGTCATTCCCTGTCTTGGGTCTTGCCAACCCCTCAAGAGTGTGCCTGAGCCAAGTTGCTATGTAAACCTGTCGAGCAGACGTCAAGCATCTTGTCATACCCTGACCAACAATCAGGAAGCTTATTCCCATATGGTACATTTTCCAAGGGATACATATTTGTGGACATAAGCTAAGTTAGATTTTCTTAATGATGACAGTGGCCGACATTATTGCTTAGGTATCCATCACTGTACTAAGCATTTAACGTATGTTTTATCTCATTTACTCTCACAACAACCATTACAAAATCCTAGTTATGTGACCTTGAATAAGATGTTTGTTCCTCTGTGGTTCAGTTTTCTCTGGGGAGAGGAGGGGCGGGTTTGGGAAGAGTAAGTACTCTAAGGTATCATTGAATGAGCATCTGTGTCATGCTAAGCATATACTAGGCAATTAATAAATAGTTGTATATTGGGGCAAAATTTATATCATGTAGGTTATTATAAAACCCCACTTCCTTCTTTCCCCACCTCTTGCCAAAGCAATTAGGCCACAGTAATATTTTCGACAGTCATATATTTTGGTAAAGAGGCTGTGGACCACATTAGCCTGCTAAATCCAGAATGACTCCCCGGGGCCGCTTCTTATCAGAATGAAATGGAATTTGATTCTCCATACATGTGAAGGCTCAGGTAATTTGAGTCTAATGTTTAATCCAGTATGAACATTCTTTGTGTGAAATCTCTGCCATCACCACTTTCGGAAAATTAATATTTATATTAAACATCTTCTATAATGAGAGAGGAACCTTTGACCACCAATATTCTAGCTCAGATTTTAGATTTGTATGCTCTCATAGTCAGGTTTCTGAATAATTTATTTATGCAATTGGAGAAATAAAGCAGATGAATGTTTTCAAAGGAGACATTGAATCAAAGTGGATCACTAATTCTTCCCTTCTGGTTCAGGAAAATAAAAGAAGATGATTCTGATATCAAACATACCTCACAGGTAATTTTGACTATTAGTTATGTTTACAAAGCTCCTTATAAGACAAACCATGAAAAGTAGGTGATATAATGTGATTATATTTTGAGACCAAGTATTTATATTTGAGAGGAAAATATGCAGCAGTTCACTGGGCTAAGTGGTTTTCTTTTGCAGAATAGTTTTTACCTTTTGTTTGCATCCTTCCTTTTGTTGTCCTACCAGTCCCTGCCCCCCCATCATTTTCTTTCCATTTACCTAACTTTTCAAACTAAGATGTCACCTCCTCCAGGAAGTTTTCTCTTCTCCGTTTGGGCCAAGGGGCCTTTCACCATTTTAACACTGAGCTCTTTGCTTACCTGTATCTCATCCATGAGTGCCTTATTCTAGAATAATTACTATCTGAGTGTGCCTGCCCCACTGAACTGCAGTCCCCTTGGGGTCTGAGCAAATTGTCCTTTCCATCTCTGTTTAACAGACACAAAGGCTAGCACATAGAAGGTCTTCCATCAGTGTCTACTTGAACTACAACAAATCCTGAGACATCACTGCCCTAATGGGAGAGAGAGCCGAGGAATCACATGGTGTTATAGAGCTGATGGGACTCTAGGTACAGAGGCCCTCTGTCTCCTAGAGCTTCTTCCCTCTTCCCAGAAGAAAATTAACAGTCACAGTGGTGTCTTCACCCGCCTTTCTTTGCAAAGTTCCTAAATGGGTGTGTTATGAGGATGTTAATCTTTCCTCTCCAACAAGATTGCAGGTTGCCTTCACATTTTTAAAGTGATCTTGGAGTCCCCAAGGTGTCTACTTCAGCCATCGGCACATTGTAATAATATATTCAGTTCAGTTCAGTTCAGCTGCTCAGTCGTGTCCGACTCTTTGTGACCCCCATGAATTGCAGCATGCCAGGCCTCCCTGTTCATCACCAACTCCCAGAGTTCACTCAAACTCATGTCCATCGAGGCGGTGATGCCATCCAGCCATCTCATCCTCTGTCGTCCCCTTCTCCTCCTGCCACCAATCCCTTCCAGCATCAGAGTCTCTTCCAATGAGTTAACTCTTTGCATGAGGTGGCCAAAGTATTGGAGTTTCAGCTTTAGCATCATTCCTTCCAAAGAACACCCAGGACTGATCTCCTTTAGAATGGACTGGTTGGATCTCCTTGCAGTCCAAGGGACTCTCAAGAGTCTTCTCTAACACCACAGTTCAAAAGCATCAATTCTTCAGCACTCAACTTTCTTCACAGTCCAACTCTCACATCCATACATAACCACTGGAAAAACCATAGCCTTGACTAGACGGACCTTTGTTGGCAAAGTAATATCTCTGCTTTTGAATATGCTCTCTAGGTTGGTCATAACTTTCCTTCCAAGGAGTAAGCGTCTTTTAATTTCATGGCTGCAGTCACCATCTGCAGTTTTTGGAGCCCCAAAAAATAAAGTCTGACGCTGTTTACACTGTTTCCCCATCTATTTCCCATAAAGTGATGGAACCAGATGCCATGATCTTAGTTTTCTGAATGTTGAGCTTTAAGCCAACTTTTTCACTCTCCTCTTTCACGTTCATCAAGAGGCTTTTTCGTTCCTCTTCACTTTCTGCCATAAGGGTGGTGTCATCTGCATATCTAAGGTTATTGATATTTCTCCCGGCAATCTTGATTCCAGCTTGTGCTTCTTCCAGCCCAGCGTTTCTCATGATGTACTCTGCATAGAAGTTAAATAAGCAGGGTGACAATATACAGCCTTGACATACTCCTTTTCCTATTTGGAACCTTACTTGAATCCATATCCTAGTGGGATCCTTTGTCATTTTACATGTCTGTCTCCTCTGCACCCTTAGGGGGTTTAGATCACCAGTGTTCAACACGGAGCTTGGCACTCAGCAGATGTGCTGCCACAAGCTGTGAATGAATGAATGGATGTATTTTCATCACACCTGATAGACTGTGTAGTACGTTCCCTTCAAGTGTCACTTGACTTCATATAGCAACACTATGATTGTGACAGGGCTAGAGTTACTGTCCCGTTTCATAGTAGAAGGCCACCCCAAACATGAGAGAACTTCTCATATCTTGTCAATGATAGAGGGCAGGACCAGGACTCACACCCAGGCCTTCAGAGGCTTAAGCCATAGACTCAACCCCTAACCCACAGTGTGTGTGTGTGTGTGTGTGTGTGTGTGCACGTGCGCGCACGTGTGTGCACTCCAATGGACTGTAGCTCACCAGGCCCCTCTGTCCATGGGATTCTCCAGATCAGAATACAGGAGCAGGTTGCCATGCCCTCCTCCAGGGGATCTTCCTGACCCAGGGATTGAACCCATATCCTTTTCATCTCCTGCACTGGCAAACGAGTTCTTTATCACTCGCACCACCTGGAAAGCCCCCTAACTCACAACCTCCTCTACTATTTATAGCAGACTAGATGTGATGATATTGAATACATGTCTTTGAAAGTAGACTAGTAGTTATAATTTGCTGGAAACAGGCAGGCTCTCAGTTGGGGATGCTGGGTAGTGGTGATGGTTGCACAACAATGTACTTAATGCCACTGAACTGTTTACTTAAAAATAGCTAAAATGTTAAATATTGTTTTGTATATTCTACCACAAAACTTTTTTTTAAAATAAATAAACTGAAGCAGTTGGAGTTCAAAGCCCAAACACTTTTTTTTGTTTCTTTTTTTAAAGATTTATTTTTGCCTGTGTTCGGTCTTCTTTGCTTTTCTGTAGTTGGAGCGAGCTGGGACTATTCCAGTCTTCTTTGCTTTTCTCTAGTTGCAGCAAACTGGGACTACTCCCTAGTTTCAGTGCATGGGCTTCTCATTGCTGTGGCTTCTCTTGTGGCAGAGCACAGGCTCTTGGGTGTATGGGCTTCAGCAGTTGTGGTTCCTAGGCTCTAGAGTGCAGGTTCAGTGCTTGTGGTGCATAGGCTTACCTGTTTCCTGGCATGTGGCATCATCCCAGACCAGGGATTGAACCCGTGCCCCTGACATTGGCAGGTGGATTCTTTACCACTTGAGGCACCAGGAAAACCCCCAAAGCCCAAACTCTTAATCACTCTGCCATACTGTCTCCCCTAAAAGACCTTTTTTTCCCCCCATATCATCATTGTGTCCTAACAAATCAATGCCTTGTGAACAGTTATGACCTTGAGCAAATGATCTAACTTACCTGGGCCTCTGCTTCTTGATTTGTAAAAGGAAGAAATTAATATCTACCTTTTGGAATTGCTGTGAGAATAAAATGGTAATACATGAAAAATATGCTTTGTAAGCGCGAAAGCATCATACAAATGAAAGTTATTATTGCCCAGTGGAAAAAAGCAACAAGCTATTGTAATAATAATTCGATTGAATAAGCATTTATCGAGTTCATACTGTGGGCAAGGCATGATCAAAATGAGAGAAATACTTCTATTCATCCCTGCACATAATGCTATTAAATTTCTAGGGAGAGACACTACTTTCTCTGCTTCTTTTTGTTACACACCTGCTGGTGAAATTAACAGGAAAGAAAACAAAACCAGGTAAAGCAATCTTGTTTAAAATTGTTCCAGTGATTACAACGTTGTTTATGATTTTCTGTTTTCAATAATACACCATCCCGCTTAAAAGCTTGCCTACCATCATTGCAATTTCAGATATCATCTGGCCACTCCAGAGAGCGTACATATGTAAACTATCCTTTACTCAGTGGAATAAACAAGAATGGATAACTAAAAACATATTAGAATGCTGCAGAGAAGAACCAAAGAGGCTTTGGGACATCAGGATTGGAAGTCAGACTGCTTCGCTGCCTCTGATTCTTCCTTTCGTTCCATCCTGGCTCTATGGCCTTGAGTGACAAACTTAACCCTAGCTGAGCCTCCATTTCTTCACCAGCAAAACACAGCAGCTGAAACTTTATAAAAAACAGTTCATAAATTTCTTTATACTGTACACATCTGAATTTGTGTTTACTGTTGAATTCCTGAAAGTATTTAGCATTTTTTTTGAAAATATTTGCACAATATATATGTTCTATATATCAAAACTCCAATACGTTGGCCACCTGATGCGAAGAGCTGACTCATTGGAACAGATCCTGATGCTGGGAAAGATTGAAGGCAGGAGGAGAAGGGGACGACAGTGGATGAGATGGTTGGATGGCATCTCATGGACGTGAGTTTGAGCAAATCCTGGAAGATGGTGAAGGACAGGAAAGCATGGCATTCTCCAGTCCATGGGGTTGCAAAGAGTTGGACACAACTTAGAGGCTGAACAACAACAACAAAATACGTTATATATGGTAACAGTGCAACTAACAGTTAATATGTATTAAGCACCTACTTTGTAGTCATTGTATGCTGAAGGTTTTACATGTAAAATAATATAATGTTCATAGTTCTTCATCTGAAATTTCAGTAATCTGAAATAATACATGTAAATGAAATCATCTTTAGAGAAACAGAAAACCCACATAAATGTCAACACAGGAGATAACTAGAGAAAAATACCCAGTTTTCTTTCATAACTACCTTGAATTAAGCTCTGCCAATTCCTGGATGGGTGGTGAGAAAAAGGGTGGCCCTGTCCTCAAGGAGCTCACTGTTCAGCTCAGAGTGTGATGAGAGCTGATTAATACCCACACAGTGTTTGAGGGACTCCAGAGAAATAATTAGTTCTGCCTGGGCTCATAGAATGTGTTCAAGAAAAAGTGATGTTTCTCCTGCCACATGGGGGTTGAATAGTATTTCCCCTTGAAGTTTTTGGCTGCAGGCTCTTTTCACTCTTGTTAAATCCAGCAGAAACCCCATATAAGCCCATAGGTGATGGATACCGAATCCACTGGGGACCAAATCAGAACCTTCCTCCCAAAACATACTTCAACCGAACAAAAGCTTCCACCATCCACATCTAAGAAGGATGGGAGTCCTGCCCCCACATTTATGGAAAGTTTCCCTTTGAGTATATCCAGAGACTCTTTAAGATTTAACCTCTAGCCTGCAGAGCTTGAAACTATTCAGAAAGTTTCCGTAGCCTTAAAAGATTCTTTTCATCCCTTTTGCAAAACCAGTGTTTGTGACACATAACAGATGGTATGAAATTGAAGCTTTATCAGTTGACTTCACTTAGAAACCAAGTGCAGATAAAGATGTAAGGAGGCTGCAGAGTGGAAAATGTAATGCTGGTGATTTGTAGGAGTGTGTCAATGCCTTTTCTAACTCCCCAACATGGGGTCTGCAGCCAGACTCCAGGTGCCAAGGAGAGAATTACAAAGCATCCCCTTCACCTGTCCCCAGTGTCCTGCAGGGAGAGTCCAACTCCAGGGTTCAGACGAGGTCTCAGCAATGAGAACAGAAGTGGAGCCGTCTCTGCATTGATGTCCCATGTTCTCATTCAGAGCAGCTGCTCTAGTGATCAGGTTGCGAGCTATGTGGCATCCTCCTGAGTGGGATGATTGTTGTTGTTTAGCTGCTAAGTCTTGTTCAACTCTTTGTGACCCCATGGACTTACAGCCTGCCAGGCTCCTCTGTCCATGGAATCCTCCAGACAAGAATACTGGAGTGGATTGCCATTTCCTCCTCCAGAGGATCTTCCCAACACAGGGATTGAACCTGTGTGTCCTGCACTGGCAGGCAGATGCTTTACCCCTGAGCCATCTAGGAAGCCTATAATGTAGTGATACCAGGTGCTGAAGTGAAGCTGTGAGGAAACGCTGTTTGGGCAGTTTATCTTTGCAGGTTGAGTTTTTCCCCTTTAGCTCTATGCTGAGAGGTTTTATCTCTGTGAGGCAGTGCTGATAAGCAGCCTGACTTGAGAAGCCAAGCAAGATTTGGACTGGGAACTGACAACATTTTCATTGTGGAGAGGAGAGACAATTTGGCTGGCCTGGGAATCACGTGGGGCTCAACTGTCTCCCTGCATGAGGCTCAACTGCCTCCCCACATGAGGCTGTGGGCTTTTTGGAGGGAGAAACCATGGCTTAGGTGGATGTGTGCTCCTGGACATAGCAGAGGGCCTGGCGCATGCTAGTTGCTTTGGAGCTGTCCGTGAAGAGAGAATGAGTGGCTGGCCAGCACCGTCATGCTGTTTGCCATCACTCTGGTTCATCTTAGCAAGAATATTCCTATTTCTTCTCCTCATTCACTGCTTGTGCTCAGTCACTCAGTCATGTCCAATTCTTTGCGACCCCATGGACTGTAGCCCACCAGGCTACTCTGTTCATGGGATTCTCCAGGCAAGAATACTGGAGTGGATTGCCATTTTCCTCCTTCAGGGGATCTTCTTGAGCCAGGAATCAAACCCACATCTCCTGCATTGGCAGGCGTATTCATTACCACTGAGCCACCAGGGAAGCCCTGAATCAGTAGTACTTATTGGGTAGGTTCCCTGTGCTAAACAGTAAATTCTCATTAGTTATCTATTTTATACATAGTATCGGTAGTGTATATGTCAGTCTCAGTCTCCAGTTCATCCTACGCTCTGTTTTCCCTCCTGGTATGCATATGTTTGATCTCTACCTCTGCCCCTGTTTCTGCTTTGTCTCATGTCTCACTAAAAGCTTGAAGTAGGGCCATATTTTTGTACTCCACATGGGGGTTACTTAGGGGTGGGGGGATGGCAAAAATCTGGAGCTAGAATTGGAAAATCCAAGTATGTGACCTGGTTCTGGCCCCTTGATGTTTGTGTGATCTTGGTGAAGCCACTTAACTTCTCTATTCCTCAGTTTTCCCAGCTTTAAAATAGGAATAAACAATGCTTGTCACAGTGCGGTCATAAGGAAAAAATGCAGTTGCATGTGTTAAAATGTCTGGCATGAATTAAATGTTGTGTTGTTGTTGTTCTTCTTATTTATCCCCGTCAGAGGCTGGCACTAGCTGAGAGCTTCATCTCTTTTTACTTACTCTTTGTTGAGTGACTGAGGAAATGAACCATGGAGAACGTTTTTCCTTCCAGAAGTAAGCCCTATAACTCATTTATAAATGTTGGCATCTTGGAGGCGGGGAGAGAGAGGAAAAAAAAAAAAAAAGATTTTGTTTCTTTGGAATAGGTGCGTGCTAGGTTGCTTCAGTCATGTCTGATTCTTTGCGATCCTATGGACTATAGCCCGCCAGGCCTCTCTGTCTATGGGATTCTGCAGAAAAGAATACTGGAGTGGGTTGCCATGTCCTCCTCCAGGGAATCTTTCTGACCCAGGGATCAAATTCACGTCTCTTATGTGATAGATGATGCCTTGCATTTGCATCACCAGAAAAAGAGAAAAATTTCCATTCAGTTTTCTTTTCCTTCTTTAACTCCTGTATCTTGTATTTCTTGGGTCGTGTTTGCCTGGGAATAAAAAATAGGGTCACCAAATCATTGTGTTCCCACCCATTCTGGAAAGAACTTTAATCCCTCCCCTTCCTAAATGATCTTTTAAGTAATTTGGGATTCTCAGGATATATCTCAGGTGACCTAGTCATCTTGGCTGCCTTCGTGTTCCTTGTGGTCTTTCAGTGGTGACACCTTCTGAATCTACTGATGGTAAAAACAGCAGATTAGTTAATGTCCAAGGAAAACATCATCTACCGCCAGAGATGCCCATGAGTGGCCAAGGGGATGGGTAGCTGCTCCCTGTTGAGCGCATTGATGACACTTCCAATGCCCACAGAAAGCTGCCCCAGAGTCCCGGAGACCCTGTGTCCTGTCTGTTCAAGGTGCCGTCAGCGCTGCAGCTCCCCCAGCACCCTCACTTAGATACCAGCTCCCTCTGCTGAGGTGAATGCAGCAAAGCAGCCAGAATGCCCTTGTTCCGAGAGGCTCTCCCTGTGCGTGGTCTTTGCTCGTTTTTGTTTCATTTTGTTTTTCCTCACTCATGCAGTTGTGGCCGTTCTCCCATGAAGCACAGGACAGTTGGGGCCAGAGATGCTCTGGTCCACTCAGAGTCACCCCTCCCTCAGATCCTGGCCCATTCTCTGACTCAGATAGATGCACTTTGATTCAGTCTCTCCTTAGAATGCATCTTCTTCTTGGAGGCTCCTTGGTCCCACTTGTGCAGACCTCACACTGAATGTCATAGTGTGGGAGAGCGCAGACTTACCTGAAGCTTAGGGTAAATCTGGGGGCTGGAGGTGGGAACCCTGCCACATCCCTGACCTTCAGAGTGCCCAGCTTCCTGGAGAACTCATTACCACCATTACCTGGGGAAAGGTGCAAGTAGCAGACGCCCTTCGTCTCATGGGCTGAGAGTTGAGTTGAGAGCCGGGCTTGCTTCTGGCTTTTCAGGCCAGTTGGGTGACTTTAGATGGTCCTAGGCTTTCCCAAAAGTGTGGGTGACCTCATTATTTCAGATATTACCATTTGTTCTATAATAGACAAGCATATACCCTGATGCAAGCTGTCTTGGGTTTGCCAAGGTGGTGCCTCTTGCCTGAACCAATTATTTTCCCTTCTCCAAAACATAGTTGTGCCTCTATTCCTTTATTTCTAATACCACTTCTTAATGGAATGTCTTTTTTGCATGTTGGGGTGTTGGTGAATGGAAAGAGTTTGGAGAAAGAGTCCTTTCTCGCCCTTATTATTGAGAAGCCTTATTCCTTCTAACAAGCTCTGTTTTTGGCAGATGTAGAGTTGTAGCCTGGAGAGCTTCCTCCTCCCCCTCACCTTCTTGTCTGCATCAGCCACCATATAACAGTGCTGTTTCCCCCTACAAGAGCTCAAGCAAGCTCTGTCTCCTGAATGAGCCAGGTGCCTAGGCTGGCCAGCTAGTACCACCCACCTGCTCGCAAGAAGCCTGTGTTCTGCTCTGTCCCCATGTCAGCCTGGCAGCACCTAGCTCCTTTCAGCAGGAACCTTGGAATCCAGATATTTCCCTTACAAAAGAGACATGAGCATTCCTGCCCACCGCCCCTACCCCCCATGACATCAGTGGTTGAGAAGATCATGAGTTTGGACCTTCAGAGAGAATGGGGAAGGAAATGATCTTTTATAGACTGTCTGTCCATTCCAACCCCAAATTTCTCAATTTTCTGGGAATGTTCAGGCATAGCCCCCCTCCCCCCACCCTCTGTTCTTAAGGCAAGCAGCTCCTGGCTTGTTCCACTCTAAAAACAAAGTGAGCTGTTGGCTTTTGTTGTTGTCATTAAGTCCTCTTGGTTTTGCTCATGTCTAGCATCTATTGCTTAGTCCTTGGAAGGAAAGTTATGACCAACCTAGAGAGCATATTCAAAAGCAGAGACATTACTTTGCCAACAAAGTTCCGTCTAGTCAAGGCTATGGTTTTTCTAGTGGTCATGTATGGGTGTGAGAGTTGGACTGTGAAGAAAGCTGAGCACCGAAGAATTGATGCTTTTGAACTGTGGTGTTGGAGGAGACTCTTGAGAGTCCCTTGGACTGCAAGGAGATCCAACCAGTCCATTCTAAAGGAGATCAGTTCTGGGTGTTCATTGGAAGGACTGATGTTGAAGCTGAAACTCCAATACTTTGGCCACCTCATGCAGAGTTGACTCACTGGAAAAGATCCTGATGTTGGGAGGGATTGGGGGCAGGCAGAGAAGGGGACGACAGAGGATGAGATGGCTGGATGGCATCACCGCCTCGAAGGACATGAGTTTGAGTAATCTCCGGGAGTTGGTGATGGACAGGGAGGCCTGGCGTGCTGTGATTCATGGGGTGGCAAAGAGTCGGACATGACTGAGCAACTGAACTGAACTGAATTGAGCATCTATTACATCTTCTCGCTTTGGACCCTGTAGACACTCTGATATGACTGTATCCTCTGCCTGCTGCTAAACCCAGGTCACTGTTGGTGGGAATTTAGACTCTGCTAGTCCTGTGGCATCCTGGGCCACAGGCCTGGTGTTCACTGTCACTCTTGTTGCTGATGTGTATCAAGTCTCCTTCGGAAGCAATCACTGGAAAGGGTTTCCTGCCCTCTGGGACTACAGGAAGAAACACTGAGGAATTTGGGATGATGCTGCTTACCATTCACACATTGGGGGTTTTTCTTCATGCAGCCGTGTCCATTAAGCAGTTTGTGCCATGTCCCTAGTGCCAGTTTCACTCACACTGGCTGAGTTTTGAGCAGGCGCTCTAAACCTAGATGCACATGAGACTCGCCCAGGGACTTTGAAATAATACTGAACCCTAGGCACCATTTCAGACCAGTTAAGTCAGACTCCCAGGGTCCAGGAGTGGGATAGGCTGGGCTTCAGGAGTTTTTAAAGCTCCCCAGGTGCTTCTCATATTCAGCCCGTGTTGCAGTTCTTCAGTTTATAGGATTTCTCTCATGGTTGGATGACCTTGTGTGAGTGTGTGTGGTTTTGCCTTCACAGTGATGGTCAGCTGACAGAATGTGGCAAAGGCCACTGTTTCATGGTTTGTTTCGCTAACAGGGGTGATGTATTTATCCTCATGTTGCAGACCCTCTTGCCTGGCCCCCTAGATGGCCAGCTGCGGTCGAAAGATATCCTACTTGGAGAAGAGGACTCATGCAGGTCCTCCCTGGCCTGAGACTCTCAGTCTTTTTTATTTTATATTGGGGTATAGGTGATCAACAATGTTGTGATAGTTTCAGGGGAACAGCAAAGGGACTCAGCCATACATATACACGTATCCACTCTCCCCAAACTCCCCTCCCATCCAAGTTACCACACAGCATTGAGGAGAGTTCTATGTGCTATGCAGTAGGACCTTATTGGTTATCCATCTTGAATATAGCAGTGTGTATATGTCCATCCCAAACTCCCTAGCTATCGCTTCCCCCCAACAATCATAGGTTCATTCTCTAAGTCGAGACCTTCAGTCTTACCCTCATATAAGTCCAGTCCTCTAAACAGTAGCTGAACCTTTACACTGAAAACATTACCATCCCAGAACTACAATCAAATAAAATCCCTTTTTAAGTGTGATCTTGATTACAGCAAAGAGCATGAGCATCTCGGAAGAGTGACTGTGAGAGCCAGAATAAGATAGACTAGAATCACAAATGAAGTTCTTATGTTAATTTAATGGGTGAAAAATAGAAAAAAAGAAAGTGAAAAATGAAACTCTAAGCCTGGCAGTCCACTTTTAAAGTGTCCTGCAGAACTTGGCAGCCTGGGTTTCCCTACAACATCATTGCAAAATCGCCTCTCTGAACTACTAACCAGTCTCAAGAAGATGCATAGTGACTTGGACATAGACTTGAACTTGATGCCAGCAAAGATGGAAACAAGTACCTTGTCACAATTTTCTTGGTTTAGGTGAAGGAATTGCAGAAGAGAGTGCATGGTAAAAATAGGAAGTTGTTCTTCAACCATCCTGCAGGGTTAAAAAGGAGGATCTAATAAATTTGACCTTCATTGAGCTGCTGGTTCAATTCTAACAGCTTTGTGGGCTCCATGATATCACTAGCCTTGTTTGTTCCATAATGGGTAAGAGCAGCAAGGGCCAGGCTTGAAGTGGTGAGATTTTGCCTCTTTTTCTCTCTTGTGATGCTTAGCTGCCTATGTCCTCCCCATCCCCATCCCCATCCTAGGGTCTGTCTGTCTCCGCATTTTTGCACATCAATGTAAAGGTGAAAGATAATGTTTTAAGGGACGATAGGGAGATCCAGGTTAAAGAGAAAACAGAATGTTGGTAGATATATGCACATAACAGTCACACAGTGTTCCAGTAGCTGGGCTTCAAGCATCATTGGTATCAGAAAATTTCTTTTAAGTGATCATCTTATGAACTGATTACAGGTCACTCATGAATGGATGCTCACAGGAACACATGCCTGAGGCTACGTCGTTAATGGGAAGTAAAGTGCAAGACATGAGAAACCTAAACACACACCTTTTTAATCCATGGACAAATAATTGCAGAATATCTTGCTTAACACACACAATGAGACTTGTGAATAGAAATGTAAACAGAATCTTGGTTCTCAACTTTGAAAATAAGCAGAAGAGCATCGAATATGGATCTGGTCTGACATCTGTGTAAGCTTTGCTGCTTACAAACTGAGTTGCTTTTGACTTGGGACATGAACTCACTAGGACTCAGTGTCTACATTAGTTGTATGGTTTGAAATATCTACTGTATTTAGAGTATCGAACATTAAAGGGGGAGGGGCGCTTCCCAAGTGGCTCAGATGGTAAAGAATTCACTTGCAATGCAGGAGACTCAGGTTTGATCCCTGAGTCGAGACGATACCATGGAGAAGGAAATGGCAACCCTCTCCAGCATTCTTGCCTGAAAAATCCCATGGGCAGGGGAGCCTGGTGGGTCACAGTCCAAGGGGTTGCAAAAGAGATGGACTCAACTTAGCAACTAAAACAATAGGAACAGATTACTTTTACAGTTAGCTATGGCTTTTGCTAATATGTTAGTTTGTGGCCAGATCTATTAAGTCGGTGGGGGGGTGGGGGAGGGCGAAAAACAACATTTTCAGAAAATTAAGAAGAATCTTCTCAAGATACTATGGATTAAGTGTCAGTCAACTCGATAGAAAGGAGGGCTTGCTTGAAAACTTAGCAGGTTTTATGACAAAGGAGATTTGCTGCTCCCTGAACTGGTGGATGAAGTAAAGATCAGCAATGAACTTTGTAAAAGCTCTGCTTTTGAAAACCATTTTCTTACAAATAACTGCAATCAGATTCTCATGTCTTTTCTCTTCAAGGGCAAATATTTAAAGCCCTTCCTTACCTGCAGAATCTTTGAAGACATGAAGAAGTGATAAGAGGGGGAGCTTGGGTTTCTGATGCTAATGTGCTTAATGAGTCATAATTGCATAAAAAGTGAGATTAAAAAAAATTCCTTGTCTTGAGACCTAGAAGATTGCAAAGTAAGCACTCGCCCAGGAACTAAAAATAAGGGAAATAAGTCACTGGAGATCTTCCACGAACCCCCCTTGGTAAGAACATAATAGAATCTGGCCACAGGAGGGAAGTGAGAATGGAAGTGTCTCATTTTTAGGGTCCACTGTGGACTGAGGCACTGGTAATCATCCTTCCAAGTCCTGTAGGCTCTCTATTCTACAAAATGCCCACATTGAAACCAGGCAGATTTAGTTGAGGGGCAAGGAGGGGCGCATTCCAAGAGCTAGATGACACAACTCTACCATTTTTAAGTTTTAATGCCATTATATCCAAATCGTCACTTTTGAAGACAAGGAACCTGAGGTCCAGAAAGATTAAACCACAACCACTGGTTATTAATCACTCCATCATTTTAGTGCCTTTTATTGTTTTTTAACTTTTTATTTTATATTGAAGTATAGCTGATTAACAATGTTGTGATATTTTCAGGTGGACATCAAAGGGACACAGCCATGCATATACATGTATCCATTCTCCACCAAATTCCCATTCTATCCAGGGTGCCAAATAACATTGAACAGAGTTCCCTGTGCTGTACAGTAGGTTCTTGTTAGTTCAGTTCAGTCGCTCAGTTGTGTCCAACTCTTTGTGACCCCATAAACTGCAACACACCAGACCTCCCTGTCCATCGCCAACTCCCAGAGTTTACTCGAACTCAAGCCCATTGATGTGGTGATGCCATCCAACCATCTCATCCTCTGTCGTCCCCTTCTCCTCCTGCCTTCAATCTTTCCCAGCAGCAGGGTCTTTTCCAATGAGTCAGTTCTTCCCATCAGGTGGCCAAAGTATTGGACTTTCAGCTTCAGCATCAGTCTTTCCAATGAATATTCAGGACTGATTTCCTTTAGAATGGACTGGTTGGATCTCCTTGATCCACTCTCAAGAGTCTTCTCCAACACCATAGTTCAAAAGTATCAATTCTTCAGCGCTCAGCTTTCTTTATAGTCCAATTCTCACATCCATACATGACTACTGGAAAAACCATAGTTTTGATTAGATGGACCTTTCTTGGCAAAGCAATGTATCTGCTGTTTAATATGCTGTCTAGGTTGGTCATAACTTTTCTTCCAAGGAGCAAGCATCTTTTAATTTCATGACTGCAGTCACTATCTGCAGTAATTTTGGAGCCCCCAAAATGAAAGTCTGACACTGTTTCCACTGTTTCCCCATCTATTTGCCTTGAAGTGATGGGACCAGATGCCATGATCTTCGTTTTCTGAATGTTGAGCTTTAAGCCAACCTTTTCACTCTCCTCTTTCACTTTCATCAAGAGGCTCTTTAGTTCTTCTTCTCTTTCTGCCATAAGGGTGGTGTCATCTACATTGATATGTCTTCCGGCAATCTTGATTCCAGCTTGTGCTTCATCCAGCCCAGAGTTTCTCTGATGTACTCTGCATATAAGTTAAATAAGCAGGGTGACAATATACAGCCTTGATGTACTCCTTTTCCTATTTGGAACCAGTCTGTTGTTCCATGTCCAGTTCTAACTGTTGCTCCCTGACCTGCATACAGATTTCTCAAGAGGCAAGTCAGGTCATCTGGTATTCCCATCTCTTTAAGAATTTGGCAAAACTAATACAATTTTGTAAAGTTTAAAAATAAAATAAAATTTAAAAAAAAGGAATTTTTCCAGAGTTTGTTGTAGTCCACACAGTCAAAGGCTTTGGCATAGTCAATAAAGCAGAAGTAGATGTTTTTTCTGTAACTCTCTTGCTTTTTTGATGATCCAACAGATGTAGGCAATTTGGTCTCTGGTTCCTCTGCCTTTTATAAATCCGGCTTGAACATCTGGAAGTTCACAGTTCACATACTGTTGAAACCTGGCTTGGAGAATATTGAGCATTACTTTACTAGTGTGAGAGATGAGTGCAACTGTGCAATAGTTTGAGCATTCTTTGGCATTGCCTTTCTTTGGGGTTGGAATGAAAACTGACCTTTTCCAGTCCTGTGGCCACTGCTGACTCTTCAAATTTGTTGGCATATTGAGTGCAGCACTTTCACAGCATCATCTTTCAGGATTTGGAATAGCTCAACTGGAATTCCATCACCTCCATTAGCTTTGTTTGTAGTGATGCTTACTAAAGCCCACTTGACTTCACATTCCAGGATGTCTGGCTCTAGGTGAGTGATCACACCATCGTGATTATCTGGGTCATGAAGAACTTTTTTGTATAGTTCTTCTGTGTTCTTGCCACCTCTTCTTAACATCTTCTGCTTCTGTTAAGTCCATACGCTTTCTGTCCTTTATTGAGCCCATCTTTGCATGAAATGTTCCCCTGGTATCTCTAATTTTCTTGAAGTGATCTCTAGACTTTCCCATTTTATTTTTTCCCTCTATTTCTTTGCATTCATCACTGACGAAGGCTTTCTTATCTCTCCTCACTATTCTTTGGAACTCTGCATACAAATGGTTATATCTTTCCTTTTCCCCTTTGCCTTTTGCTTTTCTTCTATTCACAGATATTTGTAAGGCCTCCTCAGACAACCATTTTGCCTTTTTGCACTTCTTTCCCTTGGGGATGGTCTTGATCTCTGCTTCCTATATAGTGTCATGAATCTCTGTCCTTAGTTCTTCAGGCACTCTATCAGATCTAATCCCTTGAATCTATTTGTCAATTCCACTGTATAATCATAAGGGATTTGATTTATGTCATACCTGAATGATCTAGTGGTTTTCCTTACTTTCTTCAATTTAAGTCTGAATTTGGCAATAAGGAGTTCATGGTCTGTGCCACAGTCAGCTCCCAGTCTTATTTTTGCTGACTGTATAGAACTCCATCTCTGGCTGCAAAGAATATAGTCAATCAGATTTTGGTATTGACCATCTGGTGATGTCCATGTGTAGAGTCTTGTGTTGTTGGAAGAGGGTGTTTGCTATGACCAGTGCGTTCTTTTAGCAAAACTCTGTTAGCCTTTGCCCTGCTTCATTCTGTACTCCAAGGCCAAATTTGCCTGCTACTCCAGGTATTTCTTGACTTCCTACTTTTGCATTCCAGTCCCCTATAATAAAAGGAACATCTTTTTGGGGTGTTAATTCTAGAAGGTCTTGTAGGTCTTCATAGAACTCTTCAACGTCAGCTTCTTCAGCATTACTAGTTGGGGCATAGACTTGGATTACTGTGATAGTGAATGATTTGCCTTGGAAATGAACAGAGATCTTTCTGTCATTTTTGAGACTGCATCCAAGTACTGCATTTCGGACTCTTTTGTTGACTGTAATGGCTACTCCATTTCTTCTAAGGGATTCTTGCCCACAGTAGTAGATATAATGGTCTTCTGAGTTAAATTCACCCATTCCTTTTTGGTTATCCATTTAAAATATAGCAGTGTGTATGTGTCCGTCCCAAACTCCCTAACTATCCCTTCTCCCCACCCTTCCCCCCGGCAGTCATAAGTTTGTCTCTAAGTCTGTGAGTCTGTTTCTGTTTAGTGTCTTTTAGACCCAGCTTGAATTAACCAGAAGTTGAGCTGAAACTTACCAAACTTTGCTGTCACAGTGGTGGTCTATGTAGTTTATCATCATACAATAGAGATTATGAAGTGCTTATTCTTTACAATGTTCAGGCCCACAAGTTTGGCTTATTCATTTCTGCCTAATGAGTATAACTCACTTTCCTATACAATACCAGTACTCTCTTCTTGCTTTTTTTTTGAAGTATAATTGATTTACAATGTTATATTAGTTTCAGATGTACAGTGTAATGATTTAATATTTTTATAGATTATACTCTTTTTACAGCTTCCCTTGTGGTTCAGCTGGTAAAAAATCCGCCTGCAATGTGGGAAACCTGGGTTTGATCTCTGGGTTGGGAAGACCCCCTGGAGAAGGGAAAGGCTACCCACTCCAGTCTTCTGGCCTGGACAATTCCATGGACTGTATGGACAGTGGGGTTGCAAAAAGTCGGACACGACTGAGCGACTTTCAGTTTCACTGTCATACTCCTTTTAAAGGTCATAAAATATTGGCTATATCGCCTTGCTGTCCTTGTTGCATATTTATTTTATACATACTTATCAGTACTTCTTAATGCCTTTTCCTACCTTGTCTCTCCCTGCTTCCTTTTCCCCACTAGAAACCATTGGTTTGTTCTCTATATCTGTGAGTCTCTATTAAATTCATTCATTTTATTTTTTAGATTCCATATGTAAGTGATAATATACAGTGTTTATCTTCATTTGTGTGACATTTCACTTAGCATAATACTCTCTAGGTCTATTCATATTTTTGCAAACTGAAAATTTTCAGACTTTTTTATGGCTGAGTAATATTCCATCATGTATATGTACCAGTGGCAGCCCACTCCAGTACTCTTGCCTGGAAAATCCCATGGATGGAGGAGCCTGGTAGGCTGCAGTCCATGGGGTCGCTAAGAGTCGGACACGACTGAGCGACTTCACTTTCACTTTTCACTTTCATGCATTGGAGAAGGAAATGGCAACCCACTCCGGTGTTCTTGCCTGGAGAATCCCAGGGACAGGGGAGCCTGGTGGGCTGCCGTCTATGGGGTCGCACAGAGTCAGACACGACTGAAGCGACTTAGCAGGAGCAGCAGCATATGTACCACATCTTTCTATCCATTATTCTGTTGATGGACACTTAGTTGTATCTGTGTCTTGGCCATTGTAAATAATGCTGCTGTGAACATTGGAGTGCATTTTTTGAATTAGTGATTTTGTTTTCTCCAGATATATAGCCAGGGGTGAAATTCTTAGATCATATGGTAGTTCTCTTTTTAGATTTTTTGAGGAACCTCTACAATATTTTCTACAGTGGCTGCACCAATTTACATTTTCACCAACGGTGTACTAGGATTCCCTTTTTTAAACACCTGTTTGCCATTTGTTATTTGTGGTCTTTTCAGTGATGGACATTCTGATAGGTGTGAGGTGATATCTCACTGTGGTTTTGATTTGCATTTCTCTGATGATTTAGTGATGTTGAAAATTTTTTTGTGTACCTATTGGCCGTCTGTATGTCTTTGGGAAAAAAAATGTCTCTTCAGGTCGTCTGCCTATTTCTTAATTCGATTTTTTTTTTTTAGTTGAATGAGCTGTTTATTTTGGATATTAATCCCTCATCAAATATCACTTCTCTCTTGTTGGGCTCTGTCACATAGGAAGAAAAGTCAGTGCTCTTTCTCTTATTCAGCAATGTTTGCTTGTGGGTTTTATTTTGCCATATTTCCATTTATTAGGGTCCTATTTATACACAATATAATTCACCAATTTGAAGTGTACAGTTTGATGAGTTTCTGTAATTGTGTATAACCTTGTAACTTCCACCAAAATCAATATAGAGAACAGTTCTCTTATCCTAAAAAAGCTCCCTTGGGCCCACTTTCTCTTAAATCCCTCTCCCTAGCCTTGGCCACTGGCAACCACAGATCTGCTTTCTCTCACTATGGTTTTGTTTTTTTCTAGAATTTCTTAGAAATGAAGTCCTAGAGAATATTGTCTTTTGTATTCAATTTCTTTCTCTTAGAATAATGTTTCTGAGACTCATCCATGTCATTATGTGCATTTATATTTCATTTCTTTTGATTGCTAGAATGGTATTCCATCTCATACAGGATATAAGGTATACAGTTGGCTCTTGTCTTCACCAGTTGATGGCCATTTGGGTTGCTTCCAGTTGGGGGCTAGGCAGAATAATCTTTGTCAATAATTTTATTCTTGACTTCTCCTAGTCACTTAATACTTGACCCAGTTTCTAATTTTTATGATCTTAGATTGTTTGCCTTTACTATCACAGTCAAAGATTTTCAAAAAATGCTGATGGGGTGGAGGTGTTGCCTCTGATGCTCCAATCTGCTACTTGAGAAGCGATCTTCTACTCATCTCAAAGCACCAGTGCCAAGGCCCAAAGTTGACATGATGGCCTATTTAGTGAGCTATAAAGCAATTTACCATCGTGACAGGCCTTTGGGGACATGACAGAGTGCAACAAAATGTGGTATTCAATATTTATAGTAGATAGAGTTGAGTGGGTTTTTATCTTGCCTTGTAGAAAAATGCACACACTTTGTTTTTCACCCATTCTAAGTGCTCAGGGAGGGGAAAGTGGGAAGCCCAGTGGGCGATACTGTCCCAAGCTTGGAACAACCTGGGATGAGTTAGTGCTTAGACCTAACAGGAGAGACTCTTCTGAAAAATGTGCTGTCCCCCTGTTATAATTCACTGTAATGAGCAGGGAACAAAAGGTTGTGAAGGAGAGAGGTGACTGATGGCCGACACGGCCGCCCCGTGCTGCAGCTGGCACGGCTCCCGCTGGTGAAAAGCATAATATATTATTGCTCCAGGTCGCAGAGTGGTAAATGAACACTTACAGCCGCTGTGGCAACTGGATTGATTATCACAGCTACCCCAGGACCAGCCTGGCCTGCCAGGCTGCAGTCAGAAGAGCACCTCAAAGGCAGTTTGTACAAACTGAAATCTCTGATTGTTGCAAATCCCTCCTTTCTTGTACCCCTGTCCAGTGGGGAATTGGGGTCATGCTGGCCCAGATGGTTGGGCACCTCAGACTAGAGAGACGCAGGACTGTCTTGTCCAGAGAGTGCCTGTTTCGTTGTGAGTATAGGGTCACTGTTTGTTAGACACAATCAAATGAATAAAATCAATGAATCTGTGAGTGGAATACCAGGTCAGGGAAAAGGTGGGAAGTGAGTATGGGGAGACCAATGATGGGTATTATCAGCGGCTGCGATGCCTAGGCAGGACATCGAAAAGAAGGAAAGGAGGAGAGCTGGATATAGTAGGTTAACTCAGAGACACTTGATTCGCCATTGAGAGTGACTGGACTTTTACATGTGGCTGAGAGCATGTCGCATGAGTAAGCTTGGTGTGTTTAATGATCAGGGGATGGACCAGTTCCTTTTCTCTTAATCTACAGATACTGGTAGGAATTTACACATCAGTTCAGTTCAGTTCAGTCGCTCAGTTGTGTCCGACTCTTTGCGACCCCATGAACCGCAGCACACCAGGCCTCCCTGTCCCTCACCAACTCCCAGAGTCTACCCAAACCCATGTCCATCGAGTCAATGGTGCCATCCAACCATCTCATCCTCTGTCGTCCCCTTCTCCTCCTGCCCTCAATCTTTCCCAGCATCACGGTCTTTTTAAATGAGTCAGCTCTTCGCATCAGGTGGCCAAAATGTTGGCGTTTCAGCTTCAACATCAGTCCTTCCAATGGAAAAACAGGACTGATCTCCTTTAGGATGGACTGGTTGGATTTCCTTGTAGTACAAGGGACTCTCATGAGTCTTCTCCAACACCACAGTTCAAAAGCATCAATTCTTTGGCGCTCACCTTTCTTTATAGTTCAACTCAAACATCCATACATGACCACTGGAAAAACCATAGCCTTGACTAAATGGACCTTTGTTGGCAAAGTAATGTCTCTGCTTTTTAGTATGCTGTCTAGGCTGGTCACAACTTTCCTTCCAAGGAGTAAGCATCTTTTAATTTCATGACTACATCTCCAATTTTTCCAACAGCAAAGGAAAGGGAGAAATCCATGGCCCCACTGGCAGATCTAGTCAGAATTGTAATGACGTTCTAAATTATATTTTCCCAATGTTTCATTGGGAGAAATTTGGTTGGCCAATAAGTTCTTTTTTTTTTTTTTTTTTTTTAACCATCCGATGGCTTTGGTAGCTCTTAGTTGTCTTTATTGTCATTCAAAACAATTTTGTTAAGTTGTATTCTGATAGTTGTCATATCAGCATGCATTTTAAAGGAAACAGCAAAATTGGTAAATTTTTGTGTAGCCATTTAAATATTGAAGGTGGAAGATAAAAGCAACATTTTGGGCATACTATACTTTATTATTGCCAGAAAGGTAAAAACGCAACTGAATGAAAAAAAAAATGTGTGTGGTGTATGGAGAAGGTGCTGTGACTGACTGAATGTGACAAAAGTGGTTTGCAGAGTTTCATGCTGGAAATTTCTTGCTGGATGATGTTCCACGGTCAAGTAGACCAGTTGGAATTGACACTGATTAAGTTTAGACATTAACTGAAATCAATCAACGTTATACCATGCTAGGAGATAGCTGACATACTCAAAATATCCTAAACAAGCATTGAGAATCATTTGCACCAGCTTGGTTATGTTAATCGCTTTGATGTTTGGGTTCCGCATAAGCTAAGCTAAACATAAGGAAACGTTCCCATTTTAAAATTAATCATGCAGGTAATGAAAAGTGGATATTGTACAATAATGTGCAACAGAAGAGACTGTGAGGTAAGTGAAATGAGCCACCACCAACCACACCAAAGCCAGTCTTCATCCAAAGAAGGTGATGTGTATATGGTGGCTTTGGAAAGTAGTTCTTTATTATGAGCTCCTTCCAGAAAACCAAATGATTAATTCCAACAAGTACTGCTCCCAAGTAGACCAACTGAAGGCAGCACTTGACAAAAAGTGTCTGAAATTAATCAACAGACCACGCATTATCTTCCATCAGGATAACACAAGACTGCATGTTTCTCTGATGACCAGGCAAAAACTATTACAGCTTGGCTGGGAAGTTCTGATTCCTCCACCATATTCACCAGACACTGCCCCTTCGGATTTCCATTTATTTCAGTCTTTATAAAATTCTCTTAATGGAAAAAATACTTCAGTTTCCTGGAACTCTGTAAAAGGCACCTTAAACAATTCTTTACTCAGAAAGATAAAAAGTTTTGGGAAGGTGGATTTATGAAATTGTTTCAAAAATGACAGAAGGTTGTGGAACAAAATGGTGAATATGTTGTTCAATAAAGTTCTTGGTAAAAATGAAAACAATTTTTTTTTTTAATTTAAAAACCAAAGGAAGTTTTTGGCCAATCCAAATATTTAAAGTGTTACAGTGAATTATTCCCTCTTTTGGTCTGTGTAAATTGATCTAAGTAGGTACCATTGATGAGGAAAGATGGGATACATTAACTTTCTCTTTTGAATTGCAGAAGATTTACCCTTTGGAATTTAAATATGAAGGTTTTTTAATTCTTTGCACACGACCTCAGAGCTGGACCATCCACAGTGGCCACCGCCTCCTCTAGGACCATGTTTGAACCTAGCATCTGAGCTTCCATTGTAGGAGCCTAATAGCATAGTAATAATAATCTTTATTAGTTATGGGAGATGGCATGATGTAGTTAAATTAGACAAGTATTTCTCAAATTTTTCTTCATTATTGCCTCCCAAGGAGCCTTTTTAGAGATTGTTTTTCCTAATTGCCTTCCCTGTGGAATGTTAATACCACAGATACACAGTATTTTTCTTTACATGTTGTATGTATATCTGTGCTGAATACATTGAAAAATAAGATTTTTTTTTTTTTTTTGCCCTTAAGAACCAATTTTTAAACCCTGCTGAAAATGCATGGGTTAGAAAAACCTGGGTTCTTATTTCACTTCTGCCAGTTCTTTTCCTCTAAGCCTCACCTTCTTCCTCACCAGCAATGGAGATGTCAGTGTCTACTTAATTGGAGTTTTTGGCACATAGGAGGAGATCAGGAAATGTTAGTTATCATCACTGCTATTATTATTTTTGCTCTTAGGTTTTCACATATAGTATCTTCATTGATTCTGATTGTAAACTTCTTGAGATTTGTGGATTTATATCAGTTATCGCTATCATCTCTACTTTGCTGATAATAAATAGCACAGATGGTTGGTCAGAGTGGTTTGGTGGCTAGCTCAAGGTCAGGAAGATAGTGATGCTGGTTGGGAGTGGCGGGGGAGGCTGAGACTTGAGCCCAGGCGTCCTAGTTCACACCTCTCTGGTTCAGGAATCTCTCTGCTGCTCCTTGCTGTCTGTGGTGCTACCAGACTCGATTGTGTTATGAAGACCCAGGTTGAAGTTCAGGGGTTTGAAGAAATCACCCCTAAGAATAGGCTCTAAGGACCAGTCATACATTTTTAAGTATAGAAAACTATTACTAAGGCTTTGAACCAACTGGTCACACCCAGTTTCAGGAAATCTGTGATAAGCTTTTCCTGTACTGCCTGGTAACACATGGCTTTAATGAGTCAGGATTTCCTCTAGCTTGGAAGAACTTGGCTCTCCAACTGGATGAGGGTGAGTCCTTTCTCCCCAAGATAAAAGCTTTATGAAATGAACAGTGAGAATCACCTGGAGAGAAAACACTCTTGAGCATCTCCATGTTCAAGCTCTGTGCTGACCATCAGAGAATGCCTATACTGGGCCTGGTGTGCTTCTGAGCTCAGCCAAAGGCTTTGGAGCAGAAGGGGGCAGTCAGTTCTGGTGTCAGATCTTCGGTTTTCATCCCCGCTTGGCCACTTGCTATGGGTGTGCCTCAGTTTCCATATCCATAATTCAACAAAAAGCACTCCATACACTGCCTGGAACACAGTAGTAGGTAAATGCTTACAATTACAATCAGAAAAATAAAAGACACACACCCCTCCCATCACAGAATGTAAGGTCTAGCACTCCTTTTATCTGATAATCATGCCTCAGCTCCACTCAGTGCTTTCTGTTTGTTAAAGTGATGTCACTTGAGTGGTTTCAGAAATAGAGTCTTTGGCATCTGAAAATTCCCCCCATCTTCTCGTGCCCCATCAAAATGCCTGTCTCATACATTTTACCAGCCCAATTTTTCTACCTAGCTAAGAGGTGTTTAATTCTCTGCACTAGAAAAAGAGGACATAATGAAGACAAGGGCGTGTTTCTTGACTGCTCCCACCACTTGGTCGAGGGCAGAGCAGTCCGTATCGGTTCCTCCACACAGTTGCTCTTGGGGCTGGATAGAGCAGCTGTGACCTGTATTTGAGAAGCTTGATGGTAGTGAGGGGGACCTGGAGGATGCTGAGGCAAACGTTCTCACTTCTGAAGCGTGGAGGCTCAATGCCTATATAAGGATGCCCTCTGCTTCTTCATCCAGGATGGCTCTGGAAATGTACCTCTGTGCTGCTCATCACACCAGATCTCTGCAGACAAGCCATTCTACACACCAGGCTATCCTGAGAATGGGGTGAGAGTAAAACCTAGTCTGTTCCAGCTCAGGGAGGGCTGTTGGGAGAAGCCAGAGGCAAGGCAAGTGATGTTGCTCCCAGAGATGCGTTTTCCCTTTCCCCAGAAGGTCTTCTTCCAGTGCCATAGATCCCACAGGGACATCCATTAGGCTTGAAACAGGCATTGGTGTCTTTCTGCTGGAACTTCACATGGAGACTCTGATGACTTCTCTCATGTATGGACTTCCCCATGGCTGTGTTAACCCTGGTGAACTCTGAGGCTGGGTGACTGCAGGGAAGGCCAGTGGGGAAAGCTTTGGAGGCGATCCAGAAACTTCAGCTGGTGATGAATTCAACATCAAGCTCAGTTCATTCAACTCAAGATTTGGGTTCAGACTCATTTTGCAATCATCGTCTTCCATCCACAGCCAACAAGAATGTTGTCCAGAAAGTCAAAGCTGAATATCCTTGGGGAAGAAGACATACCTTAGGAATGACCTGCCTCCTCTCATAGGATTGCATTTTGCTGGTCATTTGTATAATATTTAGCTGCTGAAGGCCACCCTCTCCAAGGCAGTGAGGGCTGAAGCTACCAGTGTGAGTCTGATGT
The DNA here is from genome assembly GCF_019923935.1 of Bubalus bubalis. Taxonomy (NCBI): domain Eukaryota; kingdom Metazoa; phylum Chordata; class Mammalia; order Artiodactyla; family Bovidae; genus Bubalus; species Bubalus bubalis. The sequence continues at coordinate 54,057,087 of NC_059167.1, read as the reverse complement.
TTTATTTATCTATACTGGTAGCTTTATGTATGGTGTTTTTTCTCTGTTTGGGCCTGAAGGCTGGTTAAGCAAAAGGCGGGAAACATAAATAAGTAATAGACAGAGAGGGCTGTCCATTTATAGACTTTCAAAGATGACCTGGTTTTCTGTTCCGATGCAGGCATTAGTGCTGCATTAGAGTAATATGCATCTGTGGATGTTTTTCCCAGTGCACTTGGTGGTGATAATCAGGAGAGACATATTCATGTTCTATTTTTGTAATAAAAATTAAGAAACCTCAGGCCCCACCAGGGGCCCTTGCTGACAGGGTGGGCACTGGGGGCCTAAACAGTCCATTTTCCTCAGATTGTGTGGGATCATTGTGTTCCTTTCTGCTCTTCTCCAGTTTCTGGTTATTATTAAACAACCCTTTGTGAGGGATTAACTCTGGCTTTCCTCCCAGCCAGGAGATGTCTACACAAAGCCAGAATATCCAGCCAATGGCAGGCAAACGGGTTATTTGGTGGAGTGCAGGAACAAATAACTGGTTGGCAAGCCAGTTCCTCACTTTCTGCTGGCTTCCCTTGGCATGGAAACAGCCTCCTGTAGTACATGGTGTCAATGCTTATGCGTGTCCCTTTATCCATTCATTCAGAAAATATTTCCTGAGGGCTCACTGTGGGATTCATTATTTCTAAAATGGGGATAATAATAGTACCTACTGCATAGAATTTTGTGGATTAAATGAGTTAATATGGGCAAAGGGTGTAGAACAGTGCCTGGCACACAGTTAGAGCTTTGTCAGTATAAGCTTGGCTGGGAAGTTGGAGTTTTATTTATAAGGAAGAGGCATTGAAGCCAATGGTCTCAGCAGGTGTGGGCTTCCAAAAGGTGGTTTCTGTGGCAGAGGAGGGGGGCCCATGGTCATGGGCCAGAACCTGGAAGCAGAGTTGTTTAGTCACTAACTTGTGTCCAACTCTTTTGTGACCCCAGTCTGTAGCCCACCAGGCTCCTATGTCTGTGGAATTTCCCAGGCGAGAATACTGGAATGGGTTGCCATTTCCTTCTCCAGGGGAATCTTCACAACCCAGGGATCAAACCCATGTCTTCTGCATTGGCAGACAGACCGTCATATAACTCTAGCCCAGCCTCTGATAGCTGTTGCTTGCCTTTCTGGGCCTAGAGAAATGATTCTCAAAGCGTGGTCCCTGCACCTTGAATGTCAGCATCGCCTAGGAACTGGTTAGAAATGCAGAGTCCCAGGCACCAATCCACGGCTACTGCATCAGAGTTTTCTAGAGTTTTGGTCCAGCAACCTATTTTTAGCAACACCCACCCAGTGACTCTGACTCTTGCTAAAGTTTGGGAACATTGGTGTTTTGAGGGCAAGAGGAAAGGAGAGCTTTAGAAACTCTTCCTTCCCTCACCTGCCCCACCACACACACGAATTTGGATGCCTCTGGGCTAAGTGCACAAGCTTTGGAGATTGGAGAGGGTCTCCATGCACCAGGCAGGCCAGTCTCCTTGTTAACTGGTCACACAGAAGCAGGAGTCTTGTTAATTCAGATCAAGGCCACCCAGGAACACAGTAAAACCAAGCCTCCGATTGCCAGCTGGCTCGCTGCCCAGAGGGCACTGTGACCCCTGTTGATCCATGTGGTGTGGAGGTGGAGTAGGGCTCTGCTAAGTAGGTATGTCTTTACCAGGAAGACTGTCAGCTCCAAGACTCCAATGTGCTTCTCATCCTATTGAGAAACGAGGGAGTCCAGGTGCTCTGGGCCATTTCAGAGCAGAGGCAGCTTCTGGCTCCCAGGAGTCTGTGTGCACACACCCAAAGGCATTGCAAAGCCAACAGAATGGATTGCACCAAGGCTTCTGCTTTTTCCATATGAAAAGCACATGGCTGGGTATACCTTCTATTACGGGGGTATGGCTACCTATGGAACAAAGTCCCACAGTGTAGATAATTTTAGAACCCTCATCTGCATCTTCTAAATTCATTCATCTGCTAATTAGTACAAATTGTAAATGTGGGCATAATGGGAAATAAGAATAGGGTATCCTTTCTCCTGGGCTTTCCAGGTGGCTCAGTGGTAAAGAATCCACCTGCCATGCAGGAGACATAAGAGACACAGGTTGGGAAGATATCCCTGGAGAAGGAAATGGCAACCCATGCCAGTATTCTTGCCTGGGAAATCCCATGGACTCAGGAGCCTGGTGGGCTACAGTCCATGGGGTCACAATGAGTTGGACATGACTGAGTGACACAACAACAACAATAATATCCTCCCTCCTCATGCCCATCATTTCCTAAGGATCATATGCCATCCAGGAGGAGATGCAAGTCATTCATACAAAGGCTGGCACTTCAGGACTAGGTGCTGTGGGCCGATAGGAAAGTACCAACACGGTGTGGTGTGAGATCAAAGGGGCTGCACAAAAAATGATGGGGAAAGGTGTGTGGGGGAGGAAGTGGCATTTGACCTCAGCCTTGAAGGGTGGGCAGGATTTCAAGAGGCAGAGAGAAGACATTTCAAGTTAAGGGACTGGCACAGCATGACGGATGGGAAGAGCAGTTGCTTGAGAGAAGAGTGAGTGTTCCAGTTTTCCCAAAACATAGGTTACAGGTAGACTCATAGAGAAAGAGAAGATGTGAAGGATAGATGGGAATTTGAATACCGAGCCAGGAAGTTTGGACATGATTCCATTGGTGGGAGAGCCTGTGGAAAGTTAAGTTGGATATTGGTGTGATTGTCATGGTGCTGGAGAACAATTGAACTGATGATTAAATTCAGATGGGGAGAACTTGAGGCCTCCAGTGAGTGTCTTCCTCAGGTTCCTCACCGTAAGAACTTAGAACTAGGTATTTTGTGTCCACCAGTTCATGACTTTAGGAGGCAACCTGGAAGCCCTTGGTAAGAAGGAAAATTGAACTTTTATCCATCTGTCTATTTACTTATTTAGGCTGCACCACTCAACATGTGGGATCTTAGTTCCCAGACTAAGGATCAAACCCTCAACCTGCATTTGAAGTGCTGAGTCTTAACCACTGGACTTTCAGGGGAGTCCCAAGAGTGAGCTCTTAAATTAAAAGGTCACCTGATGTAGAAAGCCATCAAAACTCAAGTTGGGCTTGCTATAGAAGGACCAACTCTCCAAGAGAAGGGCCACTGAATGATGTTCAGCTGCCGTCCTGGTCACTTGTCAGAAGGAGAGTCCATCCTTCTGCAGGTGAACACCAGAGGTCCTCAGTATTTCATGTCAGCCAAGCCCAGAGCATCTCAACCATGACAGGGAGCCTTGGCACAGGGACCATGGGCTTGGTCCTGACTCAGAGGAGTCGAACCACCTGTTGAGTCATTTGCAGGCGCTGTGGTTTCCTGGGAGGCTTCCCAGCCAGGTATACACCCCGCCAAATGGCTGGTAGCCTGTGAGATCTGAAAGGAGCCGCGTGTCGCTATGCCATGGCTTTGGGCAAACACACGTTGCATCTCTTGAGCTGTTGCATGGAAATTGTTCCTTGCTCTTCACAGAGAAACTTGGCAGTGACAGATAAACAGATGGAACTTCTTTACATACTTATTCACCTGCTGGGTGTTTGTTCTTAAGGTGGTCTCAGTTTCCCCAACCATGACTAAATAATTCCCAATGAACATGTGTGACTGCACAAAGAATTGATGGTTCCTAATGGTTTCTCTTTCGGGAGATCCGGAATGTCCCGCGTTTTACAAAGATCTGCCTTCCTCTGAATACCACATGCCTGAGGCTCCTGGTAGGGATAGAATTGGGCCCAAGTCCGCTCATGGCCCCTCTGTTTCTTACATCTGTATTTACTGCCTCTCAAGTGACTCTGCCTTTTCCGGTTTTCCTTTAGTTATAACCTTAAAGTTTCAAATACTGGGTTGACCAAAAAGTTCATTCAGGTTTTCCCATAAGAATTTATGAAAAACCCAAACAAACATTTTGGCCAGCCCAGTACTGTGGAATCTTGCCATTCAGGGGGCCACCATGATTTCTTTTTCAGGGTGACTTCAAAGACATTGGTACTGCTGTCTTATTCCAAAGACGAGATGCCCCTCTGCTGTTGGATCTTTGTTTTTTTGGAAAATATCTCTTGATTCAGTATCGTTCTACAGATTGCTTTTACGATTCAGGATGAGAATAGGTCCCAGGGGTTAATTCTTGATCCTAGTTGCCAACAGGTATTAAGCTAGGGTGCCAAGCCAACACAGTGGCTTAACACTGAGCTGATGTTGATCAAGTGAGTATGTAGCTGGAGATCTCAGTCAGATGTTTGGGCTCTAATCTGTTACCCTCACAAGGCAGCAGGGCTCTCACAAGGGAGAAGGCTGAGAGTTTCCCCTTCTTTTCCTGCCCTTCCATTTGGTGGCCTGAGGCCTCTAGGGAGCTCTCCTGTATGAAGCCCTCTCTCTCCCCTGCAGGGAAAGGCAGTTTTGACCCAGTACAAGCTACTCGGGAGCCCAGAGTCTTGGCATCAGGCACAGAACTCTTGCTACCAGTGCCTGTTTTCTGGAGGCAAAGTAAAGCCACTTGATGAAAAGAAAGGAGAATTGAATGCTGGAGACTTGAAAGACTCCAGGAGCCTTGGAGCTTGGCAGAGCGAGACCTTAGCCAGCTAGAGTCAGGCGTCTCCTCTCCCCAGCTCTTGCCCTGCAGTTACAAGCCTGGGTGCTGCCTTCCCAGGGAGACAGGTGTGTTAGGAAAAGCGCTTGAGCAGGGAGGGGATGTCTAGTCGTGGTCTATGGGTTACCCTTTCCTCCCCTTTTGGAAAGGGAGCCCTGTGCCTCTGGCCAGCGGGCAGCCCACCTCTGGAGGCCTCTTCCCTGATGGGACCTGGCTGGCCCCACTTACTGTAAGGCCTGAACCCTTTCTGCAGCAGCAGTCAGATGCACCCTTCACTCTCCCAGGTGGAGTTTTCTCATGGGTTCACAGTTCCTCCTCATACCCTCGACCTCTTTCCCCTCCATATGGCTTTTACTGAAAGTTAAAGTGTTAGTCACTCAGTTGTGTCCAGCTCTTTATGACCCCATAGACTGTAGCCCACCAGGCTCCACTGTCCATGGAAATCTTCAGGCAAGAATACTGGAGTGGTTTGCCATTTCTTTCTTCAAGGAATCTTCTCCACCCAGGGATCGAACCCAGGTCTCCTGCATTAGTAGGCAGATTCTTTACTGTCTGAGCCACCAGGGAAGCCTATCTGGCTTTTATACCCCTCTCCTTTATATATATAACTATATATATATATATAACTATATATATATATATATATATATATATATATATAGGGTGTGTCCCTCTCACATCCCTATAAAGGGGGAACACCTGTGTTCTTTCACCATCAGGAAGCAGACCAGTTTCTGCTTTTCAGGGCCCATTGTCCATCTGATGAACAGCCTTAAGGAAGACTCGAGGGAACCTCACTTCAGTCAGTATGGGGCTCGTTCATTTTAGTCCCTCCTGGTTATGTCATCAGCTGCTGGGCGAGGCCCTGGGACTTCAAGAGGACCCTCTGTCTCCATAGGTCACCCAGTCTTGACAGGCTTGCGGGGAACAGGTGAGGACAGTCACTTAGGCTGGTGTGACTGTATAGGTGGGACCCATCTCAACACGGCAGAGACAGTAAGCAGTCTGCCTTGGACACTTCAAGGAGGGAATTTAGTTTGAGTTCTCTCCATGAATTGGGCACCGTTGCCTGATAGGTGTCCGGTTCATCCCATCGTGGAGAAGGCAGGGCTCCTGTCCAAGTGCTTACAACACGAACCAGCGTGGGGCTAGACTCCTGGCCCCATGCTTCTGTCCGTGATTTATGTTACAACCCCAGGGCTTGTTCAGAGCATTGATCACTGTGCCATCTGGTGTTGGGTCACTTGTGTATTTATCTTCTCTCCTGTATTGGGAAGGGAAGGACCTGGTGCTAAGGGACCAAGACTATGTCTCATTTAAAAGGCTTCCCTGTCACACACACATAGCAAGTGCCTAAGGGATTGGATTGCTCTGACCCTCCATGCATGTAGACCTCAGGAGTAGAGGATGGAGGAGCTTAAGTGACTACATGGGGTACCCCCCAGGAGTTTGCAGTATTTTATTAGCTGGAAAATCAGGGGGAGTGGGAGGAAACTGGTATAGTGGGTCTTGTATGAATGGTGAATTTTTCAGTTTGTACCTGCTCTTCAGAATTCAAATATGCAGAGTGATGGACTGGAGCTGTTCTATCCAATATGGGGGCCACTGGCCACATGTGGCCACTTAAATGTCAAATAATTAAAATTAAACCAAATGAAGCAGTTCTCCTCTCACACTCGCCCTGTTTCAGGTGCTTGGTAGCCACAAGTTGACTCTTACCTACAGTATTAGCACAGGCAATGAACACTCCTGTCACTGCAGAACTTTCAAATGGATGGCCCTGGAGATGCCGAGCCACACTTCTTGATCCAACGTGTACACCAAACATATGCATCTGAGTTATATGAAGGCAAAAGGAGAGGAGAGTTTGTCAAAATATAAATTCCTGGATTCCTCACTAGACTTCCTGAATCAGGATCTCTAGAAGATAGGGAGACTGGGAGTGTGTATTTTAACAAGCATTCCCAGACGGCTGTTCTGCAAACTCACATTTCTGTGCTCTGAGGGAAGACAGAAGTTGACTAGCAAAGGTGGGAAGCTTCCTGGTGCTGCCATTCTGAGCATCTGAGATGTCTCACAGCGCTTTGCACTCCCTTGTCAGATTTCCCTGCCCAAGACTTCCCAGCGCTTGTGACCAGAGCTTCCAGGCTGGCAGCTAAGGGTGCCCTCGCAGAAAAGTCCTGGCTCTGTTTCCTCGAAACAGTAAATAATGAAGAAAGAGGCTGTCCAAGAATTATCTCCTTCGTTCCTCTTGCAGAACCAGGACGATGGAAATAACCTCGGTGTTCCCCTTGAGCATGTTTGAATCACAAGTATTACCTTCTCTCTCAAATAAATTTATTTCCTACTGCCTTCATCCCAACAAAGACCAGCTCGTGATGAATACCAGACTTCATAGCTTATTTGTCAAAGCAGTACACCTGTGAGGATTCCTGTGGAAGATAAATTTTGGTTAGGGGGAGGTGGAGGGCTGGAGGGGGAGGGACCTGGCCAGGAATAAATCTTAACATGTTGCACCAGACGGGTGAATGAGCATTTGCGAGTGAGGCTCGCCCTCCTGACAAGGTATGATAAATTACCCTCTTTGTTGACACCTTCATTGGGTTATTTATGGCTCATTAATTGAACCGAAAAGGGGCCTTGTAGACCCAGCAGGGCACCTTACAATACTCCTCCAGTGGACCCAGCTCAAAGCAGAGAACAAAGGAGAAAAGAGGGGAGGGCTGTACTAATGTTTCTGCTCCTTGGCTAGAGATGCTCTTCACCAAAGAATTCCAGATTTGTTTTTCGGAGCTCAGGTGAACCTCTCTGGGGATAGTTAGCTGGGTACCTCACGCTCAGACTGTGCTGTTGTCTGGCAACTTCTAGAGAAGAGAAGGTCTGTGCTGACGGCTCTGTGCGTGGTGGCCTGCCTTGCTTGTCTGGGAAGACCGTACAGTGGAGACGCTTAGAGGAGCTGGACACTGGGCTCGCTCATTCATGACCTTGCTGTGCTACCTTGGGAAGGTCACGCAGTTTCTCTGGGCTTCAAATTGGTCCCTTGTGAAGTGAGGGTGTCAGATGGCGTGACCTTAGAGTTTTTCTTTTCAGTTCTAAGAAAACAAAGAACAGTTTGCCCTTCACTTCCTTTGGTATAGGTTTAACCCCTCCATGTCTGGTTATTAATTAGTTTATTCATTTGGCAAATCATTTTTACTGGGATCCTGCCATGTATTTTGTTCCAGGGGGGATGTGGGCATACTGGGTGTGTATGGTCTTGCTATCGGCCTCCATGGGTTTTCAGTCTAGAATTTTGTGTTTTCAACAACTGGTTAGCACATAAACACTAATTTAATCCCTAAGTAAAGTACTTACTGGGCTTCCCTTGTCGCTCAGCTGGTAAAGAATCTACCTGCAATGTGGGACATCTGGGTTCGACCACTGGGTTGGGAAGATCCCCTGGAGAAGGGAAAGGCTACCCACTCCAGTATTCTGGCTGGAGAATTCCATGGACTGCATAGTCTATGGGGTCGAACAGAGTTGGACACGACTGAGTGACTTTCACTACACTACTACACTAAAGTACTTACTGGACAGTCCTTTGTCGTAAACCCTCCTCTACATGACAATAGGGAGCCTGCAGTGTCTCCAGCTGTTTCTCCAGGGGGCCTCTGTGGTGCATGAGTAAGCTGTAAAAGCCTCTCTTTTTAAGTGCCAGGTGTATTCCCTGTTGTTTTCTAGAAGGCTCCATCCTGTGGAAAGTACTTGTCAATGAAAGGACTGATAGCATTGTTTCATTCATTTCTCTATCCATTCATCCACTGAGTCATTCCTCTATTCCACAGAATCTTACTGAATATGTATTCTCATCTTTGTGTCAAGATCTGTGTTCATAAGATGAATTACTGAGCTAAAACTCAAGAATTCAAGGAAATTACACTCCATTGGGAAGGTAAATGCATGCCACTATCATTGAATGCTATCATAGAGTCATTCCCAGGAATCTGCAGGACCATGAGGGAGGGAGTTTGACTGTGTCCCGGAGCTTTGGGAAGGCTTCCAGTATATTTGTTGGGTTTTAAAGGAAGGCTAGGAATTCTTTGGGCAAACAAATTGTTGTTGTTCAGTTACTAAGTTGTGTCCAACTCTTTGCAACCCCATGGACTGCAACACTCCAGGCTTCCCTGTCCTTCACTATTTCCTGGAGTTTATTCAAACTCATATCCATTGGGCCAGTCATGCTATCCAACCATCTCATCCTCTGCCATCCCATTCTCCTCCTGCCTTCAGTCTTGCCCAGCATCTGGGTCTTTTCCGGTGAGTCAGCTCTTTGTATCAGGTGGCTGAAGTATTGGAGCTTCAGCTTCAGCATCAGTCCTTCCAATGAATATTCAGGGTTGCTTTCCTTTGGGATTGACTGGTTTGATCTCCTTGCTGTCCAAAGGACTCTCACGAGTCTTTTCCAGCATCACAGTCCAAAAGCATCAATTCTTTGGCACTCAGCCTTCTTTATGGTCCAGCTTTCACATCCATACATGACTACTGGAAAAACAAATTGTAGAAGACTATTTTAGATTGGGCAAAGGGTGTCTGTAAAAGTGCAAATAGGCACCTTAGCTGTTTGAGAAATTATAAATGGTTCTATATAAACTGGAATATAGGTGTGTTAACGGGGAAGTTGGTACAGGGCCAAATCTTGCAGAGGTTCCTGTGAAATGCTGAGGAGCCTGCACTTTGTCCTGAAGGACAGGAGGAACATTTGTAGAGATTTATTCAGAGGAGAAAGATGATCAGATCAGTATTTTATGGAGATCCTCTGGTGCCAGGACGCAGGAGTCTGGGCAAGGAAAAACCTGCTAGATGACTATTGCAATACTGCAAGCAAAGGAAATACGGGCTTGAAACAAAGGCCTGACTGTGAGGGAGGTGAGGGAGCATAGATAGGAGTGAGAGCTAGAAGACCTGAGTTCTAATCCAGTCTCTGTCAACATCCACCTTGAGTTCTTTTCTCCAAAATGTGTATATTGCTCTGTAAAATGAGGACATTGGACTGGATGGTCTCTAATGGACTCTGACATTCAGTAAGGATTGGCTTTTCTGTATGTTAGAAGTAGAGCTGGGGTGAAGGTGCAGTGTCAGTATTAACGACTGATAGAAGTACTTTTAATAATAATGGTTGGATCAGCTGCATCCTGCTGAGAATGTAGATGGACCATGATAAATGCACGTTGCAGTGGATAGGAGAGTAGGTTCTTTGCCTCCATTTCACAATTCACACAGAAGGCTTCCTTAGGACTTGTACAAAAATAAGGGTTTGTAAAACCCTCATTCAGCTTCAGGAATTGTTAGGCGGGCAGCTGGAAGGGAAAGGCCTTGGAAGAACTGGTACATGCCTGCCCAGTACTTCAGTTAAGTGAGAAGGATGAGCGTGACTAGTGCCTACAGCTTTAGAAATCCATGTCAGTTATTTGGAAAGAGATCTCCACTCTCTCTTTTTCCTTTCCAAGGTTGTCAGTGAAATTCTTTCTTATTCCAAAATGAAAATATTTTTTTTTCTAGTGTTAAGAAAGAACATACTCATAGTAAAGAGTTCAAGCAATTGGAAGGAAGGAAGAGAGGAGAAAAGGAAAAATAAGTACAGTGTAAGATTTTTTTGAAGATGCTTACTTCAATTTTTATTTATTTATTGGCAGCGCCACAGGGCATGTGGGATCTTAATTCCCCAACCAGGAATCTAACCCATGCCCCCTGCAGTGAGAGCATGGATTCTTAACCACTAGACTGCTAGGGAAGTCCCACAGAGTAAACTTTAGCCCAAATCTCAAGATCTAGGTGATTAGTTAACATTTCTGAGAGAATCGTTTTAGTTATCTCTCCATGTGTAATAATCTAGATATCTTTACATGTATGAGCTCTATCACATAAACTCTTTTAGTCATTATATCTTGTATGCATCTTTTATGATATATTTTTGCATCATCCTTCTAGGATGCATAGTATTTCATCAGTAAATCATAATGTATTCAACTGACACATCAGTATTAATGGACACTTAGGTTGCTTTCGATTTTTCTTTTTTAAATAAGACTAAGGAGCAGCCACGTACATGTACTTTTGTGCACTTGTAAAAATTTCTCCTACAAATGAAGCCACAAAGCAAAGTGTATGCACATTTTGAAGTTTTTACATAGTTTTGCTATGTATTGCCAAACACTCTCTCTGCAAAGATTTATCGATGCACTTTAAATGTAATTTCGTGTTTTGTGTCACTGGCAAACCAGGGTGCCAAGGGTTGGGTTGGGGCAGGATGGAGTCAGGGAAAAGTATGTGGTTTGCCCAGTGACTGTTTTCTGAGCACTGCCAAATCCATAAGCCTGATGGGAGTCTGAGACTTTGCCAAGGGCTCCTGGAAGGTTCTAGATAGTCAGGGTAACAACTGATACCAGGTCAGGTAGGGTGCTTTCTAGATTCTTCTCCAAGGTAGCTAACCCTGGATCTTGGGACATTTGGTCTTTGAATAGCCATGTGTCACTACACACAGAAGCTGTAGGAGATGCATATGTAGAGAGGCCTCCAACAGCAAAATGTGTACCTGTCTGAAATACTCCCTCTTCTGGGCCCCGTGCAATGTTTACTGGTCCCTGATTGGACAGCCTTCTGTCCTGGGTGCTCAAAGCAGTCCTGGTTAAATACATTCCATCTTGCTGCCTTCGGGGTGCCCCTGTGTATGGCACAGCACGCAGGCCAGATATGGCTTCAGCATGTCTGGTCAACCCTTGACACCATGTGATGAGCTACAGCAGAATTCCCTAAACACTGTTGCCATTTGTGACAAGCACAGAGTTTCTATCTGTTTATTCATGGCTTGTTCATCCAGCAAATATCACTAAGAACTCAGGTTATTACAGGGACTGAGCAGAACACAAAAGCAAACAAGAACCTACAGGTCCGTGGTGTTTTGAGTGAGGAGGAATCCTGACACATATCAGGCCCACCCCCCTCATATTCCTCCTAAGGAAACTGAGGCCCAGAAAAATGAAGTGCTCCACTTCCAATGGCCTGTCTGCTAGTTACTGCCCCAGTTGGTGTGAAGGGCTGTTCCTCAAGTGTGGAGGGGCTGGCCAAAATTCCACGTGGGGCCCTCTGGTGAGGGATGGCCTAACTCCCCTGTGAGGTAACCAGTCCTACAGGGCCAGAGTCTTTGTGACTCAGCCCTGCAGACACCGTGGTGTTGTTCTGTGGGATCTGGGAGGTGCAGGGGCAACAGAGCAGTGCTTTGTGGCTCCTGACAACGTGTGTAACTTGACCTTTCTCCACCGGCCTTGCTGGAGCAGCCATCTACTGTAAGCTTGAGTGTGGGAGCATTTAAAACACTCCTTTGGAAGTTGATCCTATTTAGAGAGGCTAGATAGCCTGAAGGTGACTCAATTTCAGCTGGGAGATGCTCCATCACTGAGCAAATGACAACTTTCAAAAGAATGCTATTGAGGGAGCACTCTACAATTACAGCTGCAGCTAGGGTCAACCTGCCAAGATGCGATACAGAGGGGCTTTCTCAATGTTAGATTACCTTTCAGTTCAGTTTAGTCACTCAGTTGTGTCTGACTCTTTGTGGCCCCATGGACTGCAGCACACCAGGCTTCCCTGTCCATCACCAACTCCCGGAGCTTACTCAAACTCGTGTCCATAGAGTTGGTGATGCCATCCAACTATCTCATCCTCTGTCATCTCCTTCTCCTCCCACCTTCATCCTTTCCCAGCATCAGGGTCTTTTCAAATGAGTCAGTTCTTCTCATCAGGTGGCCAGAGTATTGGAGTTTCAGCTTCAGCATCAGTCCTTCCAGTGAATATTCAGGACTGATTTCCTTTAGGATGGACTGGTTGGATCTAATCTTAACTAGTTAGATTGCCTTTGAATCCTTGAAAACAGTAACCCATCTTTCCAAGAATCACTCCTCATATCCCTGTGATCTTTAGTTTACAAAGTATTTTCCCCACATTAGGTGGTTACTTCTTTACACCACCCTGTGTATTAGTGATTCACTAATTTATTTCATTGTGTATTTGTGCTTTTAGGACTCTGAATGAATCAATGAGTGACTTGTCCAAGAGCTAACAAGAGACAGAGTTGGATTGGAGACTAGGTTTTCTTTTTTCCAGTTCTTTTCTTTTTCCAGACCTGCCATTGGTGTTTCCTGGGTTGGTACACAGGCCAGTTAGGTGAATGGACCAGTTAGGTGAATGGTTAGTTGAGAGGGTCAGCAGGGAAAGAGGCCTCTCTGCATGGAGATCTGAAGGTGGGCTAGGAAAGACCTTTTGCCTTCAAAATTTGTCCTTACCGTGAAACAGTCAATCCTTTGTATCTTAGATGCTTTCTGTTATTAAGAATTCCTTTTCAAAATGTAACTCTCCACTTCAGCAAATTAAAAATGCAACCGTATAATAGAACTGCATGGCTTCTATTCTGTTGGAATTAGAATGAAACAGAATAGAATAGAATTTATATTCCATTAGAAATAAAATAGAATTCAGTAAAACACAGTAGGTAAAATATGATTATGGGCATGTAAGAAATATACACACTTCAAACTATATAAAAAATAGAGGCTCTAATTTCAAAGGCCTCTGTATGTGGACAGTATATGGCAGCTTTAGTGTTCTTTATTCTAATCTGCATTTTTATATTTTTATAGTATGAGCCTGTATTAATAGTAGTGTCATAATAGTTCTTAAAAATTAGGAGACTATTCCTTCCAGTTGTATGTTTCATTTTCAACAAGTAGAAAAGACCGGAATAAAGATAACTGAATACCTCCCTTTCATTCTCCCAGGACCCATACTGGTCACACCCTAAGCCTCAGAGAAGTTATCAGCTAACACTTTCAGGAGATGAATAGTTGGCCAGCTAAGAGCCAGAGTTATCTTGTGAAATAGGATGGAGGGTCTGGGATGGATGGCAGGAGAGGAAAATTAGTACCTAAGTGGGTTTCTTCACTTGGTAAGATTTCAATGGGCTGACCCTTCCTGTGCTCACTTCTCCTGTGCTCACCTCCTGAGACTCAGTGGCCTGTGCCTGCATCTACAGGTGGCTAGGCCTCACAGCTCTGTGGACAAAAGAGCCAGACATGGACTAAGCGGGGGAAAGGAGCCTTTTTAGTCCCTGCTCAGCTCAGCCTCCAGAGCAGCTTAGTTGAAGCTCAATGAGTACATAGCATGCCATGAGTGAGTTAGGTGGGATGGTTCCTCCTGGCCATCCTGGATGGGCTTGTTAGCATATCATCTGTGCTGGGAACACAACTGGTGAAGAAGCTCTAGGGCGACCAGCAAACAGAGTTGGGTTGCTATGGGGGTATCTGAAAAACATCAGAGTTTTGCCCAGCAATTAGGCCTCAGATATAAATTAATAAATGGGTCATCACAGCACAATAGTAAGTAAAGTAAGAACATTCTAGAACTGGAGGCTCTTTTAGAGTTGGAAGAGATCCTAGGAATTACTGGAAGTCCATGAAAGTTAGTAGCTTGCTCTGGGTCACTGAAAGGGTCAGAGGCAGAGATAAGGCTGGACTGCAGGCCTCCAGCTCCCAGTGCAGAGCCCGTCCCATGGGCTCTGCTCATTCCCGTTCACTCATTTATCTCACACACATTTGTTTGGGGGCCTCTGTTGTACTGGACACTGTACTGGGGTTAGGGAATCCACAGATGGATGAAATGAGGGTCTTTTCCTCAGGGCACTCATGATTTAGTGAGAGGAGACATGAACATGAGCTGGTGATTTCATAAAATACAGTACAATGCCTCCTTGAAAGGAAGGACCTTCAGATGAATGCAGTCCAGGGGACAATCTTTTTTTTTTTTCTTTTTTTTTTTAAGGAATCAACTTGAGACTTCACCTTCCAATGCAGGAGGTGCAGGTTCGATCCCTGGTTGGGGAGCTAAGATTCCACATGCCTCATGGCCAAATAAATAAATAAATTAAGCAGAAGCAGTATTGTAACAAATTTAATAAAGACTTTAAAAATGGTCTACATCAAAAAAAAAAAATCAAGAAATATTTAGTTTAGACCAGATGCCACACCTGCTTGTCTTCCAGGGAATGTCCTGTACAGGATTTCTTCTGTGTATCGCGTGATAGTAAGAGCTGCTCTCCCATTTGTTGTCACGGTCTTGTGCTAGAGGCTCTTTCCTTTGCTTCAGTGTCAGATCTGGTTCTGACAGTGCCAGCCGCCATTTGTGGTTCTAAAAAATCCAGAAGAGTGCTATAGACAGAAACGAGGGCTGTTTTTAGGAGCTTTCATCCTATTTGTCTGCCTGCCCACCCCCCACCCCCGACAAAAGACTTCTGTGGTTGGTGGGTACATGTCAGAGAATATGCCTTTGTGATTTGTTAAGAGATTGAATGAAACAATGAAAAAAAATTACACATCACTATATCTCATTTGGGTTGAGTTGATTGAATCAGTTATAAATGGTTATACGGTTAGGTGCAGTGGTACTAGCAGTACCTAATGATAATAATATCATGGTGATGATTTTTGAAAGAGTTATTATTAGAGGTGCAAAGTGATGTATACGTGTTGTTCAGTCACCAAGTCATGTCCATTTCTTTGCGACCCCATGGACTGCAGCACACCAGGCTTCCCAGTCCCCCACCATCTGGAGTTTGCCCAGGTTCAAGTCCAATGCTTTGTTGATGCCATCCAGCCATCTCATCCTCTGAAACCCTCTTCTCCTTCTACCTTCAGTCATTCCCAGCATCAGGGTCTTTTCCAATGAGTTAGCTTCGGCATCAGGTGGCCACAGTATTGGAGCTTCAGCTTCAGCATCAGTCCTTCCAATGAGTATTCAGGGTTGATTTCCTTTAAGATCAACTGGTTTGATCTCCTTGCTGTCCGAGGGACTCTCAAGAGTCTTCTCCAGTACCACAGTTGGAAAGCAGCAATTCTTCGGCACTCTGCCTTTTTTATGGTCCAGTTCTCACAACCATGTGTGACTACTGGAAAGACTATAGTCTTGACTATGCGGACCTTTGTCAGCAAAGTGATGCCTTTGCTTTTCGACACACTGTCTAGGTTTCTCATAGCTTTTCTACCAAGAAGCAATTGTCCTGATTTCATGGCTGCAGTCACCATCTGCAGTGATTTAAGAGCCCAAGAAGAGGAAATCTGTCACTGCTTCCTCCTTTTCACCTTCTATCTGCTGTGAAGTGATGGGTCTGGATGTCATGACCTTGGTTTTTTTTAGTATTTAGTTTTAAGCTGGCTTTTTCACTCTCCTCCTTCACCCTTATCAAGAGGTTCTTTAATTCCTCTTTACTTTCTGCCATTAGAGTGCTGTCATCCACATATCTGAGGTTGTTGGTATTTCTCCTGGCAATCTTAATTCCAGCTTGTAACTCATCCAGCCCAGCATTTCTCATGATATTCTCTGCATATAAGTTAAATAAACAGGGTGACAGTAAACAGCCTTGTCGTATTCCTTTCTCAATCCTGAACAAGTCAGTTGTTCCATGCAAAGTTCTAACTGTTGCTTCTTGACCAGCATACAGGTTTCTCAGGAGACAGGTAAGATGGTCTGGTATTCCCATCTCTTTTAAGAGTTTTCCACAGTTCATTATGATCCACATAGTCAAAGGCTTTCAGTTCAGTTCAGTTCAGTCACTCAGTCATACCTGACTTTTTGCAACCCCGTGAACCTCAGCACACCAGGCCTCCCTGTCCATCACCAACTCCCGGAGTCCACCCAAACCCATGTCCATTGAGTCGGCGATGCCATCAAACCATCTCATCCTCTGTCGTCCCCTTCTCTTCCTGCCCTCAATCTTTCCCAGCATCAGGGTCTTTTCCAATGAGTCAGCTCTTCGCATTAGGTGGCCAAAATATTGGAGTTTCAGCTTCAACATCAGTCCTTCCAATGGAAAAACAGGACTGATCTTCTTTAGGATGGACCGGTTGGATCTCCTTGCAGTCCAAGGGACTCTCAAGAGTCTTCTCCAACACCACAGTTCAAAAGCACCAATACTTCAGTGCTCAGCTTTCTTTATAGTCCAACTCTCACATCCATACATGAGCACTGGAAAAACCATAGCCTTGTCTAGATGGACCTTTGTTGAAAAAGGAATGTCTCTGCTTTTTAATAAGCTGTCTAGGTTGGTCATAACTTTGCTTCCAAGGAGTAAGCGTCTTTTAATTTCACTGCTGCAATCACTGTCTGCAGTGATTTTGGAGCCCAGAAAAATTAAGTCAACCACTGTTTCCACTGTTCCCCCATCTATTTGCCATGAAGTGATGGGACCAGATGCCATGATCTTAGTTTTCTGAATGTTGAGCTTTAAGCCAACTTTTTCACTCTTCTCTTTCGCTTTCATCAAGAGGCTCTTTAGTTCTTCTTCACTTTCTGCCATAAGGGTGGTGTTATCTGCATATCTGAGGTTATTTATATTTCTCCCGGAAATCTTGATTCCAGCTTGTGCTTCTTTCAGCCCAGTGTTTCTCATGATGTACTCTGCATATAAGTTAAATAAGCAGGGTGACAATATATAGCCTTGGCATACTACTTTTCCTATTTGGAACTAGTCTGTTGTTCCATGTCGAGTTCTAACTGTTGCTTCTTGACCTGCATACAGGTTTCTCAAGAGGCAGGTCAGGTGGTCTGGTATTCCCATCTCTTTCAGAATTTTCCAGTTTATTGTGATCCACACAGTCAAAGGCTTTGGCATAGTCAATAAAGCAGAAATAGATGTTTTTCTGGAACTCTCTTGCTTTTTCAATGATCCAGCAGATGTTGGCAATTTGATCTCTGGTTCCTCTGCCTTTTCTAAAACCAGCTTAAACATCTGGAAGTTCACAGTTCACATATTGCTGAAGCCTGGCTTGGAGAATTTTGAGCATTACTTTACTAGCGTGTGAGATGAGTGCAATTGTGCGGTAGTTTGAGCATTCTTTGGCATTGCCTTTCTTTGGGATTGGAATGAAAACTGACCTTTTCCAGTCCTGTGGCCACTGCTGAGTTTTCCAAATTTGCTGACATATTGAGTGCAACACTTTCACAGCATCATCTTTCAGGATTTGAAATAGCTCAACTGGAATTCCATCACCTCTACTAGCTTTGTTCGTAGTGATGCTTCCTAAGGCCCACTTGACTTCACATTCCAGGATGTCTGGCTCTAGGTGAGTGATCACACCATCATGATTATCTTGGTAATGAAGATCTTTTTTCTATAGTTCTTCTGTCTATTCTTGCCACCTGTTCTTAATATCTTCTGCTTCTATTAGGTCCCTACCATTTCTGTCCTTTATTGAGCCCATCTTTTCATGAAATGTTCCATTGCTGTCTCTAATTTTCTTGAAGAGATCTCTAGTCTTTCCCATTCTATTGTTTTCCTCTATTTCTTTGCACTGATCACTGAGGAAGGCGTTTTTATCGTAGTCAATTTAACAGGAGATGTTTTTCTAGAATTCCCTTGTTTTCTCTAGATCCAGCAAATGTTGGCAAATTGATCTCTGGTTTTTCTGCCTTTTCTAACCCCAGCTTGGACATCTGTGAAGTTTTTGGTTCATGTAATGGTAAAGCCTAACATGCAGGATTTTGAGCATAACCTTACTAGCATGGGAGATGAGTGCAATTGTCCAGTGGTTTGAACATTCTTTAGTACTGCTCTTCTTGGGAACTGGGAAGAGAATTGACCTTTTCCAGTCCTGTGGCCATAGCTGGGTTTTCCAAATTTGCTGGCATATTGAGTGCAGCACTTTGACAGCATCATCTTTTAGAATTTTAAATAGCTCTGCTGGAATTCCACTGCTGTTGGAGTATATTTATTTAAACTATACTTTGAGTATTTAATGGTTGGGGAGACACATTTAGGTAAAACAAGATTGGCCATAAGTTGATAAGTATTAAGGTTGGATGATGAGTCCATGGGGGGTTATTATATTATTCTCTTTAGATTAAAAAGCATTTAAATAGTGAATGTAATTGAGCAGCTACCATTTGTCAAGTTCAGGGCTGGTTGTTTCATATGCAGCCTCTTATTATATTCTTACATTTCTGTAAGTGAGTTGTATTACGCTGATTTCTCAGATGAAAAAGCTGTAGCATAAAGGAAAAGTGAATTCCACAAGTCACACAGCACGTGGCAGAGCTGGGAATTGAACCCTGATCTTTTTCTTTAACTTTTATTTGAAGTATAACACACAGAGAGAAATGTGCACAAATCATATTTGTACATCTCAATGACTTTTTAATGTGACCACATCAAATAACCTAGACCAACATAAAAAAGTGAAATAGCAGCAGCATCCCCAAAGCCAGCTGGTGACCTTGCCCATCACAATGCCTCCTCGGAGGTCACCGCTGTCTTGACTTCTAGCACCCTTGATGAGTTTTGCATGCGTTTTGAGCTTGATGTGAGTGGAATCATGCTCTTTTATGTGTGACTTCTTTTTCCTAACAGTATGTGGGTTAAATTTATCCGTGGTGATGCCTCACATGGGTCTTTCCCTTTCATTGCTATATATTTCATGATAGAAATATGTTCAGAATTCATCTGTTCCATTATTGATGGAATTGGGAGTATTTCCACTTTGGAGTTATCATGAGTAGTGGATTTATGAACATTGTGATGCGTGTCCCTGGGTGGACAGAAGGATGGATTTTTGTTGGTTTTTTTCCTTAGAGGGGAATGATAAGGGCACAGGGGCACACATGTGAACCAGGGGCTCCAGTTTTTTCAAGCACCCATTTCTGTCTAAATAGACAAAGAAATTATCTATTACATATATACATATATATATATATAATAGCTAATATATATGTGTGTATGTATATATACACACATATATATGTATATAATTATATTCCATAAGACTGGGGATTGACATAAGGTCCTGAAAGGCTCTGAAGGAGAACCAGGATTGAGATCTGAGCCTGAAATATTCTGATCCAGCATCGCTGAATCCCAAGTCCCAATTCAGGCCTTCAGGGCTTCATGAATCTTCCTTGAAATAAGTTAAATGCAAAAGAAGCACTGCTTTGAAGTATCCTGCATCTGTGATTTAACATAATTCCTCTCATTCTATAATAGGATACCAAAAATCATATAACAGGAGTATGGATACTCCTGTCTAAACCATCAACAAAAGAAACAAATTTTTCATAAGATAAAAA
The DNA here is from genome assembly GCF_019923935.1 of Bubalus bubalis. Classification (NCBI taxonomy): domain Eukaryota; kingdom Metazoa; phylum Chordata; class Mammalia; order Artiodactyla; family Bovidae; genus Bubalus; species Bubalus bubalis. The sequence goes on along the minus strand of NC_059167.1, from coordinate 54,037,323 downwards.
TTTTAATAAAATCCATCTTGACATTGTGCATACTTGAAGATTTGCCAATATTCTAACAATGGTTAGAATATTATTTTAGCAATAATCTGTTTCATTTGGAAGGATGAAAAATAGCTGTTGTATTAATAATAGCCTGTGGTTAACTATGACCCCCAGAAACAGGCTTTCCCCCTTGGTTTGCTGGGTCATCCTTATCCTTCACATCTGTAGCTCCCAAACTGTTCTTTCTGGGAGTCGAGTTTGGGTACTGGGCAAGCTTGGTGACCTTGGGCCTGAGAGCAATCTAAAATGGGTGCCTACTAATCACAATTTTAGGTGACAGTGATTGTCTGAGGATGAGTGAGGCGGTAGAAATTGTGAATGTCACGTACACACGAGGATGGGTTTCAGACCCTAGGTCTATTTATTCTTTAAACTTGAAAATATTAGCTCTGAATCTCTGCTTCCTTATCTGTCAAAGTATGGATGATGATGTCAATTTTAGAGAAAAACGAAGCCCCAATACTATAGCCACCTGATATGAAGAGTCAACTCACTGGAAAAACCCTGATGGGAAGGATTGAGGGCAGGAGGAGAAGGGGGCAACCGAGGATGAGATGGTTGGATGGTATCCCCAACTCAATGGACATGAGTTTGAGCAAACTCTGGGAGATAGTGAAGGACAGGGAAGCCTGGCGTGTGCTGCCATACACAGGGTCACAAAGAGTCGAACATAACTTAGCAACTGAACAACAACAACAAACTAGAAAGCTGAGAGAGGGGGATGATGAAAGGATACATATTGATAACTGGATAGCTAGATCCCACATATAGCACCAGGCATGCTGGAGCTATCCAGGAAATGTCAGCTGCTTTCCTTTGCTGTTAGTAGAGTATGTTTCAGGTTATTATAGGTCTCTCTCCAAACTGCACCACTCCAAGATTCTCAGTATAATGGTTAGTGGGGCAAGATGGTGCTTCTGGCTGAGAAGGGAACCACCCTCTTCCGCCTAATGTTCCTTCTCATGAAAACTGAGCTTTCCTCCTCTTGTACATTGTATATCCATGGCGCTAGAGTGGGTGGGATCCTTCGCAACATGGCTGTGAATTCTGTAAGATTTAGTTCTTTAAGCATTGAACTACAAGGTTTAAGATTATTACTTGTTTATTTATATTTATGACTGGTTAATAGCTGCACTTCCATCTGGAAATTTTATAATGAAAACACAGGTACAGAAAGATCAAAACAATTTACCTGATGTAAAAGCAGGTATCAAGTGAAAGAGAAGGAAAGAAAAGGATCCTGAAAACTCCTTCCTGAGGAAAATTTGAGCAAATGAGCCCAAAGTATAGCCTTCAGCCTTCTAGCAGCCTGGAGAAAAGGGGGCATTGTTGTGGACTGTGGAGTTCTGTTATCTTGGTTATCTCGGGGTGGGAGGTACTTCACATCAGGAAGAACAAATGTCTCTCTGCTCTTGACCCCTGGAAGGATTTGATACAGGAGTCTTTATGTAAGGTTATTTTAAAAGGCAAGGGGGAAAAAAAAAGATGCCAGAGCAGCTTTTAGGATGGCTGCAGAGACACACCCCATCCGGCCATTATTTATATTAGTTTAATAATATTCGACAACATCCACAGCTCCTCCCTCACAACAGAGTTGCATTGTGGAAGATCACTGGGCGGGTGACACATGTGCATTCCAGGCCTGGCTCTTCCATTCATCTGCTGGGTGAGTTGGGCCCATAAGTTCAGCCCTTCAGGGGCCTAGGTTTCTCTCCTGTTCAATGAACTCCCCTTGCAGTTCTAAAAGTCAGTGTTTATCTTATTCTACGTGTGCTGAGCGGAGAACCATCTGAAGAGCTGAGAATCATCACGTTGGGTGGGTTTCTCCTCTCCTTGCCCCCGTCTTACAAACAATAAGCACAGCCTCAGGACTACCAGGAAATATAGAGAAAGGGGGACACTGGTCAAGAAAACCAGCCCTGGGATCATTTTTGTTTTCTGTGGGAGAGGAGAGGGGTGACGCGTGCCCAGTAGAGGTTATGTAAGCTGCATGCTTTCTCGTAACATCTCGTGTATATGGAATCCACAATCTCCTCTCCTTCTGGCCTCCTTTCTCCAGCTTTCATTCTGCTCATGGAGCAGATGACCAGGACTTCTGTGCCCCTTAGCCCATGCGTAGGTTCTCTGACTTTCCTCATTCACTCCTTTACAAGTCACAAATCCGTATTTCCTTGCCATGCCCAGGTTCAACAGATGCAGAGACGAACCTGGTACAGTTCAGTGCTTGCACCCTTCCCTAAAGCTCACACATCTCTTTCTGCTCCCTCCCTGTCACCCCAGACATGCCCACAAACAGGATGAACCTGCAGAACTGCAGAAGTCTACCAGAAGAAGAAGAAAATATTTCTAGTAGCTCTGAGGTTCCTGCTTTTTCTGTCATTTGGGAATGCAAACATTAAGTCCCAATTAACAACCTTTCCTATGAGGCCTCAACTACTCATGTCATGAGTGAGTAATTCCAAGGTAGTGAGTTGTTGATAAACACACACCTCCAAAGTGCCTAGTTTCTACCTGGCAATTTCGATCATAATTACATTGAAATTATATAACTGCAAATTATCCTGCCATGTGAGTGGTGTAAATAAGTATGTTCCTGCTCTGCAATAATAAATTTGAATAACATGGCTAGTTAATTAATAGCCATTGGAAATTCACTGATGGCCTACCAAAACAATAAATTTCTCCTCAAGGTGGGGAAGAAGATATTTGGAGTTTGTTCCATTTGATTTAATGAAGGCCTTCATGCAGGCATGGATAGTCCCTGCTCTTTCTTTTCTCCTGGTCCCTGCTCTTTGAATTGGGAAAGTGAACCTCTGCTGAATTGGCAGCAAGGGTTCCTTAGACTTTTCTTAAGCAGAAATCTTACCCTAAAGGTGATGAGGCCAGGCTTTGTATGGCCTTTATGATCTGGGGACAGTGCTTAATCCCTCTGAGCCTCAATTTCCTCCTCTATAAAGTGAGAGGGAGGCCAGATGATGGGGACCTCGTGCGGTTGTCATGAGGATTAGATGTTTACACATACAGAGGGTGCTATAAGCCCACAAACCTCTCCAGGGTTAGCTGCTATCTCTGCCCAAGACAAGGAGGAGAGCCCTGCTTCACAGGCCGTATGTATTCCGTCCTCCTAGGGCCGAGTCTGATTCAGCTGGGTGTGAAGCACTGTCACATCAGAGACTCGGTCACGCTTCATCACTTGAGGGTGGCAGATTGAACCCAGCTCTAAACTTTTGCCATTTTCCAAAGGGAGATTATAACTCCATTCCCATCAGGAAATAAGGGGCGTGGCTTGAGATGCGTGAGAGGAACAGATTACACCTAAAGAAATTTAACTCTGGGGAGATTACGTTCTCAGCCTTGCCTTTAGCTGAGAAACCAGCCAAGAGTGAACAGTCTAATAACAACTCTGGCTGGCTGTGCAGTAGAAGGGCTCCTGCCTAGAAGCTGGAGCTGCCCTGTTACCAACTTTTCTGAACCTCTCTCAGCTCATTCTTATGGGTCTCTCACTCGGGCAGGAAAATCCCCTGGGGGAGAAAGGGTGATAGCACCCAGCAATTTCCAAGGAGTGTCCACACTAGACTCAGAGGACTTTCAAATACACTTTGGCCAAGAAAGGCCACTTTTCCTCAAGACAGAAAATGAATGCCACTGCTTGGCTTGCTCTTTGATGCGTGTGAGGGCTGCACCTTGACAAATAGAAAGCTGCTTTTGGGAGATGATAGATTTATATTCCAAAGTACTGCCTAACTTGTAACCATAGTAACAAACAAAGCTATTACATAAAATGGCTTCACCATGTGAAAGCAATAATTATATTAACCAGATGGGAGGAAAAAGGAGAAGGAAGTCTGATCAATGTGGAAGGCACCAGTAAATTGGATTGAAAATGCATGACATTTTCCTAAATTACATCTCTTTGGGGGAGGGGGCAGGAGCCCAAGAATAAGGAGCCATGATCAAGTTGGGAGCAGGCCCCACCAGGTGGCAGCATGCAGAAGTTGTTGAAGCAACTCCTCTGTTGATGGTTTTTGGGCTCCGGAAGCCAGCTTAATACTTTTGCAAGGCTTGATTTTAAAGCACCAACCCCTCCCATCACCAGTTCCGTGGGGAATTTCCCTGTCAACACTAACAATGTGGAAATGGCCCAAATTAGACTTTATTAAAGAGTATGTTGGTTGAGAAATATGCTAGTTGCAGTAAGCAATGTGAGCTAAATAGAATATCAGCGTGATCTGATGAGGCCTAGAGTCTGTGATATAGATCAGGGCTCCCCATGGACTTAACTCCTGAGTTTCTACCCAGATCACTCCCTCTAAATGCCTGGTGCTCAAACGAAGCTGTGTATTAGAATCATTGAGGACACTTTAAAAAGGACTGGTACCTGGGTCCCACCCTCACCCTTTCTCATTTCATTGTATGTGGTATATCCTGGGCATTGGGATTTTTAAAAATCCTCCAACTGATTTAAATGAGGTTTGTAAGAGTCACATGGATGGGAAGCTATTTATTAAGATGGAGGTGATGCTAACTAGTCACAGTTGGCAACTTTGGGAGCAAAAGAAGTCGGACACTTTCTCATGAACTGCTTCCACTTTAGCCAAGTGGGTAGTTCAGTTCAGTTCAGTAGCTCAGTCATGTCCGACTCTTTGCGACCCCATGAACCACAGCACGCCAGGCCTCCCTATCCATCACCAACTCTCAGAGCTCACCCAAACCCACGTCCATCGAGTCAGTGATGCCATCCAACCATCTCATCCTCTGTCGTCCCCTTCTCCTCCTGCCCTCAATCTTTCCCAGCAACAGGGTCTTTTCCAATGAGTCAGCTCTTCACATCAGGTGGCCAAAGTATTGGAGTTTCAGCTTCAACATCAGTCCTTCCAATGGACACCCAGGACTGATCTCCTTTAGGATGGACTGGTTGGATCTCCTTGCAGTCCAAGGGACCTTCAAGAGTCTTCTCCAACACCACAGTTCAAAAGCATCAATTCTTTGGCGCTCAGCTTTCTTCACAGTCCAACTCTCACATCCATACATGACCACTGGAAAAACCATAGCCTTGACTAGACGAACCTTTGTTGGCAAAGTAATGTCTCTGCTTTTTAATATGCTGTCTAAGCTGGTCATAACTTTCTTTCGGCCTCTGTTTAATTGTTCTTGCTAGAAAACACCAGTTAAAGAGCACAGAAAGTGTCATCCCAATGTATCAGACTGTTTGCACGTTTGTTGTAGACTGTCAAGGACCCTCCCCTTGTTTGCCAGAAATCTCAGTGAAGATGCCTCCTGTAAAATCCCTGGCCAGTCAAAGCTATTCCTTTACAGGAGTGGGAAGATTACACAACACAGGTGCATCTCAGGGAATCTAAATATCTAGCTAGATCTTGTGTAACTGGACCCAGTCCATCACACAACACATACAGGACAGCCCTGGGAAAAAATGTGAAATAGGCAAAACTGCCTTTTCTTCCCTGGCTCCTCCCTCCCCTATCGCTTCCCCTCCCCTAGGACCCCACCCAGGGGATTTTGAACCTTCGCTCCTTTCACTCAGTTTTCGATGTGACCTTTTGGTGAATGAAATAATGGATTAATCAGAGAAAGAAACTCCCCCACCCCTTCATGTGTAGAGCCCTGGTTGTGTGGTAGACGGCACACTTAGAGCTCTATCTCATTCAGTGTTCACACAGGTGTATAGAAGCCAGTATTAGCTCCATTTTATAAAAGAAGAAACCAAGGCTTAAAGAGGTTAAATACTTTGGACTTGGTCCCATAGCTAGCAAGTGTTAGAATGGGACTTGAATCCACCTCTGTGTGAGCTGGAACGTTTAATCCTACCTTAAGCTGCTTCCTTCTCTGCTTCTCAGAGCTCGAGCTTTCTTCTTGCTTCTCTGTCCAATACGGAGCCACTAGCCATGTGTGGCTATTTAAATTTAAATCTAAATTAGTTAAGATTATGTAAATTGTATATTAGTTAAAATTATATAAATTATAAAAAATTAAAATGTCAGCTCCCAGACTTGTGGACACAGTTGGGGAAGGAGAAGGTGTGGCAAATTAAGAGAGTACCATTGAAACATATACTTTAACTTTTGTAAAACAGATAGCCAGTGGGGATTTGCTGTGTAACACAGGAAGCTCAAACCAGGGACTCTGTGATAACCTAGAGGAGTGGGTTGGGGTGGGAGATGGGAAGGAGGTTCAAGAGGGAGGAGACATATGTATATCTGTGGCTGATTCATGTTGATGTATGGAAGAAACCAACACACTATTGTAAAGCAATTATCCTCCAATTAAAAATAAATAAAATAAAATGTCAGTTCCTGAATCACACTAACCACACTTCAAGTACTTAGTATGTATGTTCAGATAGATAAATAGATGTAGATAAACAGTAACTACTATATTGAGCAGTGCAGAAAGCAGAGTATTTGTGTCACCATAGAAAATTCTACAATGCTTAGAAATTACCTGTCAAGTCTTTTCAATTGTCAGAAGAGGAACTAAGGGCCAGGGAGTAAAAGTGACTTGCCTCAGCCCTCCCTTGCCTCACCCCTGCTCCTACCAGTGGTCAAGCAGGGGCTAGAACCTAGCTGCCTGATGCTCACCCCTCATAGTCTTCACACCAGACTAAACATGCTACTCAAAACCAGTCTTGAACGTTGAATAGAGGAAGTCAGCACAAGCTGGGAGGCTGTGCATTGGCTGTACTGGGTGGCCAGGGTAACCATAGAGAGGAGATTTTGCACTCTGCCTTTCGAAAGTGGAGAAGGAACTCCTGAGGCCCCCAGTGTTATTGCTGCTAAGGTTGAATCACAAGGGTCTGTGTAATAGCCAGGAAACATCTCTGCACTCCACGATCCGTCATTGAAACCAGTGCTGCCTAAGCACCTCCTCCAGGGCCAGTGCTGGGTAGGTGTGTGTCTTCCCTCGGATGTCTGGGCTATCGTCAGACAACATCTCTGTCAAGTGTCAATGCTGGGACTTCCCTGGAGATCCAGTGGTTAAGACTCCAAACTTCCAATGCCAGGGACACAGGTTCAATCCCTGCTTGAGGAACTAAGATCCTATATGCTGCATGGCAAAAAATAAATAAAAGATCATCATAGATCACTCATATTTTTTAAAAAATGAATAAGAATCTAAAAAGAAAAGAAGAGTATTAATGCTTGTGATCTGCGATGCAGCTCAGGAAACACGTGGTAGTGCTTCTCGTGGTCTGAACTGAGGAGGACAGGCTCCAGTTATGAGTAGGACATGTCCCTGTCCTGTGGGATTCCAGATTTAGAGGAACTTTAGGGCCTGGATACACGGTGAACTGGAGAGAGCCTCAGCTTTAGAGTTAACAAATCTGTGTGCAAATTCTAACATGGCCACTTTCTAGTGGATGACCTTGGGTAGGATGAAAGTCTCTTTGATCTTTACCTCCTCAAGGATAGTCATGATGGCCATAACCAGGTGGTGGTTTCTATTATTAGAACTGACATGAGAAGTGGGGTCTGTGGCCAGATACCTGTCTCAAAGGAGGTGCCAAAGAAGCCTTAGTTCCCTTCCCTCCCCTTCATTCCTGCTTCCTTCTCGCTATCCCACTAGTCCCCAGAATCCTCTGACATTTCTTCATTCAAAAGGTGGATACTCACTTTAGGATGTCTGAGATTTTGAGTCTTTACTGCATTATTTTTCTAAATGGTGGTGCTCCCAGGCCTTGGTTTGCATGGATTTGGTAATTTCCCATTTGTTAACGTATTTGTGGACTGCTTCCTAGACAAGTGAGATGGTCAGTGGAAAGTTCATTTCATCACACTTACATTCTTAGAGCACAGAGGAGCAAAATATACACGTTTTGTGGGGAAAGAGGCCAGCCAGACTATAAAATATTCATTCATATCTCCAGTATCTACTAAGTGCTTTCTGTGTTCTGGATACTGTGCTAAGCATGGCGGGGGCAGGGGTGGGGGGGGGTGTGATAACCGGACATGAGAGACAAAATTAAAATCGTGAAGGCAATTTCGTAAGACACAGATGGAAAGCACACCTTTATATTGTTTGTTGTGGATCTAACTCTTAATGTAGATGTTTGTAAGGAGGAGTGTTTGCCTTATTCTTCCAAATCTGGGAAGACTGTAAATGTCTTCTCTTTCACTAGGAGTCTGCACACCATGACTTTCCCAATGGACAAGTACTTCTGGAAAGCTCCTTTCCCAGAGCCTGCAGCCCTTTTTCTTGGAATCTAACACTGCCTTTTATGTTTGATGCTTTTTGAGTCCAAAACAATTTCTTAATTCACAAAATTATCACACAAGGTTCCCTGGTCATGTAAAGTCTGGCAGATTAGCACGGCTGCCCGAAGAAGGAACTAATTACTTGGCATGTGAGCCTCTGTTCGTTGTCATGATCCTCTCCTTGTCAGTTGAGTGCAGAGCATCTTTGGAGTGTCTTTTATGTACCAGATATAGTATTAGGCACCAGGGTTGAAAAGGACATGGTCCTCTTTCTGTAAGATTCACCGTGTGGAAGGATGGCAGACACCAAACAGAAACACTTGATCCATCAGCCTCAGTTCCACAGGAAGGGGTGACACTGGGGAAAGGAGTGGTCAGTTGCCAGGGCTTGCAGAACAGTGAGATGGAAGGACAGGCAAGAGGAAGAAAGAAGATTCTCAAAAGAGAGAATAGCATGTATAAAGGCTGTATATACCTTTGGTTCAGTTCCGTTCAGTCGCTCAATTGTGTCCTCCCTGTCCATCACCAACTCCCGGAGTTCATTCAAACTCAACGTCCAGCAAGTCGGTGATGCCATCCAGCCATCTCATCCTCTGTTGTTCCCTTCTCCTCCTGCCCCCCGTCCCTCCCAGCATCAGAGTCTTTTCCAATGAGTCAACTCTTCGCATTAGGTAGCCAAAGTACTGGAGTTTCAGCTTTAGCATCATTCCTTCCAAAGAACACCCAGGACTGATCTCCTTTAGAATGGACTGGTTGGATCTCCTTGTAGTCCAAGGGACTCTCAAGAGTCTTCTCCAACGCAACAGTTCAAAAGCATCAATTAATTTTGATATTTGGCAAAACTAATACAATTATGTAAAGTTTAAAAATAAAATTAAAAAAATAAATAAAAAAATCTACAGTAAAAAAAAAAAAAAGCATCAATTCTTCAGCTCTCTTAAATAGACTCACACTCCACAACTGCAACTTTGAACCTAAACAGTCAATCTAAAGTGTTTAAGTAGGTTCTATACTTAACCAAATATTTACTCACACTCATTCTTTACCCATGTCTGCTGCTAACCAATGGCAGCAAAACAGAGCAGTATCTTCGTTCTAGCATTTGCTTTAAAACAGGGCTACCTTTCTGTCTTGCATCTGACTCACAGTGAAACAGAAAGACCTGGAATGAGGTAGGTCATTGATTCAGTCTCCTGAGAAAAAGGACAGTATGACCTGTCACGTGGTGGGCAGGAGGGGGTGGTATGTAGTTGGGCTGACAGTCTCTAAGAAATGTAGAAACCACAAGAGGACCTGGCAACCAGAAGGGAATGCCATGGTGGCGGCCAGTTTCCCCCATGCCTTTCCAGGAAGGGTGGGTGTAGGAAGCTGGGGCGGAGGGGCTGGTCACGTGCTTGTTCTCCTGCTTCTGGAAACCAGAGATGTGACCAAGAGCTCCCTGTAACTCTCCAAGGAGTGGGTGTGGAGACTGTGGGAGTGATGGTGGGCCAGGGATACCTCGTTGAGTCTGAGTACTGAGTGGCTGGTCTCTGAGCTCACCTCAAATTCCAATACACAGAAACCACAAAAACAGGGCAGATTTTTTAAAGCCTTGATGCAGTGCTCCAGTGAAACCTAACTGAAGCAGTTGTTCGCAAGAATAAATCCTTGAGTTCACAGGACAAAAGGAAATACTCTTTGTTATGGGGAAGAAGTAGACATTTTCAAAGTACGATTTCTTCAAACTTATTTCTAAAACTAGATTCTGGTGATGGTTATACTACTTGATAAATTTACTAAAAATCATTGAATTGGACACTTGCAGTATGTGGAATTTATGGTATGTAGTTTTATCTCAGTAAAGCTACTTAATTTTTTTTTTAATCTAACAAATTTTAACAAACAACCTGTTAATAGATCCTACAACCAATTCTCTAGTGCCTAGAACATTCAATAGGCATTGCACTCAGTGGACTGTCTTCAGTGTTCCTAGGACCCTTGTTCTGCCCCATTCCCACCCCTGTGACCTCTCCCCACATCAGTTGACTGAGACCCTCTTCTTGGGTCTCTGCCTCTCTTGTTTCCACGCCCTGACTCCTGCCCCTGACAAATTGCTAAGTATTTTACTTATTCATTAGTGAATGAGTCCATTGCTCTGAATTGATTCTTTAATATATTTGTACTTTATGCCTGTCTCTCATTGTAGAATGATTATTTTTAGATCCCCATTTGAGGGATTTAAAGCCTTAGGGGAAGGGCTAGAAGAGAGTTGAAGAAGAGGTTGTTTCTCATAAGAACCTGGAAATGACACCAGGAAGGCAGCCTTGTGTTTTGTCTACAAGTAAAATCAACAGACCAAGTGTGATGAAAGATTGGGTTGGTCCGATGTTCTTGGACTTGGCCAAGTAAGTGGCCTTGGGAGCAGAGGGTATGCTGCAGGACTGGTCCAGCCATTTCATCCATCCATCAGTGAAGCAGAAACAGAAGGTGCTGCCAGAACTAGCTGTAGTCATACAAGGGTGATTTATGTTGGTGGAGAGGGGCTTGGACTGCTAAACAGTGACATGACTAACAGGATGGGGATGCCTTTAATTAGCTATTATGGTGTCACACTTTTTAACCTTTAAAAGCATCGCCTGTGTACCAAGATGGAAGTGTTGTGATTTCCTGCACAGAAAATTGGTTGTGGAACTAGCCAATCTAGGTTTGTCCCGCCTTTGTTGTTCTCTAGCTGTGTGACTTAGATGGGCCACCTAACCCCTCTGAGTCTAAGTACGCTTATCTCTAAAATGTGGCTGTACCCCCAAATACACAGGGCTGTTTTGAGGCAGGTGGTATTCACCTGTTTACAGATATCACAAGGAGTAATTGAAGTTGAATAAAAGCATTTCTACAAGTTAAAATGCTCCACAAGTAGAGAATATTATTGTTTACTCAATCTTCCTGATCAATTTCAGAAAAAGATAATGTAGATGGTTATTACCTATCTATCTGATGGCAAAGCAGGACATTCATAGCTAAGTGATTTGTCTACCCAGGATTAATATTCACATCTCTTGCTAGAAACATGAGCCTTTCTGGATGGCAACATTTTTCAGATTCAGGGTTAGTTTCCACTGTGATTCAGGGAATCTAGACGGGGACGTCAACACTGACATTTCAGAACCCTTCCAATTAGTCTCAAGAGTTCAAATAGCGCTCTGTTCAATACAACCCGGAGTGTAATCGTTTGTTGGTAATAACCTAGCCCTTGTTTAGCTTCATAGATCCGACTTTGAACCTGGACATCCCATGGACAAAAACATCAGTTGCTTTTTATTGGCATGTTGGGTGGAATGGCTCCACACAGCTAGGAAACAATTTTATTTTCCCCTTTGCAACTCAATTATAAGGCTGAAGGGCACATATAGATTTTTCTGTGGGAAGCAAAGGGCTTTCAGGCTTATTTTATTGGTAGATTTCTGCATCACCTCCATGGTGAAGGGTTAGCTGCTTTTAAGAGGCAGAAATGCCCGGGCTGAAACAAAGAAGGGAAAAATAGCGATATGTTGCAGTTTGCCTTGTGAAGAAGAGGGAGGTATTCTAAACCTTGGCCTTTCAGTGCTGTCCGACCTGAGGCCTTTTTCTTTCCTGAGGTTCCGTGAATGAAACCAGAAACCCTGCCCAGGGCCGGGGATGGTGGTAAGAACTCTGAATTAGGAGCCAGAGCCCTGGCCAGAGCACTCTCCCAGCTCCAACACATGCTGAATTCAGAACCTTCAAGTTCTGTTCCTCAGTTTCCGCCTCTATGAAATGCAGGAAGTGGACCAGCTGTTTTATACATGCCCCTTGATAAATATCCTGCGACTCTATTTTCTACAGATTTTCTAAGAGTACCTCCGTTTATTTATGTGTGAGAGGATTAAATATTGTGATAGAGTTTTCAAGAAGATGGAAAAGCGGGAATAAATTTTGGCCCTGGGATTCCTGCTCATGCGGACATTGTCTACGAGCCCACTGTAGGTACGAAGGAGTTGGTCTCCAGTGCATTGACACCTGAGACTTAGTGCTTGGTGAGAGACTCTTTTTCTCTTTCTGTTATTTTTTTTTAAATTATTCAAATCCCAGAAATGCCCAGACGCCTGAGTACAGCTCAGTTGAGAGTCCACGGCAGAGGCTAGCAGATGCATCCGGTATGGTGTCTGGAACAGACAGAGCAGGTGGAATATTGGGAACCAGTGTCCTTGCAGGGATAATATTTGCAGTCAGTTTTCCAGCCCAGTAGAACTGTCGATGGCTGGCATGACTTCTCGGGACATGTTTCGACCTGCCCTGAGAACAGTGGTGTGAGTGGACCCCTCCCCCACCCCTCCTGGAGGTCAGGATGTCAGGCACCTCATCCACCACGGGCAGAACAGACTGGAAAGGACATCCAGTCCAAGGGGGACATCCTTTCTCCCCTGCACTGGGTTGTTTGTCTATAGCAACCTTAGAACTCTCTGTAAAACATAAAATAAAGGAAAATAATTCTCATCTCCAACACCAGGCACAGCATAATGGCCCCAGTACTGTGGCATTTGGCACAATATTCATTTGGCAGAACCGCACAGTCTTGTGTGGGTAATAAGCTTGATAATCAGTCTGCATTGCTGGGGCAGTGATGAGGCGAGGGTCGAGATGGGGATAGAATGGGAGAGAGACCACTCTGGAAATGAATGTTTAATCCAAAGTATTATTGTTGGAATCTCTGGAGAAAATGGCTTCTGAATATACAGAGTTTTCAATGCAGTTTAAAAAAGGAATGACTTCTGGTTTTTCCATTTATTGTCGCTTCCCCAAGCTTATTTTTAGTAGCACTAATAGTGCCGCCTACCCCTGTACTCATTTTCTACAGATTTAAAAATTTGGTATTATCCTGTCTCTCTAGAGGTGCCTTCTATTTCTAAAACATTAGTACCATGGAGGGGGGGAAATAGGGCATTTCTGAGAAAAAGGAGCCTCGGATATTTGCATTCCATTTTTTTGATTAGTATTTTTGCTTCTCGCAGTTCATTCTGAATCAAGGGAAAGCATATTTAAATGGAGATAAATTGATGCCAAGGATCTCTGGACACCAAAGTCCCCTCTACGCCTGACACACAAACACCACAGTTGACTCAGGCATGAGTGTCCCCTCAGAGCTGGGCTGATGGTGTCTCTGACACAGGGGCTTCACTGACATGGAACAGGGCGAGCTTTGGGCCAGAAAGAAACCACGTGAGCATATGGCCTGTGTGCTTCTGGGTGGAAATGAGGAGTTCTGAGCCATCAGGCAGACTCCAGGCTTAGAGGCCAGCACCAGGCATTTCTAAATGGAAGAAGTCAAGAAACCGCTACCATAGCAGGACCCACGATACATATTGTGCTCCCGGGAACAGGATTCTGACAATAGAGTCTGCAGCTGAAAAGTTACAAGACTTCCAGTTGTGGTTGCAGACCCCAGTGGCTTTGTGAAGACCTCTTCACAAACTGGGCAGCTTTGCCTAGTTACACATGGGAACTAGAGGGAGAGCAGCCTATATTCTCTCTCCCTATTGGCTCCTGGAGTGGCTGATTATTTCTCAAAGTTACCTAACAATGTGCATCCTCAGCTCAGCATGCCTCCTTTTATAAAGCAATGGTTTTGTGACCACATGGTTATCTGGGTTCTTACAGGGACAGTACAGGGCAAGTTTTGAGAAAATAATGCTGTTAGATTTCTGTGTATGGCCTCTCCTAGCTCAAGGAATTCACCATTAGCCTAAAATGATAGATCTGGAAGGGACCAAGAGAGCTTTTATCTAATTCATTGTTATGAGCTTCCCAAGTGGCTCAGTGATAAAGAATCTGCCTGCCAATGCAAGAGAGGAAGGTTGGATCCCTGGGTCGGGAAGATCCTCTGGGGAAGAAAATGGCAACCCACTCCAGTATTCTTGCCTGGAGAATCCCATGGATAGAGGAGCTTGGCAGGCTGTAGTTCATGGGGATGCAAAGCGTCAAACATGACTGTATAACTGAACATATTATGTAGTTGAGGTCCCTGAGCCCAGAGAGAGGACCTCTGGCTGAAAGTCTTGTACAGCTGTCCTGCATGGGTTAATAGGCTATGTTTCTGGACTCTTCTATTACTGAATTGAGTAATAAGTCATATGGATCCTGTTCAGGCCCTAGCTCAACAAGGCTGTCTGCCTTGGGGTGGAAAGGTTCCTTTTCTGTTAGGGTTGGAGTAAGCAAATAATGAAACCAAAGCTGATATTGACATAGCACAAGTTTTTTTTTTTTGGTGGCCAAAGAAGGGAGAAACAGAAATAAGTTCACAGATCAACTCCTCACCCACCCAGCAAGAGGGATTTAATTTTAAAGAGTAAAGACAAAGGGAGAGGAGTGAGGCCAATGATGGGGAGGTGTCTGTCTTAGTCTACCGGGAAGGGGCAGGGTTTTTTCTGAGGGGGTGGAGTGCTACCCTCTTTCAATCCTTCTTTGGTCCTTAATGTCTTATCATGGCCACTGGTAATTGTGTCATATTTAATATGCTAATGTACTCAAATCAACATATAATGAGACTGAGGGTTTGTAAAAGTTCCTTGCCATCTTGGTCCCAGCTGGTTCCATCTAGGCTTTTGTTGTTGTTTATAGCTTCATATCTGGAGAAGGCAATGGCAACCCATTCCAGTACCCTTGCCTGGAAAATCCCATGGACGGAGGAGCCTGGTAGGCTTCAGTCCACGGGGTTGCGAAGAGTCAGACATGACTGAGCGACTTCACTATAGCTTCGTATATTATCTCTGGACCCTTTAACTTGAAGACTGATGTTAACTTACTTGAAGTTGAGTGAGGTGGCAGGTTTTGAGCAAGGACACTCCTGCTAAAGGTAGGGGTGGGAGGAGAGTTGATGGTTTTTGAGCAAAGACCTGAAGGAACTCTGGCAACACCTCCACTGGTTCAGAGACAGAAAGGCTGCTGTGCTGTGCATTTAGAGAGTCAGAGATTCCACTAACCCCCATGACTGGTTGTTCCCTCTCCTTTGAAGCTCTTACATGCTGAGTATCCCTGAGTAAGTTGCTTTACCTCTCTGTGCTTCGTTTACCATGTGTGTAAAATGCTGATGTTGCTGGTGATGGTGATGATTATCAGTCCCTTCCATAGTGGTTAAAGAAGGACCTTTAGAGTCAGAAACCTGGGTTCAAATTCTGGCACTTTATTATTCCAGATGCTTGGAGTACAGCATTTGGAGTCATGCTCTCTGAGCCTCAACTTCCTTGATTTTAAAATAGGGGTAATAATTCCTAATTCATAAAGTTGTTGTGAGAATTAAATGATAAAATATATATGTAAAGCTTTTAGCCCATGCTCAATAAATGGCCACTGTTCTTATTATAATCACCAGTAATAATAATACACTCAGAAGATATATGTAGAAGTCCTTAAAAAATCCTAATGAGTGGTAAAAATATTAGTTATTATTAACTAATAATAGTGACCATCCATCCCAAGCTCCTGTCAGGTAAGATTTCTGCATATCTAGCAGCTAGATCAGCCCAAAGCTAAGACAGCTTAAACCACTTGTTTGCCTCTGACACAGTCTGGTTATTTCTGACATGGCCAAAGAGACCACAGAGGGCATTAAGCTGCAGAAGAGAAACTGCAAACAAGATTTCCGAGAGGAAGAGATTTCCTATAATGGTCGGGACCACCTCCCTGCCAGTTTGATTTCCTGTGCAGATGAGTATGTTGAAAAGATTAATGTGGGCATGACCTTCAGACCCTGTTTGGAAATTACACGTACAAATAGTACTTTAATGGTACATGTGGCAGTCGGGGGGTTGTGTTAATTACATTTGAATAGTGAGCTGGTGATAACTCACTAGCTCAGCCCCTGGTAGTTAATTTTGTTACATCCAGGGGAAAATTCTGTTGGGGTCTATGAGTAGCTGTGGTGCAATTAGGCGGCCAGAAGGTTTTTGTCGGCACAGTTGCTATTGATTAGTATTTACTTTTAAAAGAGTAAAAGCTATTCCCTCACGCCAGAGCTGCCTAATCTGTCAGGGACGAAGCTACACATTTCAGACTTGCATTCACAGGCTTTTTCATATATTATGAGCCCTCCCCCCACTCCAAAAGAGTCCAGTATAAAAATTTCCCCAACTGGTGTTAATGATGCACAAATAAGAGGCATATACCACAGCTAAGATCTCATTAAAAGAGGAAAGTCTTTTTGTAGATTTGCTTATTTATTTATGAAACGCCTCTGAAATATTTATAAATGCTTTCCTGATATTTGTCTGAAAATACGTTTTAGAGCTTCTTTCGGTGGAAGGCAGGGGGAGGGGGAGAAGAGAGGAGAGGATGTAGGTGGAAGAAAGAGAGGTGGTTTGGCCCAGTTCCTTTCTGTAGCAGTGGATGCGCCAGGGTATACAAATGTGTCACTAGGGGGTGCCCCAGGAACCAGCAGACTAACCGGCTCAGCACAGGTGACCCACTCGCTTGGATCTCTTCAACAGAAGCAATGACAATCACGAGCACTCGGTTTAATTTTCCTGACAGAACCGGGGCAGATACAGACGCTCTGGAGGCCTTTATCACTTCCTTCACGTTTAGAGCTATTTATTAATTGAAATAATAGTTATGCTACCCCTTGCCTCAGACCTACTTTCACCTGTTTAGCAGTTGCTTTCTACGAAACACAGAAGAGCTCAGCGATGACACCGGCGTCTTAATTAACCATTGAACACCTTCTACAGCACCTGTCACAGCTCTTGTCGCTTGAAAGAAAGCACAGTGGCTCCTGTTTAAAACACACACACACACACACTGGCGGGCGGGGGGAAGTTGATCTAATGAGCTGTCTTTGACGTGCGTGAAGAATTACATTTTTTATCATCATGCTTTGCACTCACAGAGCAATGCAAATTAGGGAATCTCAGGCCACTCTGAAAGAAACCTGTGAATTTACTTTTCTCCCTGCCTTTCAGAAAAAGAGCACATTGCACAGTGGCTCAGGGAAG
The DNA here is from genome assembly GCF_019923935.1 of Bubalus bubalis. Classification (NCBI taxonomy): domain Eukaryota; kingdom Metazoa; phylum Chordata; class Mammalia; order Artiodactyla; family Bovidae; genus Bubalus; species Bubalus bubalis. Next base: position 54,020,090 of record NC_059167.1, on the reverse strand, counting down.
TGGTCCAAGATCAGAGATGATAACAGGGCTAAGATTTTGTGTCAGTTAAAAAAAGAGGAGGGGCTGATGTAAACTTATGTAACTACAAGGTTTCCAAGCCTTTCCAGCCCTGGGGTGTGAATGAATCTTATTAACATCAAGATCAGAGCCTCAAGCCCTCACCTGTTAGTGCAGGTAATACAATCCCTTACAAAACTCATCCCAACTTCAGCATTTCTTTGAGTTCCCAAAGGGGTGTTTTTTGTCTGTTAAGGAATTAGCCGAGGCTTCCACTCAGGACTAGATTGCTTGCTATTCCAAGTTCCACTAGTTTCGGCACCATTGTCTTGGCCCACCCCAAACCACACCACTCTTATTTTTCTTGAGTGTTACTTATGTGCTTCTGTTTCTTCTTATGATTAACTGCTGGCTCAGTCTACCAACCTGTTCAGATCGTTCATTACCTTGACAATTGAATAGCAGTCTGTGTTGAAGTGAGGAATATTTTTGTCTCTGGGCTTATAGGAGTACATCACCATAGTAAAGTAGTTTGAGCCCAGAGTGTTCTGGAAATTGATGAGAGAATTCTTTCAGTTTGTACACATAACCCTTTTCTCTTCAAAGTATATACAGCTCCTGGGAAGTAGGTCTGGGTGGGTTTAAACACCAGTCACCATCATGGAGGGCTTCCCTGATAGGTCAGTTGATAAAGAATCTGCCTGCAATGCAGGAGACCCCAATTTGATTCCTGGGTCAGGAAGATCCACTGGAGAAGGGATAGGCTACCCATTCCAGTATTCTTAGGCTTCCCTTGTGACTCAGCTGATAAAGAATCCCCTGGCAATGCAGGAGACCCCAATTCGATTCCTGGGTCAGGAAGATCTGCTGGAGAAGGGATAGGCTACCCATTCCAGTATTTTTAGGCTTCCCTTGTGGCTCAGCTGGTAAAGAATCTCCCAGCAATGCGGGAGACCTGGGTTTGATCCCTGGGTTGGGAAGATCCCCTGGAGAAGGGAAAGGCTATCGCAAAGAGTTGGACATGACTGAACGACTTTCACTTTTCACTGTCATGGAGTGGGGGACCATCTTCCCATCTGACTCTCAGAACTGTGGCTGAGTCTAATTGGCCCTCTCAGATTTTCCCATGATGACCCTTGTTTTTCATCTCCATCTCCTGACCTTCTTCCCTGCTCTCTTCTTCAAGCCATCATATTTGTAGGTACACATCTGAATCTCCAGTGTTCCTAAAGATCAAGTATACCTCCCTTCTTGAGGAAGCTCCTTAACCTCATGCAAATTAATACTTACAGGAAAGACTTGTCTGACACCACATACCATGTATCTGCAGCTCCATCCTGTCCCAGCAAGTACCTCCAGATCATAAAGGTAAACCTAGTAAGAGAGGAAGCTGTTGGGAAAATCCAGAGTGAATCTTGGGATGGATAAATGTGCAGATGGCATAATGATTGACTCATTTCAAATATATTACTACAAGTTACATAGGCAACAAGGACATGGACACCAAGTAACTGGTCTGAAAATTCCTCAAGAGCCAAACAAATGCTATTCCTGACACTGGGCCTCAAGTCCAGACTTGGCACATAATCTGAGAATGCCAGGAACATCATGGCAACACAAGGGTTGTTATTATTGGCCTCTTGTTTTTCCAAACAAACAAGATACTTGATTAACACTATATATGAATGCCAAATGCACCTCTGTAGGCTTATTGAATCAGCGGACCAGGAAAGCGTTTTAGAGCAGGAGTTTGCCCTGGAAATGCTAACGTGTTACAAGGTAGTGTACTTGTTTCTACCTCATATAAATCGCCTTAGATGAACTTGGAGGCTGGGCCTCTTCTATTTTTCCTACTTCCAAATTCAGGGTCCCTGGGAAGATCATCACCCCTGTAATAACAATTGCGTTTCTGTTTCTTTCTTTCTGTGTGTCCTTGTCTATGAATTCACATTGGGATAGCATGGTGCATTCTGAACAGCGAGTCTCTGAATTTTCCACCTTGAGTTGCACAGTGCTTGGAGAAGGAGTTGGTGGAATAGAGTAGTCTTTGCCAGTTGAATTTCAAAATGAAACAGAGCTTTGACAGCCGGTACCAAGTCCTATGCCTTGGGCCTCAGGCACCTGAGGAGGCCTTGGTCCTAGCTCTAGTGGACAGAGCTAGGACTCTGAGGCCCCTGACGCTCACTGGGCAGGATGATTCCAGAAGGCATTTATATATATATCTTATGGGCAAATAGGCCAATAGGGCCCCATACATGTGTTCATCACTAGGAACAGTGGGTCCTGCTCATCTCTGCCAAGGATACCCCCAGGAAGACAGTGTTACTTAATTTACTTTAAAGTTGCAGGGAGGAGAGTGTGGAGGTGGGTTTTTCTTGCTTCTTGTGTAATAAGCCTCCGCTTCCAGTGACCTGGTCCACTCCTCAGGACAGAGTCTATGCTGTCTTCTCCTGGGGCCCTCCAGAACAATAAAGAGACCTACTGGGCCTCTGTTGGTGCCTCATGATCAATGGTCCCCTTGACTCTCCCCTGGGCTTCAGGGTTCAGCCATCAAGGTAAGGATGGTTCCCCACACACACCGTAGGAGGACCAGGACTCATACCCTCTGTGAAATGCTTCGGATTAGCCTGCTTGCTCTCCACAGTGCTCTTTTTGGTTTTGTGTGTGTGTGTGTGTGTATGTGTTTCGATTTTATTTAATGTGTCTAAGAGAAATCTTCTACTAGCAGCTAATAAATTTGGACATTTACGTCTCTCCCTTTCAGCAAAGAACACATCCCTCCTTTCAGAGCTTTCTGCACACAGGTATAGAAGGACAGGAAATCCCTCTGCCTGGGAGTGGGCTGATAATTCTCCCCACCCTGAACTCAGGGACCTCACTCCTCCCCTGTGGGGGTCTTGGTAACAGGGAAATCAGCCAGCATTATGAAGCAGGGTTTTTCCTTTTAGTCTTCACTAACCACATGCAGCATATACATTCTGCCACACCGCACCTCTCCTTACCACTGTCTCCCTGAACAGGTTTTTAAGCCCTCATTCAGCTCTGTAGACATGCCTACAACACAGCATTGGGTAGAGTCTAAATGGGAGCAGGGCTAGCCCTGTTGCTTCCTGAGGCCTGGATTCTAGATGCCGAAGAATTAAGGTGCCAGCAGAGTTCTTGGGTATTGAGCTATTTTCACGTGTGAAAGGAGATTCCCCTCGTTCACTCTGAATGACCTTACGGGAAGCTGATCCACAGAGCTCACAAATTCCCACTAGTGAGGAGGATCATCTGGTAAACTCTGCATGGCTCTATGTTTTTTAAAGTAAGTCAACATTTGAGATCAAGATTTTGCTGTTGTCATTTAGTCACTAAGTCATGTCCAACTCTTTGTGACCCCATGGACTGTAGCCTGCCAGGCTCCTCTCTCCATGGGATTTTCCAGCCAAGAATCCTGGAGTAGGTTGCCATTCCTTTTCCAGGGAATCTTCCTGACCCAGGGATCAAACTTGCATCTCTTGTATTGGCAGGTGGATTCTTTACCACTGAGCCACCAGGGAAGCCTAAAGATAAGTAGATGTTTATTCTGTTCAAATGCCCAGAACCTTCACTGCACGGTCAATCTGGTGACCATACGACACAAGTCAGATATCTTTGAATAGGTGAAATATTACAGGCTAAAATGTGCAATAGAAATACAGAACTCCATTGTAGCAAGTCTTGTTACTGTTTAAGTTTATTTGTAATGTTGTCTAATTTGTGTTTCTTATGGTACAGCAGCAGATGAGAAGAATCTGATTTGATGTAATTGATTACTTTTTTGGTTCCCAGACAATGAGCCAAGGCACCCCAGGCATTGCAGCAAACTTGAAAGAGTGCTGGGAAATACTTTAAATAGTCGAGGAAAATATATCAGTTCCTGACATCTGTCAGACAGCGTGTGAACTACTAGCTCAAGGTGGTTCTTAGTTTCACTATTGGAATGCATGACATTCTTCTCAGTGATGTCATACATTTGCAAAGCTAGGGTTTGGGCAGTTGCTGTCATGTAAAGCAGCACCACATGGTACAATGTGGAGCAGGAAATGAGGGCGGGGGTTTCCAGGCTAGTGCCCAGGCTTGAGAATTTGTGAAGTGTCCACCAGGCACATGTGTCTTCTTAGTATTAATAAATATTGCTGATTATTTCACAATGAAATGAAATATTATTTTCTTTACATTTATTGGATTTATTATTTTTCTGAAAAACTACTAAATTGTTAGGATGTAATTAACTTATTTGGGTCTAATTAGTTAATAAACTCAACTGTTGGGCATTTCTTTTTAACTTCAGTTCAGTTCAGTCACTCTGTTGTGTCTGACTCTTCGCGACCCCGTGAATCGCAGCACGCCAGGCCTCCCTGTCCATCACCAACAACTGGAGTTCACTCAGACTCATGTCCATCGAGTCAGTGATGCCATCCAGCCATCTCATCCTCTGCCGTCCCCTTCTCCTCCTGCCCTCAATCCCTCCCAGCATCAGAGTCTTTTCCAATGAGTCAACTCTTCGCATGAGGTGGCCAAAGTACTGGAGTTTCAGCTTCAGCATCATTCCCTCCAAAGAAATCCCAGGGCTGATCTCCTTCAGAATGGACTAGTTGGATCTCCTTGCAGTCCAAGGGACTCTCAAGAGTCTTCTCCAACACCACACTTCAAAAGCATCAATTCTTCAGTGCTCAGTTTTCTTCCCAGTCCAACTCTCACATCCATACATGACCACTTTTTAACTTGGGGTGTTACAAAAAATTCTGACCCATTAATCACGAAACAAGAATGTTTTGAGGGACTTCTAGGTCAGGCAGTACAAAAGGTAAATAATCAATGTTTGTTATAGAATAAATGACAAGAAGTATTTAGTATGTGTCCATTATGTGACCTCAAAGCTAAATGCATGACTTCAAAGCTAAATGTATACACACGCACATGAGATCTCTCTGCTCAAAGGATTTGGGGGGACAGGGATAATATTATAGTTGTAGTGTGTGCCATCGGAGAAGGCAATGGCACCCCACTCCAGTACTCTTGCCTGGAAAGTCCCATGGGTGGAGGAGCCTGGTAGGCTGCAGTCCATGGGGTCACTAAGAGTGGGACACGACTGAGCGACTTCACTTTCACTTTTCACTTTCATGCATTGGAGAAGGAAATGGCAACCCACTCCAGTGTTCTTGCCTGGAGGATCCCAGGGACTGGGGGGCCTGGTGGGCTGCCATCTATGGGGTCGCACAGAGTCAGACACGACTAAAGTGACTTAGCAGTAGCAGTAGCAGCAGTGTCTGCCATGGCCAGGTACTATACATGTAATCCTATTGTATCTATATAAAAACCTATGAGGAAGGCCATATGGTCTGCATTTTATGGCTTGTGAGATAGTTTCAAGAATAAAATTCTTTTCCCAAATCAAATGTTGGTAATGAATGTGTCAGCTGGTATCTGACTTAGCTCTATTTGATTTTGAAGAGTATCCAGCCTGTTGTACAAGTGTTCTGGACTATATGATGGCAATAATGAAATAGTCCATGTGTTTCCACATAGATCAAAAAGATGACATTTTTAATCATTTTAATTTTATATTGGAGCTTGGTTGATTAACAATGTTATGTTTCTGGTGTACAGCGTGATTCAGTTATACATGTACATGTCCATTTTTAAGACTTCCATGACAATCCAAGTGACTCTGAACTTTTGAACTGCTGTTGTTTATATTTTCCTGTGTTGATCATTTTATAAGCATACTTAATTCTATATGTGAGTATACATTTTAATTCTTTCTTCTTCCCCTAATGATGTGACTTAACCATTTCACTTTGAAACTTTTTATTTGGCAGACCATAAATGACCCTTTCAATCTTGGACTTTGTAAGTTATAACCAAAAAAGTTAAAAAGCACCAAATGATCCCAGTTATATTGTGGTTGTGAAGCTATGTGATGTTCAAGCTTAACCTACATCAACTAAACCAGCTCAGAGAAGATTTCCATTCAGGCTGATGGGAAAGGGCATCTTGCTCTTTCCAGGAAACAGTGAGAATAACTCTGTGGAAAATTTGCTTTCCTGCTCTTTGCATAAAGAGAGTCAGGCTAGAAGGTGGAGGCTACCAGACCCTGGGCCTCCCCTGCTATCCTCTATTGGGTGGATTATTGTGTTAGTCACTCAGTGGTGTCCGACTCTTTGTGACCCCATGGACTGTAGCCCACTAGGCTCCACTATCCATGGGATTCTCCAGGCAAGAAAACTGGAGTGGGTTACCATTCCCTTCTCCATCTTGGCTGGATTAGCGAGCCCTTAATAGCATCTCAAAAAAAGAGTTTGACTTTGTGGACTGACATTTGTATAATGGATATTCCGTACACACATTTCCCAGACTTTGTTGATTCAGAGATTACACAAACTCCTCCTGATAAAGCTGTATGTAATCTGGGTTTACTTAGTCGTTTGTTTAGTTTGAAGTGTGGAGGGTTGTTTTGGAAAGCGGGTTGCTACTTCCACTGAAATGACTTCTTGCTGACGTCCCTACCTGGTGAAATGGCAGGAGGTGGTTTGAGTAGATGGTCAAGCACTGGGTCAGATATCTATCAACTGAAGTAGAAAAGGGCGCCGTCAGAGGAGCATGGCTAAAACTGCCAGGGTATGCTTGCTCAGGAAATTCCCTGTCTGGGTTACTTACCTTTCATTACTAACTTTTTACCCAGTTACTCTACTGGATTTCCCCTTTTTCCCCCTCAGAAAGTTAGTGATCATGTCATTTCTAATCCACGTTTGTGCACTGCAATCAGATAAGAGCTGTGAAGGTACCATGTCCATATTGGGACATATGCTTTGAGTTCAGCCCAGGTGGCTGAATGCAGAGTTCTCTACTTTCTGTGTTGAGGACTTCTGAGTATGATGTGTTCATATTCATGTCTCCAAGATCTTGTCTGTGAGATCCTAAAGCTGGATAGATGAAGATGAGGTAGGAAAATAGTGCTTGTGAAACACGTTTGCATTTGGCTGACCTCTCAAGTTCAGGCAGGGTTTCTGTTGTACTGTGGACAACCCATGATAGCCTGGAGATGAAATGCTGCTTATTGTTCTCCTAAGTAGGATGTGGATCACCCTTGACCCTTGTATTGGTTAACAATGGTGTGAGGGTAAGTCGCTGCCCCCAGGGACTCTTTGCTAAATGTTTCTAGGGCATTTCTACCATGGTCTCGTCCATCAGTAAGCCTATGATTGTGGCTTGTCCTCCCCCTCCCAATCTCCTATGCCCTCCTATCAGATCCCTGAAAACTATATGCTGAGTAAAACTTCTTCACATTAATTTTGAATAGTTGTTTTAGTAGTACTTCCCCATCCAACCCCATGTGATATTTCTCAAAATGTATTGCCTTATTTTCTGAAGAATTCTGCCCTGACTGCTTCCATTTTAACCACAGAGGACCTGAGCCACACAGAGATTCACCAGTTTTGTCTACTTCTATTCCTTAAGCCCATGTTTCCAGGAAACAGAACCCCTCCAAAGCCTAAAGACCATCCTGGCCCTCTCCCACATATGTTTTGGAGTCACTAGAACTCAATTTGAATGCGTTCTGTCACTTACTAATATGAACAAGAAATAGAGCATCCTTTTCTAATCTTACAGTTTCTTGACTCCTACTTAAGATCCATCTTCAACATTGTTCATCCAGGATAAGAAGGATATAGGGGTTGAGGGGAAACATCAAATCCTTTCTCTAACTTCGTAGAGATACTTTAGCCACTTGATGCGAAGAACTGACTCATTTGAAAAGACCCTGATGCTGGGAAAGATTGAAGGCGGGAGGAGAAGGGGATGACAGAGGATGAGATGGTTGGATGGCATCACCGACTCAAAGGATATGAGTTTGGGTAAACTCTGGGAGTTGGTGATGGACAGGGAGTCCTGGCGTGTTGCAGTCCATGGGGTCACAAAGAGTCGGACATGACTGCACAACTGAACTGAACTGAACTTAGTATGGGCCTTGTCTGTTCTTTTCACAGAGAGGTCTTCATCTCTCTCTTATGTGTGGTTTTTGCTTTCCCAGTTGCATGACTTTGTGATTAAGCTGAGACTCAAGAATATTGAGGTGAATGAATGAAGATGTGAGAGTAACAATTGTCAGGTCTTATGGGGTGGAGGTGGTTCGGTGGTAAAGAATCCTCCTGCCAATGCAGGAGCCTCAGGACATATAGGTTCGACCGCTGAGTTGGGGAGATCCCCTGGAGGAGGAAATGGCAATCCACTCCAGTATTCTTGCCTGGAGAATTCCATGGACAGAGGAGCCTGGTGGGCTACAGTCCATAGGATTGCAGAGAGTCGGACATGACTGAGCGACTGAACGTGCATTGTCTTTGTACATACACATTATCTGTAGATGGGCATGGTGATATTTCCAGGTTCATCTCTATCATTTAAGCTTTGTCTTTTCAATAAATGTGCAATTTCATAGCAACATAATGAAAACAACCATGTAAATAAAATTCGTAAGTTATTTGGAAAACAAGTGCTTCAATTCAGGGCTCAGAAATATGTATTTAACTACAGCAGGTCTACCCACTGGGTGAGGAGCACAAAAACAGATTCTTCCCTGAAGAATCGTATATCAGGCTGTTGAAAACTCATCCTCACCCATCCATCCACCCCCACCCACCCCGGCCAAAATAGGCATTCCTGGTCTCTGGACATGTGACCAAGATTATGGGTCAGGCTTTCCTGTACATATCCAGCTAGCAGTCATGCCCCCTCCACACAAGAGAAAGATCTGCGGCAACTCTTTAGTTTGATCGTTAGTGAAGTGGAGATGGATGTATACATCCTGATTACTCATTAATCCCAAAGGCAAAGATCTCACAGTGTCATTTTTGAGATAATGTATGCAAAAGCCTTGTATGTAATCAAGTTAGGGCAGAACTGGAGTGAAACTTGTAAAACTGTGGGTAGTGCTGGCAATCAGCTGAGAATGGGGTGGGCAGAATGCTGTCCTCTCTCCTCTGGGGCTGTTTCCTCAGCTCTGCAGTCTGCTCTCTCAAGTGGACTTGTGTCCACTGCTGTTGGTTGGTTAAACAACACATACACACACACACTGGAGTGGCCCCCTCCTGGAGCTCCCTTTCCAGAGTGTACCCTGTTTCTGTTACCTCTGGTCAACCTGAGGAGGATGATCTACCCTGACCTCACTCTCCCCACCCAACTGGCCCCTGGAATTCACATTAGTGAGCACTGTCTAGGGGGCAGACCCCACGCAGAGTGCTTTTCCTGTTTCTTTATTCCTGGTGGTAGATATTATTATTCCCCTTTTATAAATGATAAAACTGAGCCTCTTAGAGATGAAATGACATGCCCAAGTTCCCAGAGCTAGAAAACCATGGCTCCTGGATGCCAACTCAGGTCTGTATAATCCCAAGCCTAAATTCTCTTGGCTTTACCACCAAAATAAAAGACTTGCTAAATTCTCTATAGTCTTACTGATTCGATAGATTAAATAGGTTCTCTTGGAATAATTTAATATGAAAAGGATAGTCCCAGACATTAAAAATCATCCAGGATTTCAGTGGCAAAATTTTAGACATAAGGTGTGTTGGGATGGGAACAATTTGGGGACTTTTTTTGGTCACCTCCTCACATACACTATGCTGAGGGATGGCCGAGTATATTAATGCCTCAAAACAGGTTTGTAACTAAGATTTGCCATTTGGATGTCAGGAAAAATATTTTTGCATGGCAGATGAATGTTTTTAAGGGATCTAATGGTAGAAATGAGAAATTTGAAACATAGTCTGTATCCAAAGAGTGAAATCAGTCCTGACTCACACAGGGAGCATTTTGCAAGTGTGTTAGCTTTCCATTGATTGGCACCGGTGACATCTAGATGCGTTAGCTCGGAGAGCTGATATGAGAACAAAGATTTGGTCAGAAAAAATGGAGTGTAACCATCTAAGAGGCAGATAGGAAAATGACTTTGCCTGATCTCCCTCTTGTGGGGATAAATGCCAGTGTTTCTAAGAGCTTGTGGTGTAAGTACGTCTTTTCTACACACTAGCTTAATGAAAGAGACAGACCTCCGTAATCCAGCAATAGGAGTTCCAGAGCAGACTGTTCAGAAACAGAACACAAGTCCTGGTGATGGTTTAGAGAGTGTAAATAAGATGACCCTTTACTGATAGAATTAAAATGTGTGCTCTTCATAGGCTACCATTGGAAAACATATAGTGCTTTCAGGGTTTGCCTTTCTCTAATTAAAAAAATAAGTAATCAGAAACTCATGTTCAAAAATGAAATTTAAATTTCAGCTCTTGCCATTACCAAACAAACAAATTGAGCAGTTAAACCTTAAGGAAGGAGTCCAAAATGAAAAAAGATAAAAAAGATAAAGTAGGCGTATTAGCTTCTAACAGCCCTATATTAATTTTTCTCAGGGAAATTGCAAAGAAAAGAAAGGACTGTACTTGAACATGTGTGTTGTATGGGCAAGCCTCTGAAATACAGTGTCTGTAACAATTTATTTCCAGCCACTGACTCTGCTGCAAATGACAGAGTTTATTTTATTTTATTTTTTAAAGAAGTCTCAGCCTAAGGAAACACCGTGCTTCCAGAAGATGCCAAACTATTGAAAGAGCCGTTCTGATAGGAGGGTAGGGGCAGGGAAAGTATATTTTCTAAGATTTTCCGATACTAAAACCCATTTACGACTGTTGAGAAAAATCTCTCTGACGGAGGATTTAGCTCTCACTAATCCTTAAGTGACTTGTTTTGACAGAGCCTTTATAGGAGATTTACTCAGGAACTTTGGTTTGCTCTGAAGGAGCAATTACTGATTTGTCCTCCAGCACCATGTTTTTTTTTTTTTTTTCCTCTACCTTTTCCTGTTTAATGTGTGCCGGTTAATGAACTTCATGTATGTTCCAAAATAGCAAGAGGATCCGATCAGAAGTGTTTACTGTAGAGATTCAGGAACGTTTGGATTTTCTTGGATCTTCCATTCCCTTTCTGGCCTCTGGGTATCAAGGACCTGGGTTTCATTTCGTGTGTCATGTGGCCTCCTCAGCAGATTCTTTGACTCGGGCTGGTGGAAATCAAGCCCTGCTTTCTATTTACACTGCACTTTCTTGACATAAATGTGTTTTCTGCTGGCTTGAGGAGCAGGCACAGGGACCCCAGGTTTTTAAGCCTCCTGGTGTTTGCTTTTGCTCAGAGGGGCATTATCTTTTTAGAGGTTACTCAAAAAGCTGGAGTGCCCGCCTCCTGTAAAAGGGACTGCTGGATGCCGATGCTATGACAGTGGGACCCTCGCACGCATGTGCTGGGGTTTCTCACCTGCCTGCTGCACTTGTGAATGGATTTTTAAATTCCACCCCGAATCCTGTCTTCCACTTTGTAATGAAGTCTGTCCCCAGTGGAGGCCTGAGGGGGTCTTTCCAGCCCAAAAGTTCTCAGAGTGTGGTCTCAGACCAGCAGCTTGTTAGCAATGCAGATTCTCAGGCACCACCCCAGACTTGAATCAGAAAGTCAAGGGGCGAGGGGCCTGGCAATCTGACTTTTAACACACTCCTTTGGTGATTCTGATGTAGACTGACATTGAGAGGCAATATTTTCCAGTCCCATTCCCATCTTATTTTTCAGGAAAAAACTACGAAGGCAGAGGTCCCCAACCTTTTTGGCTCCAGGGACCGGTTTGTAGAAGACAGGTTTTCCAAGGACCAGGGAGAAGGGATGGCTTTGGGATGATCCGGGTATAGCACGTTTATTGTGCACTGGGCTTCCTTTGTGGCTCAGCTGGTAAAGAATCCACCTGCAATGCAGGAGACCTGGGTTCGATTCCTGGGTTGGGAAGATCCCCTGGAGAAGGGAAAGGCTACCCACTCCAGTATTCTGGCCTAGAGAATTCCATGGACTGTATAGTCCATGGGGTCACAAAGAGTCGGACATGACTGAGCAACTTTCACTTTCACTGTATTTGTATTATTATTATATCAGCTCTACCTCAGCTCATCAGATATTAGATCCTGGAGGTTGGGGACACCCACACTAAGGAACCATGCTCCAAAAGAACTACCACCTTCTGCCTCAGAAATCCCCAGATTTATGACCCCACACTCCGTTTTGGCTTATAACTTCCAAAACTTCCTCTTGCAGAGTTAGGTTCCTGGTCCTAATTTATGACTGGGTTCACTCTAATTTTTTTTTCTTAATTTCTGTAAACCACACCAGTGATGGGATTGCTGATTGGGTGTGGCAGGCGAGATTTATGTTTTCACGCAAGTGTACAAAACTCCAGACAAGAATTAACATACAGAGTTTAAATTACTCTTGAGACTTTTTCGAAAGCTGCCTGCTTTAATCCTCTTGTCAAGAAGCTTCTGTGCTAGAAAAAATGATCACCAAAATGGCTTTGCCAGCTTTACGGTAAAAGTCAGCCATGAGAGCTCTTTACAGGGAGAGCTGTCTCTATGTCCATGTGGTTGACAGACAGAGAGTTTTTACAGAAAGTGGGCAGCCGTGACATTGTTTTTTGAGGAGAAGAGCATGGTGGGCCACCTCTTGGAGTTGGACGTAGAGTCCTCCTATAGGACCCAGGTGTCCCCATGGCCATTTGAGTGGATTATGGGGAAGGCCCTGGATGGCAGACCTGGGAGAGCTAGATCCAGATTCTGCTTCTCTCTTTACAAGTTGTATCACCTTGGGCAAATCCCTTGGCATGTCTGACTTTTAGTTTTCTCTTTTGTAAAATGCTTGTGTACTAAGTCACTTTAGCCATGTCCAACTCTTTGTGACCCTATAAACTCTAGCGCATCAGGTTCCTCTGTCCACAGGCTTCTCTAGGTAAAAATACTGGAGTTACTGTGCCCTCCTCCAGGGGATCTTTCCCATTCAGGAATCAAATCCATGTCTCTTATGTCTCCTGCATTGGCAGGTAGGTTCTTTACCACTAGCACCACCTGGGAAGCCCCATTTGTAAAATAGAGGAGGTTATAGCAGGTGACCTCTGAGGTCCTTTCATCCTTAATATTTATGATTTGGGGATCTCATCTCCCACCTGCCTCCTTGCACCATCCTTCCACTGAGGCACAGTTTCAGTTGAATGTATTGACCATTCAGAAGTTCTCTCACTCTCTTCTCCTTCCTCCAAGCCCCACTTCCCTTCTGAGCCTCTTTCTTACAGGACTTGAAGAAAAACAGACAGATTCAACAGCATCTTCTCTTTTCAGCCACTTGCAAATTTAACTGCAAACTGGCTGCTTTGATTTCTTGTGCAGAAGTAAGGTGGGCACCCAGAGATAATAGCGCCTGGATCAGGGTAGGGGATTGGTTGTCCAGAAACCCTTCAGAGAACCTTGAAATGAGAACGTGTAAATACCATCTTCCCTCGGAAAAATCAGGGCTCCCAGCTTAATCCCATTCCCTCTTGCCCTGTCCTCTGAGGAAACTGAGCTGCTAAAAACATAGCAAAGTGAGACAGAGGACATAGTTGCTGATTGCTGGTGAGCATCCCAGGATAGGGGGTCAAGGAGGATGCCCTGCCATCATCTCTTACTTGCTTTCAGTGCTGGGAATTCACCCATCTTTGCTCAGAGCCGTGTCCTCAGGTAACCTGGTGAAGCAGGTCATTGATGTTAAAGCGTGTCGCAGGGGGACATCCTGGTGATTTCTCTCTAGCCTAGTTTGCCAAAATGAAGTTGAAAGGTTAGATGATCTTTTGCCAAGTTGAGTCATGCTGGGAGAGTTCATCTCTAATCACAGACCCTCACGGAAGCAGGGATGGTGGGAGAGGGGACGGGCAGGTGAGCGACTAGCATTCCTCACCATTTAACATCTCAGGAAAGTGAATTATTGAATCACGAGATAGTCCAGCTAAATTTAAGTACAGTGGTAACGTGAAAACCTCTTGTCAGACTGAGACTGTGCCAGCTTTCCTTCCCTTGTGCCTTGTAACCTCCTGAAACTGGAACCTGCTGGAAAATTCCTTCCATGGTAAGACAGGGAAGGAGTTTATCAAATGAAACCATTCCAAGTATATTTCTTTCTCAGGAAAGTTTCGGGTTCCAGAGTGAGGAGTGAAAGATGAAGTTGAAAAGGTGACTTCAGCTTTCTCCACTTTCTTGCCTGACACCGGGGACTGCATCATTTTGATGGCGTATTTGTGTTATCGGGAGAGTCAGCTCAGAAGTCTTCATTTTAACTTGGGTAACAGGCACTGGCAGTGCCAACAGCACTGATTAGAGAAGAGCATGAAGACAGGGACTTGTGGAGGATTAGGCAGGAGAAAACATCGTAAGACAGAGGTTCAGGTGAGGGGTGTCTAAGCAAAACTGCCAAACCTCTAAGCTTTGCCTCATGGCTCCATCACTATGTAATCCTCATCCTCTGGGACTAGCTAAGGATCTGTTAAGAGTTTCAGTATCCCAGCTTTAGAATTTGGGGGAATCTTATCACTTAAAAGAAGCACTTAGTAAGGAATCACAAGACTTTGTGTTAACGAAGCAGATATTTCACATCTTTCAGACTCAGGAGCCTTCATCTGGCAAATGAGATGCTGCTGTATATCAGGAATGACAAATTGTGGCCCGTGCTCCTAAGTGGCAGGTATCCTTAAGGAAGGGCAATATTCTATCCAAATGAGTCCAAATGAAGCTGCACAGTCCTTCTGAACACAGTGCTCAAGTCAGCCATGACCCTTTCAGAATTCACAATTTTCACATGAAAACTCTTTGCCGTCTTCCTTAGGCAGAAGCTGGGAAATTGGCATGATGTCATCAGAGCATGAGGATGTGGTACTTAACCCAGCCTAAAATTTGGGGGATCAAGGAAGGCTTCCAGGAGGAGGTAACTCTATGGCTAAATCTTCAAGAATGAGAGATATTATTAGAAGAAGGGAGCGAGAGCTGCCTAGGTGCAGAGTACGGAAAGAACACAGGCAAGAATGGAGATGAGCGCAGAGACTGCTGCATTTTTAATGTAGTGGCATATAAGATGTCACACGGGGGACAGCAAGAGATGAGGCTGGAAAAACAGGCAGAGAGTGGTTCATGGGGGCTCTTGGAGGCCAGGCTTGGGTGGTGTGCTTTCACTGACCTGCTCCTCTAGTCCTTCACCCTCCTGCCTTGCCCCCCACTTGGCAGCTGCTAGTTTCTGAGCCTGTATCTGTCAGCATCTGTCTCTTGTTGCCCTTCATTTATCCCTGACTACGACTCTCTGTGGCTAACTTTGTTCCTCTTATGACCTCCACCCATGTGTCCCAACCAGGTGCTGACCTCTTGACCCGAGGCGTGCTCTGGATGCTTGTTTGTTCTTCCACACTCTGGGTAGCTCCCCAGCCAGTTTCTCTGCTTTGTATGTGCATCTTATTCTCTGCTGCCCCCTCACACTCTCCCGCTGTGCACACACATGTGCACACACACACACAGACCCCAGATCTGAAGCTTACATCAAGGGTGCTTGGGAAATATTACATAATGACCGCTTCCTTCAGATAGAGTTTGGGCTGGTTAGAAAAGGAAAAATGGGCTCATTTGCAGGATCGTATCAGCTCACCCATGGAAAAGGGTCTTTTGAGGCTCTAATGGGCAGGCGGCTGATTCTGACAGCAGAATTCTGGGTCCTTGATCTTCCCAAGACATCGCCCCCCTGTTTTGAACATTAGCGGTGGTGTGGGTTCTTCCCACGGAGAACTGTGAATCCTATTCAGCTGGCTCCTTATGATTTGGACACGAACAGGGAGCTTTCTCTGTCTACTTAATTCCCTTTGAAAGCTTTCTCGTCCCACTATTGGGCACTTCAGAGAGAGCACTGCATTAATATCTTCTGCTCTGGTTTCAACTTGGTATGGTTTTGTGATCTTAAAATAGATGGAATTACCACGGCAAGCATTGTTCTGCCTTGAACTTAAAGTCTCAAGAGCAAGTCCTTCTAAAAAAGTTAATCCTTTTCTTATTTGCAAGGATTCTGGACTGCAGTTTACAAAGAAATATGCTAAATTATTTATAATCCAGGATTATTGCAATACCCAAGATTTCCGTGCATAACATCACGGCTCCACTAAACTGGCACAAGCAGAACAACGCTTGGCCCCACCTTATGACAGCTGCCCTCTGCAGTGCCCATGACGGGGGCCCGGACCATGTGAGGGTGGCCTTGGAGACTCATGTTGTTTGAATGTTACCTTCCATGGCTCACACGCTCAGGATTCTGCAGCTGAAGCCTCTGGGGCAAAGAAAAAGCTGAAATGGTGTGGACAAGCACTATTCCAAGTGTAATTTCTTTCTTGTTTAAGATCTGTACCCTGTGTCCTTCTGAGAAGGGTTAGGACGGTCGACAGTTAAGGAGTGACATTAGATTAGACATATTTTAGAAACATGCCGTGTTATAGGCCGACCTCTACTAAAACTTGGAGAAAACTCCTTGAACTCCCAATTTTCCCAAATATAAACTACGGGGGTTAAAATAAATCATCACAAAAGGGCCTTCACTCTAACATCAGATGACTTAAAACAAGTGCTGAGGGACTTCCCTGGTGGTCCAGTGGTTGAAAATCCACCTTGCATTGCAGGGAATGCAGGTTCCTTCCCTGATCAGGGAACTAAGATCCCACATGCCACGGAGCAGCTAAGCCTATGCGCTGCCACTGTTGAGCCTGTGTTCTGCAACTAGAGTTTGTGCACCTTAATGAAAGACCCCACATGACACAGCAAAGACCTTGTGCCACGACTAAGACCCAACACAGCCAAATAAATAAATACATATTTCAAAAGAAACGAGTATTGATCTGATACAGGGACACTTAACATGTATGGCACAGACAACTGGAAAATAAGACAATGACCTCTGAATTTCTTATTATAGAAATATGGAGCCTGAGAATTATAATAGAGGCTGCTGTGAGCAGTGAGCCTTCTGGAGTATATGCACATATGTACAATACTCTTCCGTCTCTTTTCAAAATTGGGAAATACTTAATGCTCTTTTAGAATCTCTTTGTAACTTGCCCACAGTTTTCAGAAGTAATCTGACTTTTTGAAGGCATTCTTACATCTGTTGCCATGCACAGGGTTGTCAAGTTTCCCATTTCCAGCAGTAGAGCATTTCAGTTTCGACATATGAGTTCCACCTGGTATAAATTTAACTCTGCCTATGGGCAAAGGTGAAGGGGGGCAAGGTAGAAGCTGGGCGTTCCCCAGTTTGGGTCTGTTGCCCTTTAACATTTTAAATCCAAGGATTCTGCATCTTTGCCTGCAAGGCAGGCCAAATGTAAATTCCAGGGAGGACTTAGTATCTCTCAAACTTCCTCCCTTGTATAGCCCTGTTCTCATTCCAGCTCACCGTGAGGCTTGTGACTCAGGTCCCTCCTGTGGTCACTGTCCCCAACTGTTCAGCCTTTCCCTTTATGCAACCTTGCATATTGTTCGCTCCCAAGTAAATGTGTGTCCCAGCGCCCATAAGCAAGTCTGCAGAGCAAGGAGACCTAGTTCACTGGGATTCTGGGAGAAATTGAACCAAGGAATGTCAGATGCCTAAGATGCTGTCTGTCCTGTGGGTTTTTCAGAAAGGTTGGCTTCTTCCCCTTCCTCCTCCCCACCTTTTCTCTCTCTCTAAGCACCAGCTTACTTCTCAGCAAAAGGATGGATGCTCTAGAAAACTATCTTTCTTTTTCTTAACAGTCAGCCTTTCAACAAACATTTAGGGAGCATGTCTCTGTTGGAACCATGCAGAATGCTGGCAGCACAGGCCTGGAGGACCTAGTCCTGCCATCAGGAGTTGCTAGTCTGGTGGGAAGTAGGGCCAGGATGATAGCCCGGGAAACACAGGATGCTTGTGGGGCTCTGGGAGCAGACCTAACTCCAAGCCAGGTGCTGGGGGCATGGCAATAAAGAGTCAGAAAGGTGCCTCAGAGGCGGCCTCCTTCATCTTAGACATCCCTCATGGTGTCAGCATCTTCTAGGCTCCAGGGATTCTCAGTGCATTGGAGACACTCTTCCTTCCTGTAGTGAAGGCCCATTCTCTGCTCCCACCCACCTGCCTCTTGGAGCAGAAGGCATGTGATGGTCCGATCCGGTCTCTCTGCCCGTCCCCTCAGGGAAGGAGGCCTGCTGCCAAGTTAGGAAGGACTTACAAAGTGGCATGCTCATATCACAGAGAGCTAGGACAGCTTTTGACTCTCTGCTCCTGGAACTGACAGGCACCCGCCTGGAATCTTAAAGGGGAAGAGAGTCTGCGGGGAGCCAGAAACAGCAGTGCTGGATGGAGCTGCAGGCAAAGGATGCCGTTGGCCACCTTGTGCCTAGAAATGCCATGTGTAGGTGGGGCTGGCAGCTTCTGTTACCTGGGGGGCTGGTCTGATTTTCTTCAGTAGAGGAAAACTGAACATGAGCTGCTGACCCCAAGAAGATTATCGTGTTTGTGTGTGCCCATGTACACACTTGTACACCCGGCTACACGCCTTCCTCTGCCTGCCTGCCCTGGCTCCCACCCCATGTAACTTACATGATGTTCTCTCCTCCACACTGAAAGAACTTGCTAGTAAACCTACTACAGAGGTCAGTGCCATCCGGGATGGCAGGACAGATCCACTGTCCTGCTGGCCTTGTGTCAGCTCAGTCCAGTGCCCCTGGGGGGCATCCCTGGAGCTGAAATGCCCACCTTGAGTGAATGGAAAGAGAGTCACATGAAACAGCAACAGCAAAACCAGACCCACATGCTCAGATGAAGGACTGTGAATCCAGGCAGTGAAGCAGCCATGGGGAGGGATGTGCATGAGGCTGGGAGAGGATCAGCAGGGCTAGAGAGAAGTGATCCTAGGTTCCTTCCCATCCGCAGGCTGGGTTATCTCAGCATACCTTTTGTTGGCTGAGTATAGCGAGTTTTCAGTTTATCTTTGTTTTGGTTCTCACTAGCCTTCTTTTTAGATGCCCATGATTAGACTATATGAAATACTCTGTGGAGGGCTTCACTGGTGGCTCAGATGGTAAAGAATCTGCCAGCAGTGCAGGAGACCTGGGTTCGATCCCTGAGTCTGGAAGATCCCCTGAAGAAGGAAATGGCAACCCACTCCAACATTCTTTCCTGGTGAATCCTATGGATGGAGGAACCTGGCAGGCTATAGTCCATGAGGTCTCAAAGAGTCCGACACGACTGAGCGACTAAGCACACGCACATGTGAAGGGAGAGGGGAGGAATCTGGTTGTTCTCGGGTGAAATGAAACATCATCACTGGAACCTTGGTTCATCTCTTACTCATCACTACAGACAGACCAAGGTCATGGTGTGGCACCTGTTTGAAGACAGCCCATACTAGTAGTTTGGAACAGCCAATGTTTCATGCTAGGATTATGTCTTGTGTCAGAGAGAGTGGGCTATTTTTCAAAACGTCTTTGCTACCCAAATGGCATATAACCACAAATGTATAACATGAAGAAAAAAATAATAGATGTCCCTAGAGTTACATTGACTGTGAATAAAAAGATACTTTTTTTTCCTACCCATTTTGTACTCCTACTTCTTGGCCTTTTCATTCTCTTTCTTCCTGCTCCTCTCCTCTTGTCTCTAATATGTAGAACACTTTGGTTTACTGGACTCAGGTTTCATCCTGGTACGGGTCTCCGGTAATACTGAGACTTCTGAAATTCCTGTAAAGACCCAGTTTGGTTTCCTTTTATCATGAACCAGCCATGCACCCTAGTGACAGCATGACAGTCAGAGTAGGAACAAGAGAATGTCTTCACAACTGACCAAATAACTAGATCCCTTCAGGCCAGGAAGGGTTGCAAATCTGATACACTTTACATCTCTCTTAAAAGATCACAGACGTCAGAGAGGTACTTGAAACCTTCTTTTTTTTTCCTAATTCCAGCAATCAGTCTCTCTCTCAGCTCTGGCAAAAGAAAGTGTCTTGCTAACACAGAAGCCAGCTCTCTTCTGACCTGTCTTGGTTTTCATTTCTGATAACCTGATGAAGAGCAAATCACTTCCAGAAGCAATAAAAAAAGAAAACTATCAAGGAAGGCAATCTTGTGGTCCAGGAGAAAAAGAGAGTCACAGATGATGCTATTTTAATGGGCTGTTAGGTTTAAATATGGTGACCGTGAATCTTGTCTTTACAATTGCAAGCATTTTAATGTTTTTAGTTGTCACCCAAGTCTGTGCCACAAACACTTAGCAAGTGTGCCAAACCATTTCAGAAATAGACCTGGTTGTCTAGGAAGAAGTCGTAGCTATAAAATGCATTCATTGCTCAACCCAGATAAAGACACAGTCATTTCAGTAACATCTTAAGTTCTTTTTTAAGGTTTTTCATCATACTTATAATTGTTTATGCAGAAAGGGTTGCTTTTTTCATTACCGTTGGCCCACCTCAGATGGAGATCAAAGCTGTATAGATTGATTAAGCCAATGGGTTGACATTTTTGCAGGAGAAATAAAAATCCATGGTTGTAACTGGGTGGCCCTTGGCAAGCAGACTCTATAAAGAGTTTAACATAAGCAAGTGTAAGGAAAGTATCACAGGAACCACCCAGGCATGGCGTTGGTGCCTTTCATGTGGGATATTTCTACACTTGGTCATTAGCAAAAGGCATTCCACATTGCCTTTGAGACCTAGTTTTACCTTAACCCTCATGTGCTGTGGAATGAAATGAAATAATAGATACAGAGGGGTGCTGAATTGCTCATTTTTGTCTAATCTCTTAAGTAAATTCCCCAATTAGGACCTTCTAGTTCTTTTTCTTAATATCTCAATTCTCAGGGCTCTTCTGCATCTTTTTTTTTTTTTTTTTTTTTTTTTGGTTTTCTGCTGTCTCTGCATCTGATTTGGTTTTTAGATGCTCTGCCTTCTATTAGAAAATTATGTTGTCTGATTTTATTGGGGAAATGCCTATATAATCAGGTCTTGTCTCTTTCACTCTAAGGACCTTCTATGTACCAGATGGGGTTCTTTGAAAGATCCCCTAGGTTTGCTAATATTCTAACAGTGAGTCAGGCTGAGATATAAACAAGACAAAAAGTCAGGCAGTCATTCATCAGGAAAAATCAGAATATCCAGGAAATGAGGTGGTAGAAAAGCTAGCTGAGATTTGGAGAATAGAGGCAAGGGTAGGCAAGACGGTGCAGAGGTCTCAGCCTCTGGAAGCTTCTGCTGTGAGCAAGCTGCTGTGCTTCGTGTGTTATAGTTGCTTTCTTATATAACAGCATAATGACAAGTAGGTGTTATCATTCCTGTTTTACAGATGAGGAAGTTGAAGATTAAAGTGGTAAATGATTTGCCTGAGTCATACTACCAGGCAAGTGAGAATGCTAAAACTTAAGCCAAAGCAGACACTATTTGTACTGCATCACATTCAGTAAAGAGCACAGAAATGTTTTATCTTTTATTTCAAATAGGTAGGTAAGTAGATAAATACATACAGTGATTTCTTCTTGAAGCAAAGCTAGCATTGAAGATGGATAAACAGGACCACCCTTTTGCCTGGACCAGACTATCTCTCACTGTATACATGCTACCTCAAAACTTTGGGCTTATAAACATAACCATTTAATAAATAAGATATATATATATATCATATGAAATATTAGTCATTTAAAAAATGAAATAATGCCACTTGCAGCAAGTGGATGGACCTAGAAATTACCATACTAAGCAAAATAAGTCAGAAAGAGAAAGACAAATACCATATCATATTGCTTATATGTGGAATCTAAAATATGACACAAATGAACTTATCTACAAAGCAGAAACAGACTAAGAGACATAGAGAACAGACTTGTGGTTGCCAAGGGGGCTGGTGGCCGGAGAGGGGTAGACTGGGAGCTTGGGATTAGCAGAGGCAAACTATTATGTAGAGAATGGATAATCAACAAGGTCCTATCATATAGCATAGAGAACTGTATTCAATATCCTGTGTAAACCATAGTGGAACAGAATATGAAAAAGAGTCACTTTGCTGTGCAGCAGAAATTAAAACAACACTGTAAATCAACTGTGTTTCAAAAATTCTTTTTAAAAAAATCACAACCATTTTATCCCACCTCGCAATTTTTAGGGGGTTAGGAATTCAGGCAAGACTCGGCTGTTACTCTTCTGTTCCAGGTGACATCTGTTGGAGTCATTGGTTGGTTTTCACCTGAAGCCACGCTTGCTGAAGAATCCAAAGTGGATTTACTTGTGTGTCCAGTAACTTGGAAGGGACAACTGGAAGCCATGGGCTTAGCTGACCCCCGTCAACCCTTTTCATGTGTTATTAAGTCATCTCCACATGGTCCTACCACAGAGTACCCGGGGCTTCTTACATGGCAGTTCAGGGATCTGAGAAGCATGGTGAAAACTACCATCCTCTTACAGGCTGAGCCCCAAGCAGGTATCAGTAGCATCACTTCTGCTGTAATCTTATCAGTAAGACCATCACAGGCCAGCCCAGATTCAAGGAGAGAGGAAACTGAACCTACTTGTTGTTGGAGAAAATGCCAAAGAATATACTGCCATCTTTAGGGAGTAGTCAAACATGCCCCTTTCCATGGAGTCAAGTGAAAAGCTTCCTTCTTAAGACAAAACTTGCTATGGGTCAAACCATAAAGCAAATAGCACTCATTTTTGTAGCCTATTATCCTTTCTGTGACTCCATGGTTTCTCTCACCCTTCCCCCGTGTCCCTAAAATGTGCACTTAAGAAAGATGAGACACCCATGACCCACGTGCCCTTTTGGGGGCCATTTTCATCCTGAGCTGTATCTCTAATAGAAGAATGAAAGGATTTTTCTCTGGTTAAAGAAATGTATTGCTTCTCAAAGTTTGGGGGGAAAAAAGAAGACAAAAGAGAACGGGTTTGGGCAGAGGGCCTTTGACAGAGCCAGTAACCTGCAGACCACTGCAATAATTGCTGATTCTACCCTAAGACAGTGGTGGCTGTGTCCACTCAGTTTCATAAGCTTTGCACATTCTCCTTGTCTCTCTCTCTCTCTCTGTATCCCTCTTTCTTCACTCTTACTCTTTTACTCCATCAGTATACACGCATGTGGGTTTATATTTTTAGATTTGTTTATTTTCTTCAGTCACCCCACCAGGAGAATCACAAGTAGTCAAATATATAACACCACCATTATTTTTTCTACCTAGGTGACATAAGGACCCAGCCATTCCAATAAAGGGGCAGATGACATTTTTCAGGGTTGCAGTCCCAATGAGGCATTTGTGAAAAGGAAAAAAAAAAAAAGTTCTACAAAAGATGTGAGAATTATATTCATGGGTCTGGGTTAATGTTGGTCTTTTTAGGTTGTCCCAGAAGCTAGCCTCTCATGTCTGTGTCATTTTCTTCTTCTTCTCTCTCTCTCTTTGGGATACTTTTTTCTGTTCTATTTTGAGCCCCACAGCACAGCTCTTTTATTCCATTTGTCAGCCACAGACGCACATCCAGTTGAAAAGCATTCCCAGCCTCCACTGCCACAATGCCTCTGATCCTGTGGCCACTGGAGCCTCTGACCACACGAGTCTGTTGATTTGTGGCTTCTCTGTTGTTTTAGTTCTTGGTGTTACCAGTGGGAGAAAAGCTCAAATGAAGGAGGAATGCTGGAAGAGTAAACCAGTGCCGACCAAGGGGTGCTGCCCATCTAGTCGGGTGTACACAGTCCCTATATTTTGAATCCATGGCGGCTGTATCATGGTGTCCCTCAGATGCGTCATGGAATCGGCTTCCCAAGCGCCGAATGGTCTTTCCAATGACCTTTTCTACTGCCTTCTCTTTTCCCCCTTTTGTCCTTAAGTTTTACTGCATTCTTTTTACTTTATGCATAAACAAAACAATCTAAATACTGTAGGGATGTACTATCCAATGTGATAAGGATAATTAACACTGCTGTACATTATATGTGAAAGTTGTTAAAAGAGTAAATGCTCAGAGTTCTCATCACAAGTAAATAAATATTTCTATTTCTTTAATGTATCTGTAATGAGATGATGGATATTCACTAAACCTATTGTGGTAATCACTTCATGATGCGTATAAGTCAAATCATTATGCTGTACACCTTCAACTTGTGCAGCGCTATATTCAATCATATCCCAATAAAACTGGGGGGAAAAGAGAAAAAGTAAAATAAGACAGTATTTTTATATTTTACAAAACAGCCTATATATATATATATATTTTTTTTTTTTTTCTGTTTGTAAAAGTAACACAGGCTCATTGGAGAATCTTTGAAAAATAGAAAAAAAATTAAAAGATGCTGATTATCTTTAATACTGTGACTGGTAATCATATTCATTGATGCATTGCAATCATTTCATAATAATGATTACTTACCTACTGTGTGAATTGCTTTGGATACCAAGAATGCAGAAGGAATCAAAAGGGCAGGATCCTTGGACTCACAAACTTTCGGTTTTTTAAGTTTATTTATTTATTTTTGGCTGTGCTGCATCTTCGTTGCTGCACGGACTTTTCTCTAGGTGCGGTGAGCGGGGGCTCCTCTAGTTGCATTGCACAGGCTTCTCGTTGCAGTGGCTTCTCTTGCTGCAAGCCGGGGCTCTAGGACATGCAGGCTTCAGTAGCTGAAGTTTCCAGGCTCTAGAGCACAGGCTCAATAGTTGTGACGCGTGGGCTTGGTTGCTCTACAGCATGTGGGTCTCGGACCAGGAATCAAACCCGTGTCTCCTGCATTGTTAGGCAGATTATTTACCACTTTACTATCAGGGAAGCCCCCAGACTTTAACGGGAATACAAACACTGAAGTAATACCATGATTTTTAGCAACTGTGTGACATTTCATAATTTTCATATCTTTAGTTAGTTCAGTCACTCAGTTGTGTCTGATTCTGTGACCCCGTGGACTGCAGCATGCCTAGCCTCCCTGTCCAACACCAACTGCCAGAATTTACTCATATCTTTGGGGTCAGATTAACACTTTTTTAGTAATTTATATATTTTGTTAAGCCCAACTAGAATTTATTAATCATGTTAGATATTTGGATTATCCCCAGTGTTTTGTTATTAATATTATGAATAAAACTTCATTTCACATTCTTATACATAAAATATTTGAAACTCTTTCTTTCCTTGGCATACATTTCTTAAGAGATGATTACTAGCTGAAAGACTGACATTTTAAAAGACTCTGAACGCACATTATCAGTTTGTCTTCAGAAGAGTCACCACTTAACAATCCCCACCCTACCACCTTGTAATGTTGGTCTTGCCATATCCTTGCCAGCAATAAACATTAAGCAGTGGAGTGAAATCTGCATTTCATATAGTTTTTCAAAATGAAAATAGTTTCTCATTCTCTTGACTTACAAAAGCAGTCAATATTTGTTTATATAAAAACAAAAATAACAAAATGGAAAAAAATAAAATAAATCCAAGCTGGACATATCAGAACAAAGAAGAAAAATCAGTACAGTCCTAATCAGAGGTAATCCCAGATTGTATTTTGGTATGTGTCCTTCCAGATTTTCTTTTTTTATTTTCTGGAGATTACCGGCCATTTTAAGAGTAAGTCCTTTTAGAATAAACATACTCTAGGGAAAACGGAATCCCTGACCTGGGTACCACGTTTGGCTGTGATTCTTAGCTGGCTGAGTTCTGGAAAGATCGTAACACTCCTCCCCTTCCTTGAGCTTCAGCATCTTCATCTGTGAAATGAGAGATTGGCCTCACAGATTTTTATTGCTATGTTTCTTTTAGGCCAGGGATTCTCAACTTCAGTGATGTTGACATTTTAGGCAGGATAATAGTTTGTTGTAGGGGCCGCCCTGTGCCTTTTGGGATGTTAAGCACCATTGTGCCTCTCCTCACTAGACGCCAGTGGCCACTACTACCCGCGGCCGTATCAAAAGTCTCCAGACAATGCCAAGTGTACCCCGGGGGACAAAGCTGCTCCCAATGGAGAAGCTAAAAAATACTGTGACTCCATAACTACTGCATTTTAATGGCTACTACAAAACAAAACTTTGAGTGGGAGCCAGCCTGCTTTGTAGTGGGAGACAGAAAAGATGGTAGATGTGGGAACAGCGGGGCTGATGGAGGAGGAAGCATTACTGGGTGCTGGCCCTAACAGCGTGCTGGGGACAGTTCCGGAACATGTACACATGAGGACAATGCTCGGAGCCACATTTAAAGTCTCAGGTGCCCATTCATGGTCAGCAGGTAGGAAAACAAATTTCTTTTGGAGTCCTTATACGCCAACAAGGTGATGAATTATTGAATGGGTCCTTTTTCTATAAACATATTTATCATCTTTCTTTTTCATCCATCCCGTGGTGAACAAGGGGAGGCAGAAATGGGGAAGCATTTTGCAAAGAGCTTCAAATGTCCCCTCCTTTTGTGAACGGCTCCCTGGTTTGAGGTGTTATTTCCTTCCCCAGTGGTCTCTCTGCCTCAAGGACGACTTTTAATGCCTCTATTGTTCAAAAGAAGAGTCACCCTGTTTTCTAACACTTTCTCTTTCACTAGCTGTCTTTTTTATTTTGATGGTAAAAGGAAGCCCAGGGGTTTATTAAAAGGTGGGAGCACAGTGGCTTTGAAATGTGCTTTGAGCCTCAGCTGTAATGGCCAACCTGGTAGTGGAAATAGCATCCTGCTTTTCGAAGTAATGGCATTGAGCTTTACTGAATGTTAGAGTAGTGTTTCATCCAGGGAGTGGAACTTGAGGAGGGTGGAATGTGTTGAGAAAAGCCTTCCGGAGCAATGATGGGGCAGCTGTGGGTCCTGCCGCGACTGGTCAGCCTGTGTCTGTCTGGACCCTCTGGTCGCGTGAGGGACCTCTCCCCAGCAGAGATAGATAGCCCCAGTTGGTATGCCCAGGACAGGCGTGGTGTAGGAGACCCCAGGAGTCCAGGATCACCGGTGGACGAGAGGCAAGTGCAGCCAAGAAGGCAGAGGCCAGGTTGACAGTGATAAAGTTGCACCACGAGTCTGAAGGTCATGATGAAGAGTCTGTAAGACTCATTGTGAGAAAAGCAGGAGACAGGGAGGACAAGGTTCACGACTCGGTCTCAAAATTAATGTTATCTGTTGTGATTATTGGTTTAGATCACTATTCAGACTGTGCTCTGAAAAAACTTTACGGGGTTCACAGAACAAACCCCAAGGTTAAAACAGGATTGGGAGATGGTGGCTGAGGCATCGAATGGTCAGGGGAATGGCAGTATGTTTTGTGTATTAGTACTTGCCTCAATTTTCATGAAAAGAAAGAAATCCCATAATTAAGGTTAAAAAGTTAAACCCATTGGCAGATTTTTATATTTCTGGTTTTCTCAAAGTAGACACATATTAAGTTAATCATTTTATTCTAGAATTTTAATGTCTTTAAAAACTAAACCGTTCATTTATACCTTATCCCCTTTTACAGAGCCTTTGAGCTAGTCTACCACATATCTATAAACTAAAAATGGGTTGAATCAAATGAAATTGCTAAATTCATTGACTTTTGACCTACAAAAGTGATGGTAGCTTTAACCTAATAGAATTGTTGAGAGATGAGGGTCAAGGAAATGTGAAGAGAAGGATACCAAACCGATGCCAAGGAGAGGAGGGAGAGGGAAACAGACCTGCAAGCTTGCTAGTCACTGAGCCTTAAACGTTCCTGGAAACCAGGGAGTAAAATGAGATGTAGTTGGTTAGGTGAAAGCATTTCAGTCTCGGAGGGTGGCAGACCTGCTCCTTATACTTTTATGTGAAAGAAATTTTATGCACAAGCCCTCTTAGGGGACCCATGACTTAATGGAGTAGATTATTTCTTCAAAGCATGCTAACAGGAAATACAAATGCACTTTTCATAAATCTCCTTCTTCTAATGACTCAGATGACACCACATTCATAATGCTAGCTTCATATTTGTTTTTAAAGGAAATAGGATTTTAGAATGGCACATAGAGGTGGAAGGTTTATGTTTGTGTCTTTTTTGGCAAGTGCTGAAAAAGGAAAATTTTTTTGCTTCTGTTAAACAACATTTCAGAGCATTTCCTCTTAGTGTATGAGGGATTTCAATAACCCTGACCCCAAGTCCCACTTGATTCAGTCTGTTAGAGAAACATTTTTTGATGTCCCCTTATATCTGGTAACCAATCACTGATGTCACTTCATGTTGTCTTAAAGCAAGTCCTTACAATTTGTTTCTATAATCCAAATAATTGACTGTGGAAACTAAATGCTATTTTGTAAGAAAATGCTTCAAGTTATATAAATAATGTATTTGTATGATGATCAGGTTGTAAATAAGTAGATGCTTGGTGTGTCATCTATTGAGTTTAGATAATTGTTTGCTTTTTCTTCTCAAATAACACTAATGGCTAATGTTTCTGAGCGTTCACTGTGTGACAGGCTCTGTTGTAAGGGTTTTACATACATCATCTCATGAACTCTACCTGACATTCTCATGTAGAAGGTACTAAAATTGTTCCCACACTATTGATAAACAAACTGAAGTTCAGGAAGCCTTACAAAAACACAACAAAACAAACAGGCAAAGACCTTCCCAAGGCTACCTAGCAACGAGCGAAGCCAGAATGCATACTCAGCACTGTGGTCCACACAACTCTTGCTCATCATCATATACTCCAAGACGTAGAGGACTGTTCTTTGCTGCTGCTTGGTGGCTCAGTTGGTAAAGAATCCACCTACAGTGCAAGAAACTGGGTTCGATCCCTGGATCAGGAAGATCCCTTGGAGAAGGGAATAGCTACTGACTCCAGTATTCTTGCCCAGAAAATCCCATGGACAGAGAAGCCTGGTGGGTTACAGTCCATGGGATGGCAAAAGAGTCGGACATGACTTAGCGACTGAACCACCACCACCACCGGAGGTTAAGCATGTGTTTCTAACACGTGGGAACAGCTTGACCTTGTCACACAGAACCTTGAGCAGTAGAGGGACTGAAGGATCCCCCAGAGCATGACTCCAAAAGCCAGAAGGATCATTGGAGGTGTTTGGGTCCTGTTCTGAAACCAACTCCAGCTGATGGGTAGCTGAGTTGGGGCTTGAAGAGCAGGTAGGTCCATGGTGGAGGTCTGGGGAGTCTGGAATCCCCGGAGCTCAAACGAAGGAAAGGAAGACTAATGATGGTAGGACAGGGCCCCACTTCTGGATACCTAGAGGGAGGACTGTAGAGTGGAAATTTCCCTTTTACCAACCCACTGCAGTAACTTGGGGAAAAGGATATCTCTTCTGGGCATGAGTTACTTCATCCGGAAAGATAAGCAGAGTAGGTCACTATAGTGATGCTGCTTGTAATAACCGAGGCTTCTTGGGGCCAGGATTTCAGACAGAGGAACTCTGGGTTTAGCCACAAAGCTAAATGAGCAGAATACACATGAAAGGAAGAGCAGAGCTGCCTGCCAAAGCAAGGGCTTTCAGGAATGGCCTCAGTGGCCTCAGTGAGTGGCCAGGACTCAGACACCGGAGGCCAAGCAGGCAGACCCACGAAGGAGCAGGGCAGTTTTAACACATCTCGAGTTTCCAGGCTCTGAGTTTCCTCCCTTCTGAGTCACACCAGCCACCAGAACAGACATGCTGAATCTGCAGCTCTAGCCATGTCCCAAGAGGGTGAGTGCTAGAGAGGAAGTCACTTGGTCCTCCTTAAAATGGGAAATTTTTCTTAGCTTAATTTAGGCTCCACACTAGATTCTTCACCAGCCCAAACTTACTTCAGCGGATTGTTTTGAAAGTTTGTGTACTGTGGTGAGCTATTAGATATTTCTAGCATTTTAGACATTTAGTTTGCATTGACTAGAAATGAATCTAAATCAGGTCTCATTAGAGCATGACTAGTGTATGATTTAGGCAGTTTACCATTATCCACAAAGAGAAGAAATTGTGGGTACACTCAGGCATAATTCTGTAGTATAAATGTGGAGTCTCTCTTTTAGCAGTTTGACTGCTGGATTTTTTATCTTACTTGCACTTCTGAAATAGTAAGCATCAGGAACCAGGCAATAGGACCTCAAATTGTTAATGAATTATTAGACCTTGGAATGAATAAATGATTTTAAATGTGAACTTTGGTATTTTTATTTTAAAAATTCTTGGTTATTTCTTGGATTCAGAAGAGACACTGGCTTTTTGATAATATATTGTCAGAAAATATTTACTGAATTCTACTCTGGGCCCAGGCCTGGGCAAGGCACTGTGGAAAGATACCATAGAGATAGAATATATGGGCTGCTCACATGTATACCTGTGGCGGATTCATTTTGATGTTTGGCAAAACTAATACAATTATGTAAAGTTTCAAAATAAAATTTAAAAAAAATAATAAAATAAAATAAAAAAAGAATATATGGGCTGCTCTAAAACAAAGTTCCCGTGGGCTCAAGTTTCAAAAGAGAAATCTAATCAGTAGTTATTTTGTGAAGTCATCTGCTAGCAGGAAGTCACTGTCCAGTGACATTTGATACAGTAATGGTAAAAGTGATGGCAATGATGAAGGATAACATCTACCATGATTTTTTAAAACTAACAGCTTTATTGAGATATAAATCACATATCATAAATTTTTACCCTAACATATTCTGCAATTCAGTGGTATAGTCAGACTGCAATTATCCTATCAAATGAGTTCAAAATGCTTGCATCACCCCCAAAAAGAAGCCCAGTATCCACTAGCAGTCACTCCCCATGCTCTCTCTCTCTAGCTCCTAGCAGCCACTCTCATCTGCTTTCTGCCTGAATGGATTTGCCTATTCTAAACATTTCATATGAGTGAATCGATAGGACATTCCACCCTAGAGGGATGGAATGGGAGCAGGAGAGGCTCAAGGGGGAACCTTGACTCTTTTCTCTCAGTAGCCTGTTTATAAGTTTTATCTGTGATACATGTGCATTCTTTTTTATTGCCTAATAATATTCCATTGGATGGATATGCCACATTTTGTTTATCCATTCATCAGTTAATGGGCATTTGGGTTTTATTTCCTTTTTTTTTACTATTATAAATAAAATTGCTATAAATATGGATGTAAAGCTTTTTATATGGACATGTGTTTTCAGTTCTCTTGGTCTGACACCTAGGAGTGGAAATGCTGGATCACACGGTAACTAACATTTTGAGAAACTGCCACACTGTTTTCCAAAGCAGATGCACTGTTTTATAATCTTGCCAGAACTGTTGGAGTGTTTCGGTTTCTCCATATCCCCTCCAACAGTTATTACTATCTGTCATTTTGATTTTAGTCTCTCTTAGTGAATGCAAAAGATATATCTCATTGTGGTTCTGATTTTCATAATTATTAATGAAGCTGAGTGTCTTTTTATGTGCTTATTGGCCTTTAGTGCATGTCCTTTGGAGAAATGTATGTTTAAATCCTTGGCCCATTTTATCTTTTTATATATTTTTAAATTTTTTAAATGTATTGACTGTGCTAGGTCTGATATATGACTTTCCAAAGTGTTCTCCCATTCAGTGAACTGTCCTTTCACTTTCTTGACTGTCCTTTGAAGCACATATACTTTCAGTTTTGAAGGAGTCCCGTTTTGTCTGTGTTGTTGTTTTTTTTCCATTTGTCATTTGGGCTTTTTGTATCAAATTTAAGGGACCATTGCTTAATACAAAATCATAAAGATTTACTCCCATATTTTCTTCTAAGAGTTTTATAATGTTAGCTTTTATAGTTAGTTCTATGATTCATTTTGAGTTAATTTTTATACACAGCGTGAGGTAGAGGTCTAGCTTAATTCTTTTATATGTAGATACCCAGTTGTTTTAGAAATGTTGTTGACAAGACAGTTCTTGGTTGAATCGGCTGAGAATCCTTGTCTAAACCTTGATTGTTTTTTACTCATCAACTAGGTATCTTAGATCACATCAAAAGAATCCCATTCCCTGTCTTTGGAGAACTTGTTGTCTCCAGGGGAGAAGGCCTGCAAAAAAAGTCATAACACTCATTCATTCTGCATCATAATTGTATTCTTACAAAATAGCAGCCATATGCTGGACCCTGGGGAGACTTGGATAAGTGTACCACATTGAAGCAGGTGAAGAAAAACACAAGGTTTAAGTTCATAGGACCACCTTAGGTCCCAAGAGGTTCTAGAATCTGTATTGGTGTTTATGCATGCTTAGCCTGGCAGGTGCTTGCCTGTTTTCTTGCCCTAGTGAACTACTTCTCACCCTCTGATTCAGATGCCATTTCTTCTAAAAGGTTTTCGTCAATATCCCAAGAGTTATAAATACCTCTTTAATAGCACTTAGCAAGTAGAATTGTACCAAGGCATCTATCAGTCTCACTCATCCTTGAGGAAAGAAACATGTTTTTACAACATCATTGACCTGGTAATTCTCAAGAAGATGTCTTATATGTATATATTAAACAAATGAATATTGGAATCCCAAATGCTAGATGGAGTCCCTCTTTAAAAACTTCCTAGAAATAGTAATTTATGGATCTTCCAAGTGATCTCAGAAAAGGAAGTAACAAAAATCTCAACAAGTACAATATATTGTGTCACAAGTGGACTGAAATCATGTGACTGTCTCACATTGCCTTGATCTGATAACAAATGTTTTAAAAACAGGTGAGAGGATGGTATGTAGGGACACCAGGGCAGTGATGTAGAGGACTTCCAAAGAGAACATTGTCTTTGGCCTGGGAAAAAAGACTTTAAAATCGAATAAAACCCAATATGGCTCAGATGTCTCAAGTCAGCAAATCATTTGTCAAAAGGATCATTCTACCAATTCTGAAAGTGTGGTGGTCTTCTAGCCCTTCTACTTCCTGTCAGAACCCACAAATGATAGATCCCAGAAAGCAGCAACCTCAGAAAAAACACTTTTTTTTTTTTGTGCACCAACCTCAGGAAGTTAATTTTCTGTACTCTAACTGTCACATTCACAATTAATTAAAGTTCCTTAGGAGAATATTTATGCTGTTGTGGCTGATTTATTTGAAATAGTAGAAATACGTGGGCCTTCAGAAGGGTATAGTGGTACAAAAATCTTGGCTCTCAGAGCTCTAGGTTTTTTTCTTTCCCTGAGGATAGCTTACCTTAAATACACTGAACAACTGTGGTGTTCAAAGGCGCTTTTGGAGAATCTGATCCTTAAATGAAACAAGCAAAAGGTTGAAAATAATTATCATGAAAAGTAATATTTTGAAGGGCTCATTGGATGGTCTCCTGAAGCATGCCACGAGATGGAAGAAGCCAAAACATTTAACCTCATCCGGCATTCTGGTCCACAGTAAATCTGCTGAAGGCCTGGCTTCATTCATGCAATTCGACAAATTGGGTTCTCTTGCCCACCTTAGGCCTCTACTGCAGAGTTTATCCTCTGAATGACCATGGGTAATTTCCACTGATAGTGTCACAATTGGATGTATTGATGGCAGTATTGATTTTCTAACACAAAGGTTTGGTTTGGGCCTATTTCCCCCAAATCCTTCTCTCTATATCAGAGGGAAGCCCTAAAATTAAATGGAAATTGACCTGAGTGAGTTCTGCTACCATTTGTAGCATTTCCAGTTTTCATTACTCATGGATAGTGTGGTTTTAGGTAGGGTCTTAACTTTGGAGAAATAGTGCCTGGATTTCCACTGGGACTGTGATGTTCACTATGGGACATTTTACAAGTCACGTCACCAGCCTGAACTCAGTTGTTTTTGTTGTTACCATTATTGCCATTGTTGTTCTGTTGAATAACTAGACTTTGTTGTTAGTTTCTTGCGAGTCATGTGCTCATATAAATGTTTACCTGGATCATCTCAAGAGCCTCCTGAGATGTAGGTGTTATTCTCCTTTTCCTTTTATCAGTGAGAAAAAAATGAGGCCCAAGAGGAGGTAAATCACCTCTGGTAAATGGAAAAGACAGGATTTGAACACTGGCAGGCTGACCCGAAAGACCCCACACTGAACCATGATGCTACCACATGAGAGGAAATGAAGCTTAGGATAAGTGAATATCCTTTTTGAAGTCTAAATTTCTATAATTCTATAAATCATCCCATAGAGTCTGTAGTGCTGTTTAGTTTCAGTGATTTATAAGCAATTTCACAAACTGGAGCAAAGGTTGTAAACTACAGCCCACAGGTCAAATCAGGCCCCCTGCCTGTCTGTATTAATAAAATTTTATTGGAGCACATCCACATTCACTCATTTACATATTGTCTGTGGCCACTGGGTACTGCAATGGCATGTATTTGAGTATTGCAAAAGAGACTCTGGGTACAAATTCAAAATATTTACTCTTCTGACCCTTGACAGAGAATTTGGCTGAACCTTATATTGGAATGGAAGTCTATAAAGCTGGGGACTTTACTGTGTTTACTGCTGTATTCCCAGCAGCTAGAACAATGCTTGATTCATAGTAGGTGCTTGATAAATAGTTTTGAAAAAAATAAGGTAAATCTTTTGTTTGTAACTTCTTCTACTTTGCCCTAGACACAGCTTCAGTCTGCAAATAAACAGAATTTTCATATGAGCTATCCCCTAAAGACTAAAACCTATAAAGTCTAATATTCAAATATATGAATTTTATGAGTAGTGAACTCATAAGATGAGATTTTTTATCAATTTTGCTCAGTATTTACTGAAGGCTGTAAAACTCTAGATGTATAAAATAAGCAGTTGGTTTAGGTTTTTCTACCACCTCTACTTCAGGACCTGATGCTTTGGCTTGCTAAAATTAGCATTGATTACCACTGACATTGAAAACTAGTTTGTTTTGAATCCCTGTAAAGTTAATTGGTAAGTCATTGGTAATTGTCTAGAATAGACAGACTTCTTTGCATTTTATATTTACCCCTTCTTTTGTGAATTACTCTGCAAAAGATAAATTCCCTGGTATTTTACACTTGTCAGTTACCTGCAAAAGGTGTTTGTTTGTTTGTTTTGCTCCAGAATGTATTATTTGGGGATGTTTTGAACAGCAGTTGGTAGGTATCTCTAGTTGTAAGTTTAATAGAGCTAATACAGCTAATTGGAGATGGGAGTTGTTCAGTGGAAGGTACTTTACATTCCAGAGCAAACTTAGCAACATAATAGCCATGCTGGCTGTCTTCCCCGCCCCCCGCCCGGTCCTTATAGTCATTTATCTTTTCAGTGAATTAATTAATTTCCTTTTATTATCTGGTACTTAGTCATAAAATGTTATCATTCTCATGTCATTCAGCGAAATGCTCGGAACACAGTGTTAGTATATCTGAACTGTATCAGCTCATTGCTGGTCGCATGAGCATATTTGGAAATTATGCCAGTAGAAATGACAAGTAACATTCAATACCAAGTTCTCCTGGCCTTAGAAATATGTGCAATTATTCTAGAGAATAGATCTAAGTGGCTTGACCAGTTTATTTACTGATATATTTATCCCTATAACCTAGTTTGTGCTGAAATACGTGGCTAAATGATGAGCATACTAGAAACACACAGATCCTTTACCCATAGAAGATTGCACATTAGTGTGAAAGATGGTTGGAAGACAGTGAGAAAATTGGGTGAATAGTTTAATCAAAGAGTAGGAGGAGGCACCAGCAGACGTTGGAGGAGGGGAAAAATCAGAGAAGAAACTTGTAGGCCTTGACCCTTGATGTGAAACCTGAAAAACCAAGAAAGAAAAATGGGAAAGCCTATGAGACCACAAATAAAGGATTATGAAAGATAGAAAAGAAAGAAAAGATGAAGGGTATTCTTATGAGAAAGTGGAGAAGGGCATTCCAGGGAAAAGGATAGCAGGTGAAGGGCACATAGCATTGAACACTTGAGAAACAGCAAATGGGAGATAATGGCTGGGTGTAAGGAGGAGAGAACAGATGAGCAGGGGAGAAGGACCTTCGGGCTTGCTAAGCAGTTGCACTTGCCAGTCTAGGTGGGGGGCACCCTGAAAGAATGACTGGATGTCCTTCCAGAGGGAAAGAACTGACTTGTTGGAATGACAGTTCAACAAGCAGTGCTGCTCGAGTTTGGGGCAGCAGGAGTCCCTCTGCCTGTGAAGGAGCCACCTCTTTCATCACTAGACAGTGGGGTGATTTCACTCTGGATTCTCAGAGCTTCTAGGAGCTGGAAAAGAAAACCTTTGCTGCTGTCACTGCCCTGCTTTGCCCTTGGCCGCTGAGTCCCCTCTGTGCGCCTTGAAGCCGCTCTGGTGTCTTCTCTTGGGGATCATTTGAAAACTTGCTCTTGTACAGCTTCCAGAGTTGAGATCAAACAGTTTCCTCTATACATTTTCCCATCGTGTCTCTAAATGTTGCACAGTGGCTTGTTCAGACTACCTTTCCAGTCTGTTGTGTTTTTAGGTTTTCAGTGAATTCTCTGAAGCATCTTTGCACTTGGTCCTCATAATGCTCCTGTGACAGATGCAGAACCTCTCAGAGGTGACTGCTACAGGAGATTACATGGCTGATCCAGGGTCATCACTCTAATTATAGGTATTCCTGAGCCTTTGACACAGAGTCCCTATCTCCCACGCTGGGGTTCTCTCTGCTCTGTCACACTGGCTTGAAAGATTCCCTCAGAGCCACTGACTTATTCTCCAAAGTATAAGTTCATCCTTCAAGTTTTGTAATAAACTGTTCATTTTAGGGTAATTTTAGATTTACACAGAGCAGCAGAGAGTTCCTGTATTCCCTTCACCCAGTTTCCTCTATTGTTAATGTCATAATAATGATTCACTTGTTAAAATTCAGAAATTAACACTGGCATATTACTATTAACCAAAGTCCAGACTTGATTTGAATTTCTTTGGTTTATGTTAATGTCCTTTTCTATTCCAGGATCCAACACAGGGTATTTCATTGCACTTATGCATTTATTTACTTCATTGTATCCTTAGTATTTTTAATTATATGTGGTTGTGGTTTATGGAAACTGACTGTTCTGCATAAGAGGCTTTAAACCTGGTGAAACTGGAGACAGACATTTCTATAGAAGGAAGAGTTTTTCCTTTTTAAGTAGTAATACCTTTGTAATGTAGGTGCTACATTCCCTTCATGAACTTTCCTAGGCTGAATGGTTTTAGCAAGGCAGACAAAAATTGGGTGAGTCAAAATCTGACATGGTGATATGGCAGGTATTATAGGTTTGGCTAGCCATGACCTCTTGAAACAAATGGTGTTCATAAAGTACTTCAAACCTCATGCAGATGCAGTCTTCTAGTCCCACAAGCAATGCTTTGTTTGCTAGGTCACGTAGTACAACTTGGGCTTGGAAGCTGAACTCCAAATTTAACAGGAAAGTTACCAAATACTTCTTAAGTGCCTTGAAGAGTTTGGCCTCCAAACGTATGCTTTGGTGTGGTTGATAAAAAAAAATCTTTGATCTGCAGCAGGAATGTAATTTGGGAAAATATGCACAACGTCTGTTGCCTGAATCTCTCCAACCGTCTTCTTCCCTAGACCTGTTGTGCACTGGAGCCCCTTCTAATTACTACTTCCCAGGCTTCTTCTGATGTGCCACTTCCAAAAGTTCTCACTTTGGAGTAGAAAGGGGCTGGCTGTATTTCCACAGGCTAGTAGAGCCTTGGCGTCTCAAATTTTCTGACAAACAAGTCAGGTGTCTTATGACAGGACTAGTGGAGTAACTGAAAGACTTAGGAAGTTGTTCAAAAAATACTTCTTGGCAGAAGAGCACATTGATTGTCTTAGAAAAGAGTGACATGAGGCTGTGTCTCCCACGAGGGTCGGAGTCAGGCGTGTTCTACTGTCACAGGGACAGATAATCTCCTGTATCGATGATGCATCTCTGACTAGTGAGGATGAGGACTCAGCTAGCACAGTATGCAGGTAAACCGCTGAGAACCAGAACACTCAGTGAGGAGGAGGAAACTCAGGTCATTGCCAGGTCTTATGCTTTTGTGACAACAGGCAGGTCTCTAAGCAAAAGTGTTTGAGCATTACCACACACACAATCATCATCACACACATCATCAAGCAGTAAAGAATATTTTTCGCCTCTGGGACATTGACATTTCCTGGCAGAAGATCCCTCTGCTCCCGTGATTGCTGCCACTGCACGACCACCACCACCTTCCCATGTCCCATGTCCAGGTTCTTCTGATTCATCAAGGACCAGCATCTGAGCTCCCTCTTTTATGCAAGCTGGGGATCCCTGTAAAGAAAAAACTCGTCATTGCCTCCTCTGACATCCCCCAAATCTCTGCCTGTGGCTCTTAGATGCACTTCTCTCTCCAGTTATATAAGTAGGCAGCTAATTCCTCCTCATTTAGTACAATTAATTTGCGCACAGGATTTATGTTTAACTCACCTTTGTATATCCCCACAGCGCTTAGCATACTGCTTGGCAAATAACAGCCATTCAATAAATATCTCACTAAATAGCACCTGGTTTCTGTAGCCAGTTCTGCTGATAACAGAATAACTCTAGCCTTACTCATCACCTTATGAGTGAAATCATGAATAATAAGAAATCCTGGCCAGAGGTCTGATTGAATTCTAATGCCATAGTTGCAAAAATCACTTCATAGAGATCTGTGCTTTGGCCTAATCAACCATGATGAGTTTTCAGCAGCAGGTAAGAAAAGATAAATAGGCTGAGGAGGAATGCTAGACTGTCCTAAAGTCATTTTGTCTTGCCATGACTTGGAGCTCTGAGTCCAACACTGTGTCCTAGCTGAGTTGTCTCCACTCTCCAGGTTGTGGGGAGGGGAGCACGGAAGGAGTGGGTGCAAAGACAACACAGTCAAAAGCCAGAGGGGCCCAGAGGAGGAGGATATACTGTCAGGACCAGCGCTCTCCACGGCTCAGTGTCACCTATGCAATTTCTTATCCATTTTATGGGTTTTCAAGGAGACGGATAACTAAGAGTTTCCTGCTTATCCTTTGGGATTTATTCCCACCCTCTCTTACCTCCATCTGAAGACTGGAGAATCTCCTTTATAAGAGCTTTTGGAGAGCCCTAACCTGGATCAGGTGAGGTAGTTTGAGACTTTTAACAAATATTTATAGCACCAATCATGTGGTTGGACAAGGTTTGTCATCAGACCTGCCCATTCATATTTCAAGAAGCTCTACCAACAAGAAATTGCCAGTCCTGTTTCCAACCAAAGGACTGACTGAGCAAGGAGTATGAAATTCAAAGCCATCCTTCATGCGTGGGATTGCCATTTCTTGTCCATTGAGATGCAGGTACACTTGGACCATCTACATTGTGCGCTACTGGGATGACCCCTATAGTTCCAACCTCTAAAACAGACACTCCTTCTGGGGTTTTCACGGAAAAGAAAAATCTGTCTTTAAAATCATGAAATCAGTGCCTGGCTTTTGCACTCTGGAGAATTCCCCATCAATTCATTCTCCACCATTCAGCTACCTGACAACTTCTTAGACAAAGGTCAGTTGGGAAATGGTTACCATGGTTGCATTGGGACCCTGCCATTTCATGGTCATTTCAGCCAAAATGCTGGGAACTGAGCATTTGAGTTCTTTTTCTTAGATGTGGTACTTTTTCTGAAGGACACCACCATCAAAATCCAGGTATCCCCTGCTTTTCAAAAGTTCAGCTTCTGTTAGTTAATTTTTACATAAGACTGTATCCACTAGCCAGAAGAAATCCAAAGAGGATTTTCACTATTAGAGAAAAGGGTGAAAAGTGAAAAACTATGTTCCATGTTTGTTTTGCAGTGGATCTTACAGAGGCAGTGTATACCCCTGAGCACCAAGGGTGGCCCCACCAAGCTCCTTCCCTAGGAACTATACTCAGCATCTTGGGCTTCCCCTGGTGGCTCAGCTGGTAAAGAACCCACCTGCCAATGCAGGAGACACAAGAAATGTGGGTTCAATCCCAGGGTTGGGAAGATCCCCTAGAGAAGGAAATGGCAACCTGCTCCAGTATTCTTGCCTGGAAAACTACATGGACAGGGGAGCCTGATGGGCTACACAGTCCACAGGACATCACTGAGTATGCACACATGCATACTCAGCATCTTAGCATCGGGCTACCATAGCTTCTAACTGTGAGCGTCTGTGCTTTCCCTCGATGTATTTTCCCTACCCGTTAGCAAGATGCGTCCTAAGGTCATTGCTTCTTTGCTTTACATCATTTCAGTTTTCTAAAGGTTTCATAGGAACACTACTAAATAGTGGGGGAAGCTTTGACTGTGCAATAACGGGGTTGCATAATGGGGTGATGCAGTGTGAGGTTGGCAGTAATGTAATTGGAATGTCCATCATGCTCGGCATGCATCCAAACGGCTTCATAGGTTGAAGCATGGGGTCTGTGCCTTCCCAGAAATAATCAGGTTGCCAGCTTGTGTGTGGCAGGCCACGGAGAAAACAGCTCTTCCCTTACAGTTAGACAGCAAGGCATGAAGCACTGTCCGAAGTTTTCTCCACTCTTTTCTTCCTGGGTATTTTTCCCCGGAAAATGCTTTCATATCCAACTGATAAGGTCCCAAATGAAATTTACACATGAAAGAAGAAAGAATGCCTTATAAAATGACCCCAGAATCCTTTTTTTTTTTCTTTTCCCAACGCCCTTACACTGTCGCTGAGTGAACAGATTTGAAATCTGAGTATCATGAACTTTGGATTGGAAAGAAGCCTAAAAGTTACCTCATCCAGCCCCTCATCTACTGTGGAAATCCTCACAGTAGCCACAGTGGCAGGGTTGGTCCATGACTCCATGTCTGAGCTTCTTCTGATGACTGCAAGCTTGCTAACCCAACAGAATGGTTGGGTTTGGAAGTGAACGCAGGCTAATAAAATGGCTTTCGGTGCATGAGTCCTCTTTAATAATAACTGCTGCTTTTTTCAAGGGCTCGCTGTATGTGTCAGATGCTGTGCTAAGAGCTAGAGTGCTTGACACGCACTAACTCATACGCTATTCAC
Source organism: Bubalus bubalis (assembly GCF_019923935.1). Taxonomy (NCBI): domain Eukaryota; kingdom Metazoa; phylum Chordata; class Mammalia; order Artiodactyla; family Bovidae; genus Bubalus; species Bubalus bubalis. Next base: position 53,979,335 of record NC_059167.1, on the reverse strand, counting down.
AACAACCTCAAAGGGAGATACTATTATTCCCACTTTATAGATAGATACTGGAGCTCAGTAAGCTGGCTGAAGCACTTACCCAGTTTTTTCACAGACACTTTAAGTGACAGGAACCATGCATCTCTTCTCTAAGCAGCTCTGTCTCTCAGAAAGTACTTTTTTATGAGCTGTGTCTCCCCGTAAATCAAGCAGTATGTATTTACTGAGTATTTGCTGAATTTCAGGCATGATGCCCGCCATTTCAGAGTCAAAGAAGCAGCGGGTTTTATTTATCTATTTATTTATATTTTACATCATTTTAAGGAATATTGGAGAAAACTTAAAGGAAAAGGAAACTCCTGATATACAGCTGTAGCAAAATATAAAAGAAATCAGAGCTAGTACAAATAAAATTGAAAGCTATCATGACCAAGTTAAGAATGTACTATACAGATCACGTGGAACAATAAGATGATTCCAGTTCATTTCCTATTTGGCCTGGACTTCTTGGCAACCAAAACAAAAGGAGAGACGCTCTTGTCAATTTACAACTTTTATTTACAAAATAATCACTGAATTGGGATAGTTGTATTCCTGAAGTTAAATAGTGAAAGAAATCTAGCTCCTAGGATTTCACCTGGGGAGCACTGAGAGAACTGACTTAACTTCTCAGCAGAATTTCTATAGGATATGCATTAATATACTTCATGTGGTCATTTTGCAGCACCCTTGGTTAAAACGCAAGAGTAGAATATTAAAATAAATGTGGCAAACAGGGCAATAAAGGCCATGTGTGTAGCCTGTGGCCTTCAGTCCATTTCACCTCCCCCCTCCCCCTGCCCCCGGCCAAAACATGAAATATTATCTATGTCAAAAAGGATCTTCATTATAAATCTCAGATTTTGAAACATATAGAGATGTCTGAGTCCTAGACTATAAATGTTTAGAGTGTAGAGAGCCAGAACTCTCTTAAGGTTCAGAAAGACAACTTATCACTGAGGACTGAGCCTTAAAGGGATGCGATGGATTGGCTTTTGCACTGAGCTGGACTGAAGAAGCACTGGGGAGAAGATGGATGAAAGATGAGTCAGGCTGAACGTGGCTGATTTATTTCTTTACTTAAACTGTGTTGTGCTTCACTTTCATGTGTCCATGGGGGATACTCACCCTTGGCACCAACTGGGAAGTGAAACTGCAAGGCATTCGTAGGCTGTGGCCAAGGAGTCATCAGCAATCCCATTACCAATGCTTACAGTGAGTCTCCTAAGGCAAATTTGGCTCCAAGCAGCAATCACAGCTCTGTTTTCATAAAGTAATTTCACTTGTTTGCCCCAGTTAATATTCATAAGCCCAGGGCTACCAGCTTCTATTTATCAGAGCACAAAGATAATAGAATAATGGGATATTCCAGCTGAAAGAGACCTTGGAATTCATCTCATTCAACCTCCTCACTTGACAGGTGAGGAAACAGAGGTGTGAGGAAGTGGAGGGCCAGGTTGCACCTTTACAGACTGGCTGGAACCCAGTTTCTCTGACAACTAGCCCTGTACAGGGTTCATCAGGTCTGTCTGACATCTTCCTTCCTCATCTCTGAGACTGAGGTGTGGTGGAAAAAGCACTGGTCCAGGCAGTAGGAAAACTAAGATTGAAACATACCGCCATTCATTTTATCCCGAGTTTCTCTAGCCTCTTATTTTCTCCCCACAACAGCAAATTCATTGTGAAAGTGGATGCCTCATATTGTTCCCAAAGGAAGAGATGAGATAAGGCAAAGTGTCCACAGTAATGGTAGCATCGTGGTCCTTTTTTTAAAATAATTTATTTTATTGAAGTATAGTTGATTTATGATGTGTTAATTTCAGATGTACAGCAAAGCAACTCAGTTATACACATATACTTTCTTTTTCATATTTTTTTCCATTGTAGTTTATCAGGATTTTTTAAAAATACTTTATTCATGTATTTATTTTTGGCTGTGCTGGGTCTTCATTGCTATGAGGGCTTTTCTCTCGCTGTGGCGAGTAGGGGCTACTCTCTAGTTAGGGTATGCGGGCTTCTCACTGAAGTGGCTTCTCTTGTTGCAAAGCACAGGCTCTAGGGCATGTGGGCTCAGTAGTTGCTGCTCCTGGGCTCTAGAGCACAGGCTCAATAAATGTGGTAAACGGGCTCAGTTGCTCTGCGACATGTGGGATCATCCTGGATCAGGGGTCAAACCCATCTCTCCTACTTTGGCAGCTGGATTCTTTACCACTGAGCCACCAAGGAGGTTCTTATCATAGAATATTGAATACAATTCCTTGTGCTTTACAGCAGGGCCTTGTTGTTTATCCATTCTATATACAATGGTTTGCACTGCTAATTCCAAACTCCTAATCCATCCCTCTGCTATTCCTATCCCCTTTGGCAGCCACAAATCTGTTCTGTATGTCTGTGAGCCTGCTTCTGTATCCTAGATAAATTCATTTGTGTCCTATTTTAGATTCTACATTTAAGAAATATTATATGATATTTGTTGTTCTTTTTGTATCTTCACTTAGTATAATGGTCATTTGCAATGAGCCCAAATTTGGGACAAACCCATGCTGGCGGCACTTGATGGTCTGTGACTTTGAACACATGTTCTAGCCTCAGTAACCCTAGGCTTCACTGCTGCTACTGCTGCTAAGTCGCTTCAGTCGTGTCCGACTCCGTGCAACCCCAGAGACGGCAGCCCACGAGGCCCCGCCCCATCCCTGGGATTCTCCAGGCAAGAACACTGAAGTGGGTTGCCATTTCCTTCTCCAATGCATGAAAGTGAAAAGTGAAAGTGAAGTCACTCAGTCGTGTCCGACTCTTCGCAATCCCATGGACTGCAGCCTACCAGGCTCCTCCGTCCATGGGATTTTCCAGGCAAGAGTACTGGAGTGGGGTGCCATCGCCTTCTCCACTAGGCTTCACTAGACTGTTGGAATTACTGAGCGAGTAAATGTATACCAAATACAAGTACAAGGCCTAGCACCAGGATGCTCTTATTTGTGTCCCTGCTTCCTTCCTTCCTGATAGATCACATGTAAGTCCATGTGTATCCCCAAGGTACATGGGTCATTCAGAACTCCATGTAGTCAGCATGTGGAGTGGTCTGATGTTCCTAAGTTACTTACCTCTTTTCCACTGAGTAAATCAACCTGGGGGTCTCAATTCCATTTCTCTCTGACTATCCAAACATCCATTTTCACCTACATGGAACCTTCTACTGGCCCAGGGACAAATAAATCACATTTTGAGTGGTCCCAGGACAATTCAGCTTTATAGAAAAAGCAAGGTTGGCAACATGAAGGACATTTGCTGTGTTGGGCTGTCACCAGGTCCCCATTGGAACCATGAAAAATTATGGCCAATAAAATAACATTTTTCAAAATGTGACACTATCCTTCAATTTATCTTGGGCAATAAATGGGTTTTGAAGAGAATATTTGAGAGAAATTCATTCTTCAAGCACTGAATAACACATCATAAATGAATTGCTTTATTAACTTATAATAGTATCATTGTTTTTTTCTCAACAGTCATCTTCACAAACTCTGGTGTAAAATTTTTTTTTTCTTTTAAATCATCTAAAAATACTAGCACATGCACCACCCCTAGCTTGCCACCCAATTTTCTCTACCTCCTCCTACAAATACAAAAGTGATTCTGATTGGTTGGTATGCAGAATCTTCTGGCTATCCTTTTGTGATAATGAAAAGAAGAAAACAAAAGGGGCTCGCATTGATTATAACTGAGTGCCAGGTAGTATTTTAAACAGTTTAACTATATTATTTTATTTAATCTTCCCAGTAATCCACTAATGAAGTTGCCATTATTATGCCAGTTTTACATATAAGGAAACTGAGGCGGAGAATCCTTTCCTAAAACAAACAAACAAAAAAAACCTCATCCCCATCTGTGAAGTTTAATGAGTACAGATTTCGTAGACCATATTTGCTTAAGTCAGCATATGTTTGAGTGCTGCTTCTTTTGTTTAACTCAAAATGTAACTATCCTCTTTAACTGTTATCAAGTCTAAGTAGTGAAGAGGAGAGAAAAATTCAGTATTGACATCTATTGAGTTAAGACCAACAAAACAACGTCTTTGGAAGAGAATTCTTTTGCTCTTTTTTTTTTTGATAAATTATCCCTTTGGGGTACTTGCCTATATTGTAGCCGTAAGATGACCTCACTGCGATGTGTACCTGTGTTTTGATTGTTTTGCTCATGGCGAATCAGAACACCGGGATCCCAGCCCTGGTTCTGTCACTGTCTGTACCATATCAGGGAGGTCACTTGGTCTTTCTGAACCAGTTTTCTCAAAAAAATTCACCCTGTGACCCAATGTTCCCAGAGGTTTCCATTGACCAAAAGGTAGATCCAAGGAGCTGTTGACAAACTCACCATGAAGACGATGAGGGGAAGCTAACTGTCATCAATGCACAATCATCGACCTACAAAAACTTAGCCTTGCATTAAAAGCTGTCTGAAGGGAGAAGCAGTATAATTGGACTGCAGAGTGGAAAAAGCCTGTATGAATGCTTAATAATAACAATAACCAAAAAAAAAAGCAGTCTTGAGGCATCACGACACTAGAAGCTCATTAAGATCTCTGTCCCAGCTATTATACTCCTAATTGAACAGTTACGCAAATAGATGTATAATATAGTCGTGACTCTAATTAAGGCTCCGACCTCAGAATCTAGCAGCAAACCCATACAGTTCATGCACCCCCCTTTAAAAAGCTGTTCCGGCCAAGCTTGCAGAAGAGAAACTGTCCTGTTGTGACTTCACTGAAATAACATGAAAACTCATACAAGTGCCTCTTTTTGTTTCTTCTGCTGCTGCAAAACACGCCTGTCACTCTCCACTTGGTTCCTGTCAGTGGCTTGTGTTTCTTTGGCGGGAGAAGATGCAGTTTCAACTCCAGTGGTGCCTGCCATATCGCTTTCAACACTTTTCGACAGTGCCCTCCTCCCACAGTGTGTTGGTCCTTAAGGCTGTGGTTCTGAGAGATCCTTGTCCTTTGAAGCAAATCTCTCTCCCTATTGGATAATTGGCTTTCTTGTCTGTTATTAGTTTTGCTTTCTCTTGCCCGCTTTTCTTTGCCAATGTATATATCCCATTGTTAAAGTTAACAGATAAATAGTTTGGAGGTTTTTCTGTTTGTTCTGTTTTGGCTGTGCTGTGCAGCGTGTGGGATCTTAATTCCTTGACTGGGAATTTAACCCATGTTCCCTGCAGTGGAAGTGAGAAGTCCTGACCACTGGACTGCCAGTGAAGTCCCAGATAAACAGTTTTGAATGTCTCTCTACTTTGCCCTCTTCCTTCTTATCCTGACCTTTATAAGGAAGAGGAATGCCAGGACCCATAGCGGGGAACCTCAGGGAGAGTAAAAATCAAATGCTGCCTTTGAATAATGGAGAGTCCACAGGCTTAGAAAATTCCCAAAGAGGTTAACTATTTGTACACAAAAGATATACATAAAATGCTCAGTTCCTGTCTCTCTGGGCTGGTCACATTGCATGTTAATGGAAGCTGGGATAGTCACCAACTGGAACCAAGATAAAATCTAGAGTGAAAATAATTTAAAATTAACCATCTCCATGAATTATTATCTTTCCCATCCTAAAACTATGGAACTGTTTTTAGGGCAGCTTAGGGTACCTGTTGAGGAGAGCTCAGACCCCTAGAATTCCTCTAGATCCTTCTGTCCTCTTAAATCTGAGTGCCATTTCCTTCTGCAGGGCTACTAGACTGCAGAGAGTCTACAACACCAGGATGCATGCTGTCAAATTATATAAAACAGAAGGCAGTTTAGAGAGATGATCCATTCCTAGGAATTAAAAAAAGAAAAAAAGATTTCTAATACTTTTTAAGTGAGGAATAGCTGCCTTTTATTGCTTGGGAGCAAGGTATAAGAGAGTTCTCATCTCAACCCTGCATATACTAGCCAGGTCACATTATAGCAAGGTATCAGCTACTCAGGGTGACTCTGAGGGCCAGATGAATAAACGCTTATGAAAGTGCTCTTCCCTAGAAAGGTGGCTTACCAATGTAGGTGATTGAGTCTACAAACATTCCCAGCTCCTCTACTGGGAGTTGATTTACAAAAATTAAGAGGGAAATTGGGGCTTCCTTGGTTGCTCAGTCGGTAAAGAATCTGCCTGTCTGCAATGCAGGAGGCATACATTCTATCCCTGGGTCAGGAAGATCCCCTGGAGGAGGGCATGGCAACCCTCTCCAGTATTCTTGCCTGGGAAAGACCATGGACAGAGGAACCTGGCGGGCTACAGTCCATGGGGTTGCAAGAGTCAGACATGACTTAGTGACTAAACCACCACCACCACTTATTTCTGAGCTGTGTTATTGGCATTATGCTGCTATGCTGCTACCTTTGTTATGAATACTTGGCCTCTTTATCAACTCTGATGTGCATGTGATTTCCTCACAAATTTTCAATTCCAGTAAGGATGCAGCATTGTGGAATGATGTCTTTGGGATCAAGATTTATTGTTGGCATTCTTGGTTACAACCGAAAGTCTTTTTTCAGGGACTCAAGCTGGAGCATGATTGTTAAGGATATCCCTAAGGACTGTACTCATTATTCTTAAAGGATTTTTCCCTCTACATTATTGGCTGATGAATCTGTTCACTCCCAGGTGGGACATGAGGGTCTCAAGGAGGATTTCCTGCCCCAAACCTAGCACAATTTTTGATACTTGGTCACTGGATGTTTGAAAAGAGAAAGGCAGTGATGGATGAAAAAGGGCGGAAAGTCCTGGACTGAATCCTAAACACCCGAAACTTCCCCTAGAACACAGGGAGTGCCCCAGAAATGTACATTGAATTAATAGCTTTGATAAATATAGCAGATATTTTAGAATTTTATAGTTAAATAATCCTTAAAAAGGGCTTCCCTGGTGGCTCCATTGATAAAGAATCTACATGCCAAGCAGGAGATGTGGGTTCAATCCCTGGGATGGGGAAGATCCCCTGGAGAAGGAAATGGCAACCCACTCCAGTATTCTTGCCTGGGAAATCCCATGGGCAGAGGAGCCCGGCAGGCTACAATCCACGGGGATCACAAAAGTCTGACACAACTTAACGACTGAACAACAACAATCCTTAGTAGCATGTCACAGTAGGGGAATTTAAGAGATAAAGCTAAAGACTTTGGTTTTACTTTTTCGATTTCATCAATATCTCCATATTTCACGGAGCCATAACTAGGGGTTGCCGTGTCTTGAACCATAGGTGGGCTATCATCTCCTGGGGTAGAAGGCCAACTGCTTAGGCTGTTAACAGTCTGTCAAACAGTTCCACTATTTTTGAAGGACAGTATAATTCATGTGTATTTATGCTGGACTTTGGGTCAAATAGCCTCTATTTTCCTCAGATAGTTTGACCTGAAAGTGCATATTATTGAAAGCTTGAGGTTTGGCATAGTCTTAAAGGTGTCAAGTTTCTCTCGCAAATTTTGACCTTTGATGCTACAATTAGATTTTCCATTGATGAGCAAATAATACATCCACTGTTAGAGAAATAACTATACTCTTTTGGATTGGATTGTACAGCAGACTCTAACCGGTGATCAACACATTTAGAATGGTTTGAGAACACAGATTTGGTTTCAGTCCCCAGCTAAAGGTTTGGATGGTTCTCTGACTCATCTGATCTCGATCCGGACCATTGAATTTGCAACTCAAAGCCTGAAACCCCAAGAGCAAAGACTCTTAACATTTCTGGTCATGCCAGCTTCCCATCAGGCCAGCTACAGTTCAACGAAATGTCCTCAGGCCTTTTGGCACATCCAGTTCTGTTCCAGGTCCAGGTTGTGGTTTCTTTGAAAGTAGAAGGTGTAGGTGGTAGGTACGTGGAAACTGGCCACCAAGCTCTGCAGAGTTCACGGCAGGGAGCCACTGCAGGGCTAGGAGAAAGGGCTGGAGGGTTTGCATTCCCTTAACTGTTGGTTGTGTCCTCTTGGAAGAGAGAGAACTTCATCAGGAATAATTGATTGCCTCAAGTAAATTCCAGGATCATCGATTAAGTGTTCCCCACCCTATTCCATCCAGCTTCTTAAACTTGAACATGGCCGGGTATTAGTATTACCCAGGTATCTTGTTCAATGGAAGATTCTGATTTAGCAGGTCTGCGTGGAGCCTGTGACTCTTCTCACAAGCTCCAGGTAATGCTGATTCTGCTGGACCATAAACATTTTGAGAAGCAAAGCCCCACCTTTGAAGCACTATCCACATGTAGAGAATACAGATGTGAAGACAAAGTTAATACCTTTAGGCAACCACATGGTGGCCAGGAGACTGGCCGGTGAACAGTATTCATTCCACAGGGACTCAGGGCAGAAGCTGAGTTGAATGGAGTCCAGGTAGGCTCTAAACTTGGCCTTGGAGGTGAACAGGAGACAAACAGGTAGGGAAGCCAGAAGAGAGTATCTCAGGCAGAAATAAGAGCCTGGGTAAGAGGCGAGACCTAATACAAGCTTGTCATCTTCCTGCAAAGAAGACATCTAAAATAGTGCCCAGTTCATTCCCAGGCCCGGTGTGGAGGAAGGGGGGCAGGGGGCCAGGGAATGAAGCCTATGAAAGCATAGAACATTCCTGTGGCAAGTAAGCAATCACTCACATCTAGGAGCACCAGGCCTTCTTTTTGCTGCACAGTATAATTAGAGCATTTGAGACGTGGAACCCGGAGAAGCACCACGCTGAGGGGATTGTGAGCCAGCCAAAGCTATGAAAAAGTCCTGCAGTCCCATTCTCAGCACTGTTTACAACCTTGCTGTTATTTCTTGTGTATTGACCGAACTGAGGTTTTGCTTTTATTGGGGGGGTTGGGGGTATATTTTATTCCTTCCTTCCTTCTTAACCTCTTGCCTGCCTCCCTTCCATCCTCATCTGAAAATTCAGAGGGAAACTCAGGCAGAGTGTACCATTTCCCCAGGATTTTCCCTCTCCTTTCTGCTGCCCATCTCTGCTTCACTCCAGTCCCACTCTGGAATTCCTCCCAGAAATGAGAACTGTTTGCATTGCACGTATTTGCAGGTCTCTTTTCATACATGAACTCCTATCAAACTCTCTGATCTGATGGGGAGAGACCAAGCATTGCAATCCAACAATTTTTTGCTCAGAAAAAAATCTCACCTGATCTTTCTCTGTCAAGGCATATGTCTGGTGTTCCTGTCTACTAACCAGCAGACTGGCCCAGAACATACCTTGCCATTCAAGTAGCAGCAACAGTTTGCTTAGAAATGTACACAGGTCTCATTTTCAAGCCTTGCACTGGCAAGTAATTAGTGAAGGAACTAGCGTTTTCATCCCCATTTAACAGGTGAAAAAACTGAGGCCCAGGAAGCCACAGTTCCTAAGTGGTGATTCCTAAGAAGCTAAGGTGAGCTGCTCAGATCATTCTGCAGTCCAGTCCTGCCTTCACTTCATTTCCCTGGGCCTTATTTTCTCTCCTGTGAAATAGATACAATGTGTGTGATCTGTGAGACCCCTTCCCAGCTGTAATAGGCTGTGGTCATGCCATTGAGTTTCAGAAACCAGAGTTCTTCACTGCCAGCTTCTGTTTAGTGCTAATCATTTTGCTTAATTATGTTCAACTTCAAGTGTGTTTTATCGCAGCCGTCAACACACTTCAGTTTGTCGCACTGATGAAATCTATAGCTGCATGATAGCACCTGTGTGCCATTTTGCAGGGCGTATTCAGCAGCCAGGCAGGCCTTCTCCTTGGCTACATGCTACCATGTTCTGTCCTGATGCCAGCTTAGTTTCTCTGTTTATACTGGAAAGCAATGGGCATACCTTCAGCTACAAATTCCCAGAAAGCATTGTGGGTAACCTTTGGCTGAATGTAAACTGCTGGTTTTATTCCAAAGCCTGGCAGGTTGTGTCGATGGGATGCTCAAGGTGAAGAGAGCAAAGACATATATGACACATTACTTCCATGATGGGGGCATGAGCAAAGAGAATTTCAGTCTTCGACTTCTCCATGATCACCCCTCCCCCTATGGTTGAAATCTCTGCTCATTCTTTCCCTTCAAGCCTCATGGGTGCCACCTTATCTAGAAAGCTTTCCCCAACATGTTCTGTCTGCAGTCACACTTCCTCTATATGTCCTTGAATTTCCATTTGCCAGAGCCCTTGCCCCACTGTAATGAAAATGTATTTCATTATTTTTCTGACTGAGAGCACCAGCCATATGTCATTTACCCCTGGGTGTTTTCCCACAAAATGTTTATTGAGTGAAGAGTGAATGAATGGATGAAATCATCACATTCTCAGTGTTCACCCCTCTAGTGTTCAGGTGAGGAACATGATTTTTCTTTGTCTTTCTGATGCCCTTCCATTATTCCTCCTCCTTTCTCTTCTGGCAGATTTGCAAAATGTTTATGCAGTCACTCGATCTCTGCTCTGAGCTTTCTCCCAAGCTTCTCTATGGCCAGAAGAGCATCCCTTTTTCCTCTGTTGTCTTACCCCGTACACTGCTCTGATGGGCCAGGCTCTCTGTCCTCCACCTCTGAAAGGATACCTCAGTCTCTGTCATTTCACCACATGTTCTCTGATTGGCCAGAAAAGAGACAGTGCTTTCTCTCTTACCCTGTTTGAAGTAAAACATACAATTTCCAGGACTAGTCTATCTTCACACTCTACAGAATACTCTGTGTTTTCCCACTGATCCATCTACAACATACAATTCTATACATGTGTATTTTTCAAGCTGTTAAAATTACTGATTTATTTGCATAAGTGGCTTTTCTAAAATCTGGCTTTTTTCAATTAATATTTTGGTATAGTCTAGGGACATTCCCATCGGAGAAGGCAATGGCACCCCACTCCAGTACTCTTGTCTGGAAAATCCCATGGATGGAGGAGTCTGGTGGGCTGCAGTCCATGAGGTCGCACAGAGTCGGACACGACTGAGCGACTTCACTTTCACTTTTCACTTTCATGCATTGGAGAAGGCAATGGCAACCCACTCCAATGTTCTTGCCTGGAGAATCCCAGGGACAGAGGAGCCTAGTGGGCTGCCGTCTATGAGGTCACACAGAGTCGGACACGACTGAAGCAACTTAGCAGCAGCAGGGACCTTTCCAGTTCTGGAACACAAATTTTAAAGTCAGCAGCTCTGCAAATAGGGGATGGCTCTCCATTCAGGGGATCTGCTACCAGAGCTTCTATCTTAACAGGTGATTTGTTGGTCAAAGGGAGACCTGGTCAGTGTGAATACAGAGGGTGTTGTTGCTGGAGAGAGAGAGTTGAAAGAGAAATAAAATATTGAGCAGTGAGAGGCACCTGGAGTTCTTCCTCCTTAAGATACAAAACCCTATCAGGCCACTTCATTGTGGCCTCAAGTGTGCCAGGAGGAGAATCATACCGAGTTTTTCTCATTATCTCCCCTAATTTCCTCCTCAATTTGGTGGGCTTCTTGGATTGGTGGTGATGATCTTCAGACCTGTTAAGGGCTGTGGTTGACAAGGAGGGATCAAATAGCCATATTTACCTTCAGTGTGTTTAAAGATCTCTTGATATTGCTAAAAAATTTAGATTCTCAGACCCTTCATCAGGATTCCTGATTTAGTATACTTGGAATAAGGCCGGAAATATGCAGTTTAGTTATTTGCACTTCAAATTTAATACAGGAACCTTTTTTAATTTATTTATATTTTAATTGAAGGATAATTGCTTTACTGAATTTTGTTGTTTTCTGTCAAACCTCAACATGAATCAGCCATAGTCATACATATGTCCCCTCCCTCTTGAACCTCAGTCCCATCTCCTTCCCCACCCCACCCCTCTAGGTTGATACAGAGCCCCTGTTTGAGTTCCCTGAGTCATACAGCAAATTCCCATTGGCTGTTTATTTTACACATGATAATTCAGTTTCCATGTTACTCTCACCTTGCATCTCACCTCTTTTCCCCTCTCCCAGTGTCCATAAGTCTGTTCTCTATATATGTTTCTCCATTGCTGCCCTGCAAATAAGTTCTTTGGTATTATCCTCCTAGATCCCCTATATATGTGTTTGTATACAATATTTCTCTTCCTCTTTATGACTTACTTCACTCTGTATAATAGTCTCTAGGTTAATCCACCCATTAGAACTGACTCAAATGAGTTCCTTTTTATGGCTGAGTAATATTCCATTGTGTATATGTACCACAACTTCTTTATCCATTCATCTGTCGATTGACATCTAGGTTGCTTCCATGTTCTGGCCATTGTAAATAGTGCGGCAATGATCATTGGGGTATGTGTGTCTTTTCAATTTTGATTTGCTGAGGGTATATGCCTAGGAGTGGGATTGCTGGGTCATATGGTGGTTTTATTCCTAGTTTTTTAAGGAATCTCCATAAGGAATCTTCCGCAGTGGCTGTATCAATTTACAGTCCCACCAACAGTACAAGAGGGTTCCCTTTTCTCCACACCCTCTCCAGAATTTATTGTTTGTTGACTTTTTGATGATGACCACTCTGACAAGTGTGAGGTGATATCTCACTGTCATTTTGATTTGCATTTCTCTAATAATGAGCAATATTGAGTATCTTTTCATGTGTTTGTTAGCCGTCTGTATGTTTTCTTTGGAAAAATGTCTCATTAGGTATTTTTCCCCACTTTTTGATTGGGTTAAGAACCAGTTTTTTAATAAGCCAGCATTTCAGAAGAATGAGCAATAAAATGTAAGACAGCACGTTTGTCCTCCAAAACTAGAGTTACATTCCACCTGCATGATGAGAGAACCATGGCAGCATCAACTCAAACATAACAGCATCAGTTTCTTCTGGTGCCCCCTTCATGGTTATATCACTAAGTCTGACCACTTCCACCAGGTGGAATTCTACTGCACTGATTCTTAACTTTTGGGGGGATGAGAAAGATAAGGGATCTATACACGTTGAGTGAAAAGTCTTGCCCATGACTTTTGGGGGGATGAGAAAGATAAGGGATCTATACATGTCGAGTGAAAAGTCTTGCCCATGATGAGGACTATTTATCTCCTCCATATAGCTTAGACAGAAGAAGCACCAAGGAATGAATCAGAAGTAATGGAGGCGCCTAGACAATCTGTCATGTGGTTTCCATATTACCATAAAGTTGATCCTAAATTTTCGCACCCTGGTTAGACTGTCTCTCTCTCTCTCTCTAGTTGGCAACATGAAAGGCCAGGAGAAACTCATTCCTTTGATACCCAGTGCTTCAGGGAGATTGAAAAAATAAATTTCTCCCACATCTTACCAAATAGCTTGTGTCTACCAGTGAGTTATATGCAGGCCAATAAAGCAGCATTGTGAATGTGGTCAGCCACACAGATGAACGTGCTCGGAAGCTCTGCCCCAGATCTTGAGCCTGAGTCAGCTACTTTTGGATTACTATGCTAGGCTCAAAACTTCTACAAGCGTCTTTTTCAGAAATATTTACCAGCGTCAGGTTCAGAACTTTAGAAAGAAAATCCTGGTTGCTATGTTGGGTAATTCTCTATGTTTGCAAGTGTCGCTGATTCTACAATTGATTTCCTTCCGGTAAGAAGGGGGAAAGATATTTTAAATGACCAAACTCTTGTTCTTGCTTTATTCTGTATACTTTGCAGCTTTGAACATCAGATTCTTCACTACAGGATAAGTTGAAAAATGCCAAACATCTTTAGCTAGAGCATTCTTGGAGGGACCAGTATCACATCCTAATGTTACTGTGTTTTTATGGATGAGCATCAGTGTTTGTTATTTGTATGTTTCCGTTGCTAGGAAGCTTAGCTGAAGGGCTACAGGTTGCTAATTTTGTTTCTGATACCCATCCACCAAAGGCCACATTAAGTCATATCTCGTATACCTGTTTTGTGCCTTGATTTATTTTTCTTCTTGTGTTTTATGTATCATTCCACCTAAATAGTTGTGTGTGTGGCATCTCCTAGATTCCATTTAATCATCAACAACAGAAAATTCCTCTCTCCTAATTTGTATCTAATATAGAAAAGCAGCCTTACCTCAGAGTGTATATGAATTAACTCAGCATGGACATTATCACTAGCTAATAATAATGACAACTATTATTTGTATTTGTATTGTACCTGATAATGTATAAAGGACATTTCCATCATTGAATCTTCACTAGGGCCTTAAGCTGTAGATATTCAGATCATTCCAACTTTCCAGATGCAAAAACTGGATCCACAGGAATGATAAAACGTTATATAAATTGCCTATCAAATGTGGACAGTAATTGAGGTTTGAATGCTCATCTGTCTAACTCCAAGTCCAGCATCCCTCCAGTTCATTCTGCATTTAAATTCCTGGAATTTTTCCAGTGGGATAGGGGTATGGTTGCCCGTTCTGGGCCACAGCGATTGGACTCTTGTTGGAAGCACGTGGCAAATGCCCTGCACTATTGTATCAAAACCTGTCCAGCTACGTTGTGAGCTTGTTGCCACACCAAGGTGCTGTCACGAGATGTTTTAATCATCACTTCCTCCTCCTTTTTTGACATCTTCTTGTTGGCAATCGTTTAGCCATTTGCTACACTACCCAATTAAGTCGGCAGTCTTGTAGTCTTTTGTAGAATGTGGAAACTTCTCGTTTTATGCCTTGTGACTCTGCTTCATGGAACTGACTAGAGAGATGGTGGAAAAGGTTACAGTCACTCCATTTCTCTATTATCGTCTTCTCCTCAGAGTTTATCACTACTTTTGGTGTCAGAGCTGTAGTCATTTTGAGGGCTCGTGAAAGCCAACACACTGCCCAGAAATGCAGACAGCCCCCTGACCTTTGTGGCTGGAGATGATGGCCAAGGCGGAGGCACAGTGACCTTTGGGCCACGAGTGGGTGGCAGCACTTTCTTTTCTGTGACATCCGTGTTGCTTTTTCCTCTTCGTGTTGGTTTTAATTGGAAGCATGTACAGTGTGAATCTGCCTGGTTCCCTCCACGCACGCACCCTGAGTGCTGAGAGACTGTGTGGCTGGCTCTTGTCATAAAGGAGTGCTCTCAATGCTAAGTTGGGGACATGACTGATTGCCACCATTAGAGACACAGAAGATAAAATGGACGACCTTTCCGGGGGAAACAGGGCCTTTGTACCACCTGGCCCAGCCCACACTTGTTTCTCATATTCTTTTTACCCTTATGGTCCCAGGAGATGAATCTGACACTGGGACTTTTTTCTTTCTCTATTAATTAATTAACTAGGCTGCACTGTGTCT
Organism: Bubalus bubalis; assembly: GCF_019923935.1. Lineage (NCBI taxonomy): Eukaryota > Metazoa > Chordata > Mammalia > Artiodactyla > Bovidae > Bubalus > Bubalus bubalis. The sequence goes on along the minus strand of NC_059167.1, from coordinate 53,964,142 downwards.
TAGTTGTGCATGTGGGATCATTGATCTGCATTGTAGCATGTGGGGTTTTTTAGTGGCATCACATGGGAACTCTTAGTTGCAGCATATAGGATCTAGTTCCCTGACCAGGGGTCAAACCCAGGTCCCCTGCATTGGGAATGTGGCAGCTTAGCCCCTGGATCACCAAGGAAGTCTCAGATATTTTTTTCAATCGGCATATATTTTTGCCCCAGAACTCTTATTATTCAAGGGGAGCCACGGTTACTTAAGCCTTTTTTTCAAGTCCCATCTCAGTTTTGTGTCCTTCACAAAGCTGGCTGCTCATCCAGCACCATCATTCCCCTTCTGGGCTCCAGACAGCTCAGTCCACACCAAACATCCTGTCATCTCTTCCATTTCGTTCTTTATGACTTTCTGACTCTATCATGTTCCCAAATGACTTTCTACATGTTCATCTTGTTTCCTGATTTTTTTTTTCTTTACTAGTTATCAAAAAGAAGCTGGCAACCAAAATTTCCTGAGCAACTACTGTGGGCTGATCGTATGTTTGGTTTCATTGAGTCCTCATAGCACTCCTGGGAGTTGAATGCTGAGTAGTTTATAAATGAGAGACTGGAAGTTATACACAGTATGCATGTTATAAACTTGTCAGGGGTCACACACTGCTTGTCAGCAGGGGAGCCAGGCTGCTGACTGCTCTGTGTACCAAATGCCAGAGCCTGTGTAGGGATGGGTGGGGAAGCTCAAAGCTTACAACAGTTGGCTCCTGGAGGATCCCAAACATGAGTTACATTATCCTTGTATCATGGACTCCACAATGCCAGGCACGTGGTGGGTGTTCTGAATAATATTCTTTTATTATTATTATTTTTAATTGGAGGATAATTGCTTTACAATGTTGTGCTGGTTTCTGCTGTACAACAAAGTGAGTCAGCTCTAAGTATACATATTCCCTCCCTCTTGGGTCTCCCACCCACCCTACCCCCATCCCACCTCTCTAGGTCATCACAGAGCACTGAGCTGAGCTCCCTGTGCCATCAGCGGGTCCCCAATGATCATATGTCTTACACATGGCCGTGTATAAATGCCAATACTACTCTTCCAATTTGTCCCACCTTCTCCTTCCCCTATTGTGCCCACAAGTCCAGTCTCTACAACTGCGTCTCTTTTCCCGCCCTGGGAATAGGTTCTTAAAGGTGATTTTATGGCTGAATGACATAGGGACAGGCTGCCCACTGAGGTTCAGGTAGCTGGGCCGGGGTTCCTCTGATAGGGCCTCATAGAGACTGAAATCAGAAAGATGCCACCATGATGCCATGATGTTGATCTTTCCGCAGTTCACTCAGCAAACACAGTATTGGCACAGGCTGGACTCTGGGGAGACCTGATGGGAAATGCGGCAGAGCCTGGCCCTCAGGGAGCTGAGACATTATCCAGAACCACTTCCCTTTCTTCAGAACTGTCCAGTGATCCAGAAGAGAGGTTCTCAGAACTTTCTATCTGGTTGGCACAGTGACCGTTTTGACAAAAGTTCGAAGGAGAGAGGAAAACTGCTGTGGAGAAGAAAAATCTCCTCTCTTTCTCTCTCTCTCTCTCTCTCTCACACACACACACACACACACACCCAGAGCTATCAGCCAAAGCCACTGAATTGTCTTTAATAAAGGAAAGCTTGCAGAATGCCAACTCTGGGAGGTGGCGAAGGACAGGGAAGCTTGGCGTGCTGTAGTTCATGGAGTCGTAAAGAGTCAGACACGACCTAGCAACTGAACAACAACACCGTCAAAAGGAAAACTTGCAGAAGGCCAAAATTTCCTTCCTCCCCCTACTGGATGTTGTTTTTTATTTTCAGAAAACTCTGAGTAGGAAACAGTGTTTCTCTCTTACTTTGAGTTGTGTGATTGGACACTGGGACCAAAATTCCCTAATACTCAGGTACCTTAAACATGCCCCCCCAGCCCTTGTCTCCAAGGACAGGGCTACTGACCCTCCCATCTGCTCGCCCTTATGCCCAGAGACCCCTCTTCCTGAAGCAATCCTGCCCCCTTCCTTGGGGGCAAGAGGAACCGTATTTCCCAAGTGGCTGGATTGACGCTTAAAATTGTCAAAGGGGATGACAAGTTGCCAACATCTTGGGAGAACTGCGCTTTTCTATTCTGCCGGCTTTTGAAATCCAGCTCCTGCTCGTAAATCGTCATGTAACCGTGTCAAGGATTAGGTAGGGTTTTTATATTTATATATGTGTGTGCACTGTTTTTCCTGATGATTCAAGCAGTGGGGCTGGCAGGGAGGCTTGGTTCACCTCGCAGAGCACTGAACAAGAGACCTGACAACAGAAATCTGTTACTTCTTTTGTTTGTACCACATCTTCACACCCACTCCCTGGGCAACAGCCTGAATGAAGTGGGCCCCGGTGCTTTGTGTGGGGGAGAAAGAATGAAAATAATGGCCATTCAGGCAAAAGAAAGCTTTTCAGTGCTTTTCAGAAAGCAGTCTTGTTTTCATTGTTGCCCCTGTGTTCACATAATGGCCTCATCCTTGCCCTTCATTGAAACACACCCAAAGCCAGGAACACATCTCCCCTGCACACAACAAATGTATGCTCTTAAAGTGATCAACAAGGAAGGCATGGGCCTGGGAGGGTGTCAGACTGGGTGTCTAGAGGGGTGTGAAGACGGCCTTCCTTCTCAGGGTGAAGGCAGTGGACGGGTGGCTCTGGATGGCCTGCAAAGCTTATTTGGAAACTAGGTTCTATGTGGCAGGACCTGGAGAAAGAGAAATACATGACTTTTACATCTCTGTGCATGTTGGCCAGGCCCTTACTATGCCTCATGCATGGTGCTGCATGTACTTTATGCATCTTATAATCCTCAGAAAACAGTATGAGAAAGGTATTATTACTAGCATTTTCCATATGAGGAACCTAAAGTCCTAGTTCCACTTCTCTGGTAAGAGGCAGAATCAGGATTTGAATCTGGATATCATGTGTTTCCCAGATGCTGCTAGTGGTGAAGAATCTGCTTGCCATTGCAGCAGACATGGGTTCAATCCCTGGGTCGGGAAGATCCCCTGGAAAAGCAACCCACTCCAGTATTCTTGCCTGGAGAATTCCATGAACAGAGGAGCCTAGTGGGCTACAGTCCATGGGGTCACAAAGAATCGGACACGACTGAAGCAACTTGCACACAGACATACCATCTGGCTTTATACAGTAACCTCTTAAATACCACGCTAGGATTCTCAGAATAATTTCTCCCAGCCTTACAAATTACGGAGGATGAGGCCTGGATGACAATGGAGATTTTAGAAAGGGTTACTTTGAGAAACTTGAATGAACTGTGCCGAATTCACTTGACAGCTCATCTTTAGGCTAGGAATGTGGGGAACTGCATACAGTGGTATCAATCCATCAAGAGTACGAGAGGCAGAATGAGTGAGGACATCAGCCTAGTTCAGATCTGGGTATTCTATAACCAGACCACTGAACACAGACTTCTTTCACTGTTCATCCCTCAGCATTGGTGTTCTGACTTCTTAGCTCTCCCCCATGCTCATTCTCATTAAATTAGTGCTGGCCTGAAATATCACCCCAGTCCTCCCGGCAGTAAGATTCTCTGCTCCTGTGTCTCTCCAGGAAGCCCTCTTCTGCGTGAGTTCTGGTAGATGCTTTTTTTCTGTTTGTCTCAATGACAGGAAACCCACTGGAGCCACAGGGACTATTGAGACCCCACTTTGAAGCCCTAAAGAGATTCTTGCGTTTGTGTACATCAGGCCTCATGCCCCCTCCTGAGAACATCATCAGTCTACGAATATTTTCATATCCAGTTGGAATCCCACCTCCTCAACAAGACCCTGCTTGTATATAGCCACGTTCAGGGACATTGCGATGTTGTTCAGTTGCTAAGTCGCGTCGGACTCTTTGTAACCCCATGCACCGCAGCACACCAGGCTTCCCTCTCCTTCACTGTCTCTCAGAGTTTGCTCAAGCTCGAGTCCATTGAGTTGGTGATGGCATCTAACCATCTCATCCTCTGTCACCCACTTTCCCAGTAGAAATTGCCCTGATGCTGGAAAAAGATTGACGGCAGGAGGAGAAGGGGGTGACAGAGGACACTACAGTTGTAGCTTGAAATCAGTCATCAGATCAGATCAGATCAGTCGCTCAGTCGTGTCCGACTCTTTGTGACCCCATGAATCGCAGCACACCAGGCCTCCCTGTCCATCACCAACTCCCGGAGTTCACTCAGACTCACGTCCATCGAGTCGATGATGCCATCCAGCCATCTCATCCTCTGTCGTCCCCTTCTCCTCCTGCCCCCAATCCCTCCCAGCATCAGAGTCTTTTCCAATGAGTCAACTCTTCGCATGAGGTGACCAAAGTACTGGAGTTTCAGCTTTAGCATCATTCCTTCCAAAGAAATCCCAGGGCTGATCTCCTTCAGAATGGACTGGTTGGATCTCCTTGCAGTTCAAGGGACTCTCAAGAGTCTTCTCCAACACCACAGTTCAAAAGCATCAGTTCTTCGGCGCTCAGCCTTCTTCACAGTCCAACTCTCACATCCATACATGACCACGGGAAAAACTATAGCCTTGACTAGACAAACCTTTGTTGGCAAAGTAATGTCTCTGCTTTTCAATATGCTATCTAGGTTGGTCATAACTTTCCTTCCAAGGAGTAAGCGTCTTTTAATTTCATGGCTGCAGTCACCATCTGTAGTGACTTTGGAGCCCAGAAAAATAAAGTCTGACACTGTTTCCACTGTTTCCCCATCTATTTCCCATGAAGTGATGGGACCGGATGCCATGATCTTCGTTTTGTGAATGTTGAGCTTTAAGCCAACTTTTTCACTCTCCACTTTCACTTTCATCAAGAGGCTTATGAGTTCCTCTTCACTTTCAGCCATAAGGGTGGTGTCATCTGCATATCTGAGGTTATTGATATTTCTCCCAGCAATCTTGATTCCAGCTTGTGTTTCTTCCAGCCCAGCGTTTCTCATGATGTACTCTGCATATAAGTTAAATAAACAGGCATAGTAAGAGTCTTTACACCACAGAAACTGGCACACACTACAGATGAGGACTTTGCTGTTGTCATGATTATTGTTTTGATAGCTGATTTGCCAGTGCATCACTGTACATGCCTAATGCCTCACCAGTCATTTTACCCCGACAGTTCGGCACCCCTCTGCTGGTCACAACTTTATCATGTGCCCGTGTGTGTGTCTCTTACAGAGACTGTAGGAGAGATAGGATCATTAGGTTCTTTGTGTCTGCAGTACCATCATGATACCATGTGAATAGTAAGCACTCTTCAGTGTCTATTGGTAGTCTTTATTTTACCTGCTTAGGTGCAATTTTTCCCTAAAAATTTTCAGATGTTATCCATTTGGTTGAAAAAAAAATCTTTCCTGTGGCCAGTGTCTGTCATTTATTGACTGATTCATCCACCAACTATTTATTCACACCAAGGAGCAGAGACTATGTGCCAGGCACTAGTTCACAAGGCAGAATCGTAGAAAAAGAAAGAGAATTCCAGAAAAACATTTACTTCTGCTTCATTGACTATGCTAAAGCCTTTGACTGTGTGGATCACAACAAACTGTAGAAAATTCTTAAAGAAATGGTAATATCAGACCACCTTATCTGCCTCCTGGAAAATCTGTATGCAGGTCAAGAAGCAACAGTTAGAACTGGACATGGCACAATGGACTGGTTCCAAATTGGGAAAGGAGTAAGTACATCAAGGCTGTGTATTGTCACCCTGCTTATTTAACTCAATATGCAAAGTACATCATGCTAATGCTGGGCTGGATGAAGCACAAGCTGGAATCAAGTTTGCCGGGAGAAATATCAATAACCTCAGATATGCAGATGACAACACCCTTATGGCAGAAAGCAAAGAGGAACTAAAGAGCCTCTTGATGAAAGCGAAAGAGGAGAGCGAAAAAGCTGGCTTAGAACTCAACATTAAAAAACGAAGATAATGGCATCCAGTCCCATCACTTCATGGCGAGTAGATGAGGAAACAATGGAAACAGTGAGAGACTGTATTTTCTTGGGCTCCAAAATCGCTGCAGGTGGTAACTGCAACCATGAAATTAAAAGACACTTGCTCCTTGGAAGAAAACCTATGACAAACCTGCTGCTGCTGCTGCTGCTAAGTCGCTTCGTCCCTGGGATTCTCCAGACAAGAACACTGGAGCAGGTTGCCATTTCCTTCTCCAATGCATAAAGTGAAAAGTGAAAGTGAAGACGCTGAGTCGTGTCCGACTCTTAGCGACCCCGTGGAGTGTAGCACACCAGGCTCCTCCGTCCATGGGAATTTCCAGGCAAGAGTAGTGGAGTGGGGTGCCATTGCCTTCTAAACAGCATATTAAAAAGCAGAGACATTAATTTACTAACAAAGGTCTGTATAGTCAAAGCTATGGTTTTTCCAGTAGTCATGTATGGATGTGAGAGTTGAACCATGAAGAAAGCTGAGCGCTGAAGAATTGATGCTTTTGAACTGTGGTGCTGGAGAAGACTCTTGAGAGTCCCTTGGACAGCAAGGAGATCAAACCAGTTAATCCTAAAGGAAATAAGTCCCAAATACTCATTGGAAGGACTGATGCTGAAGCTGAAGCGCCAATACTTTGGCCACCTGATATGAAAAACTAACACATTGGAAAAGACCCTGATGCTGGGAAAGATTGAAGGCAGGAGGAGAAGGGGATGACAGAGGATGAGATGGTTGATGGCATCACCAACTCAATGGACATGAGTTTGAGCAAGCTCCAGGAGTTGGTGATGGACAGGGAAGTCTGGCATGCTACAATCCGTAGGGTCACAAAGAGTTGGATATGGCTGAGTGGCTGAACTGAACTGAAATGGTATGGAAGGAATAACCTAGAAGAATGGAATGGAGGACCTGGGGGTTGGGTAGTGCATAGTCTCAGATGAGGATACATATTAGTTTCCTATTGCTACTGTAACCAATTACCATTATTGTTTTGGCTTCAAACAGTGGAAATTCATTGCCTTATTATTCTGGAGGTCAGAGGTCTAAAATGGGTTGGCAGGTCTGTGTTCCTTCTGGCGACTCTAAGGAGGAATCCATTTCTGGCTTTTTCCATCCTCTGAAGTCTGCCTGCATTCCTTGGCTCCAGACCTGCAAGTCTCTGACCTCTTTTGTGTCATCACATCACCTTTTTTGACTCTGTTTTGCCTTCTTCTTTTCCTTGTAAGGACCCTTGTGATGATTTGTGGTCTGCTCAGATAATCTGGGATATCTGATTAACTTAATTATATCTGGAAATTCTCTTTTGCCTTGTAAGATAGCATAACAACAGGTTCCAGGCAGTAGGACATGGACCTCTTTGGGGAGTCATTATCCTGCCTACCACAGGAAGGAAGGGAAGACCTCTCTGAGGAGGTGACATTTGAGATGAGGCCCAGATGAGAAAAACAGATGAGGGAAAGGATCTCAGATAGCGAGAACAGCCTGCAAAGCCCTTGAGCCTGGTGCGAGCCTGGAGAGTCTTGAGAAGAATGACCGCATGACTGAAGGGAGCCCCCAGAGGGAAGCTGGAGAGGCAGGCAGAGCCCATGTAGCTTGGCATCATCCACCTCACAGGTAGGAGTGGTCTGTCTTCTCAGTGTGACGAGGAGCTGAGAGCTGTGTTTTTCACCGAGTGAATATGTACTTGAATGGAAACAAATTTTTTGGTAATTGTCTAGAGTGGTGCTGTCCAGTAGAAATATAACGCAAGCCACATTTGTAATTTTGAATATTCTCATAGCCATTTTAAAAAGTGAAAAGAAACAGAGGAAATTAATCTTAATAATCTTCATAAAACAGTTAACCCAATATACTCAAAATATTACCATCCCCACATGTAAGCAATATAAAAAAAATACTGACATATTTTGCATTGTTTTTTTTTTTTAAGTACTATGTGATCAACGTCCGATGTTTATTTTATGTTTATAACACTGCTCAGTTTGGAGTAGCCACATTGTAACTGCTCAGTAGCCTTCTGTCTGACCATTTTTGGCAGTGCACGTCCAGACAGGGTCTTCAGGGTCCTGTGCAAAGTCTACTCCAGCACTGTTTGGAAAAGTGGTGGACAGTGAAGTGTCACAGAAATTATCAGGCCTGTGTCATGCCTGTTAACCATCCCAACTTCAGAGGCTCTGAGTAGACCTTGGGAAGCAAAGGATGGATTTACAGATTCTGGAAAGGAGTATGTCTCTTGGTGGGGCTGGCAGGGCTCAGTCCCAGACCTGAAGTGAACTCCTGCCTCTTGGAGCCTCCAAGGAACACCTGTCTGTATCCATATGATCGGTGTTAAGGTTCACCTTGCTATCCACCCCCTCATATGTTTAATACCTTGAAGAGTTTTAGCGAAAGTCAGACCTCTCCCATTTCATTATAGACAAAGCCATTTATTCATCTTACTATATCAGTATTACTGGGAACAGTGCAGAGGTCAAGAACAGGAGAAAAATCAATGGAGCAATGAGAGGATGTCAGCTGTGAGGGCAAGAACTCTCTAAGGCACTTCCAAGCTATGACCCATGCTCTTTTGTGCTCCTCTTGTGACCACCTCCCCGCCCCCCCAATACTAACTATAAAAGTCTAGCCTGAAAGGTTTAGTACCAACAGAACATCATGTACATTCATTTAGATTTTTGCAGTGATGTTAAATTAAACAGGTTTGTGAAACAGAAAATAAAGACCTGAATTAAACATGAGGGTCATAATGGTTTATGTAAAGGCCAACTTATAAGAAACATTCAGTATGGTACAAGACAATAAAAATAACAGCAGCATTTATTAGACTATCCTATGTAGAGCCAGCTATCTATACAACACGCTGGGCTTTCAGAAGGGCTGGTGCTGAGTTCCCTTCTGATGATGGATTTGGCGGACTAGCATCTGGACCCTCACATCTGGTCTATGAGAAGGCAGACCCATCAGAAAGCAGCTTGGCCATTTTGACATGGAGTGACAAAAACCCTAATGTGCAAGGACAAAGGTGGCTTCAGTAAGTGATTTGGGGCTTTAGAGCATCAGTCAAATTACCAGTGTCTCTAATTATTGTGCCTGCAATCTGGAGCAAGCTATAGCTGCCTTCCAAATCAGGGTGGAATGTTTCCCTCTGATGCACATTAGCACAAGTCCTCCTTGGATGAGTTTTCCAAAATGATGAGGACATAGTGCTGTAGGGGAGAAACGTGTTGCCTTGAAAATCAGTTGTGATCTTTGCAAACAATCGGCTGGCTAACAAGCATTTATCCAGCACATATGATGTGTGCACGATGGAGAAATTTCAGAAGTAGAAGGTCCCTACTTTCCACAGGCTTAAGACCTGGTCGGAAAAAAGTGACCTCTCAATGAGAAATTCGACAGTACGTGGTGCCAGTGTGGTGCATAGGTTCAGGCTCTGGCCTGTGAATCAGTAGATCTGCGTTCTGCCCCTGACTCAGCCACTTACAAGTGTTACTACCTTCAGTCTGGTCATCATCTAGCAGGGGCAATAACTACTGGATCACTCAAAAGTAATTGCCTGGGAATAAATCACCAACTTTGGACCTACAGATCCTCTTCTCAACATCAGAAGAGTTTGAATGGTTTATAATGATGGTGGTAATATTTATAGCTCCATTTAGTAAGGTCTAACTTTGTGCTCACGAAAAAAAGAAAAGTTAAAGTGCTATGTACTTTTCAGGAATTAACTCATATTTCCTAAAGGAGATTTAACTGGGAGAAAGTTTCTGTTATTCCCATTTTATATATGAGAAAGCTGAGACGTAAGCTAAGTAACTTGCCCCAAAGGACTGATGCAGAGCTGGGATTCAGTAGCGACTCTTTGAGCCTGTAAAGCTTGGGGTCTAAATGCCCTGAAGCCCATCACAGCTGGCACGTTCTTTAGTTGTAGGAGCCTTCCCAAATCATTCAAAGATTACTTGGGGAACTGGAGAAGAGTGAGGTCTGATAAAGGAAACCATGTTGCCGTAAAACACGGACCAGGTATTAGTCAGGCTTCAAAGAGGAGAAAGACCATCGTCATCTGTCCCTCGGAGAATTCAGACTTAACTACGTCAGGATACCAGGATATCAGCATCCTGATCTGTCCACGCTGGCATCTCAGTTTGCATTCATGGGCCACTAGCCATTCAGCAAGCGAGGCACACACCAGAAAGGGACTACGAGGCTGCTGCATGACAACAATCTCACCTTTGCAACCTTTTCCTTTTACATCCATCTCAGCCACAGGTGGGGGAGCTGTGAATTTCACTTCAGCCATCATGTGTAGTGAGGACGCACACACGCACACAGATCGTCACCCACAAAGTCTTCACTTTGAGACAAGGGTGGGTTCAGCTTCCTCTGCTTACACAACCCATGCCGCCTGAGGACACTTGGGTTTAGATGGCGTGTTGGCCACAAGCTGTTTCATTATGTGTTGCCTGGTCCCCTCGGCTTCCTGTGCCTTCTCTTGAACAGATAGTTCATCTCCTTATCTCAGAGAGTTGTTTCCCCAAGTGTAGCCCCAGAGTCAGTAGCTTTGATACCATCGAGGCAAGAAGGTATTAAACCACCTTTTGTGTAATTGTTTTAGTTGTATTTTTTTCATATCTGCTTCATGAAAAGATGATGTGGTTAGATTTCAGCTAGGCCTTGCCGAGGATATCGTGTGTGCTTGGGGTTACCCACATCATCATGTGACTCACCCTCTTCTGCAGCGTGGTGATCTTATCTTCTTTTCTGCACTTTGCCACCGAGCACCAGCTTCCCTCAGCTTCTGTGTGTGTGTGTGTGTGTTTGTACACACATGTGCATTCATGTGTGCGTGTATACATGCTCATGGCAGCAACTTGTAAAATGATACTTTACCATTCCTTTATAATAAGGCTTTTACTATACTTGTAGCAGCGGGGAGAAAAGACACCTTCATTGGCTTTTCCGCTTAGGAATTTGAAGCAAAATTTTGCTTAAGCAGACACATTTCTATTTAATTTAAATTGGTAATTCTGCTGTTCCTTCTATGTGTTAGGAACTGAACTGGCTACTTCAGGTACAAAAATACATATGACTGTCCTTGCGAGATCGTCTATGTAACTACAGAAAGAGAATGCATTATCAAACAGCTAGAATTCGACCCAGCAGGGGTCAGGGAGGTGCCAAGAATGGAGTCGTGAGGGAAGACAATTGAGGGGAGCTAGGGGGCAAGGACCAGGGATCTCTATGAAAAGGAGTGAGGGGATTCGCCCAGTGGCCCTGTGAGGACGCCCCTCCCTCCATCTCCCTGGGGCTGAACAGCAGGGGGTGGGAGTCAGAACCCTGCCTCCTGCCTGAGTGATCCTTGGGTTTGGAAATTTGGGAAGTACACCCTAGGAATGGAGCTTCCTAAAAGAAGCAGGAGATGAACAAAGAGGGCAGAGTGAAATGGAGGTGGCAGCCCCAGGACTGTGTGGAGGACAGCGTACAGGAGAGGCTGAACCTAGCAGAAGGGCCGTGGTGAGAGGTGGTTATGAGCGTGAGTTTTAATATCATTAACTGTGTGCTAAGTTGCTTCAGTCATGTCTAACTTTTTGAAACCTCAGGAACTGTAGACCCTAAGGCTCATCTGTCCATGGGATTCTCCAGGCAGGAATCCTGGAGTGGGTTGCCATACCCTCATCCAAGGGATCTTCCCAACCCAGAAATTGAACCTGCATCTCTTATGTCTCCTGCATTGGCAGGCAAGTTCTTTACCGTTAGCACCGCCTGGGAAGCCCCTTTAGTATCATAAGCTGCTGCTGCTGCTAAGTTGCTTCAGTCGTGTTCGACTGTGTGCGACCCCATAGACGGCAGCCCACCAGGTTCTCCGTCCCTGGGATTCTCCAGGCAAGAACACTGGAGTGGGTTGTCATTTCCTTCTCCAATGCATGAAAGCGAGACCTGGGTTGAAATACTGAAGCCACCACTGACTGAATGTACAGCCTTCTCTAGTTCCTTCATCTCTGCCAGCCTCATTCTCTCATCTGTGAAGTGAATTAAGAGGGCTTCGTAGGACTCTCCTGAGAACAAACTCAGATGACGTGCTTAATGCTGTTTCGGGAGTGTAGAAGTGTCCCATAAACGGAAGCTTGAAAAACAACAACAACAACAACAACAACAAACTCTTATTTTTAATGCCTAGAATAGTAAGTTGAGGCCAGAATGTAGAGGCTCCTGTCTGCCAAGGGAAGGAATTTGAACACTGTCCTGCAGCCCATGGGTAGCTAGTGAAGGTCCTCTAGCAGGGAATGGCATTAAAAGAAGCTGGTGTTGGGGGAACTCTCCACTTGTCATCAATGTGGGGTGGATTGGAAGAAGGAAGGAATGTTGGTGAGGAGGCTCTGTCAGTGTCCAGGCACCATGGATGAGGGCCCAGGGAGGTGGTAGGGGGAATGGAATGGAAAAAGCAGAAACAAGCACTTTAAAAAGGAAGGTGAAATGTGGGAAGGAGGTTCAAGAAGGAGGGGACATATGTGTACCTATGGCTGATTCATGTTGTTGTAAGGCAGAAACCAACACAAAGTTGTAAAGCAATTTTGTTGTTTTTCAGTCACTAAGTCGCGTCCAACTCTTTCCTACCCCCACGAACTGCAGCACTGAGCCTTCCTTGTCCTTCACTCTCTCCTAGAGTTTGCTCAAACTCATGTCCATTGAGTCAGTGATGCCATCCAACCATCTCATCCTCTGTCACCCCTTTCTCCTCTTGCCCTCAATCTTTCCCAGCATCAGGGTGTTTTCCAATGAGTTGCTCTTTGTGGCCAAAGTATTGGAGCTTCAGCTTCAGCATCAGTCCTTCCAATGAATATTGAGGATTAATTTCCTTTAAGATTGACTGGTTTGATCTCCTTGCTGTCCAAGGGACTCTCAAGAGTCTTTTCCAGCACTACAGTTCTAAAGAACCAAGTCTTTGGTGCTCAGCCTTCTTTATGGTTCAACTCTCACATCTAAACATAACTTCTGGAAAAACATAGCTTTGACTGTACAGACCTTTGTTGGCAAAGTGATGTCTCTGCTTTTTTAATATACTGTCTAGGTATGGCATAACTATTCTTCCAAGGAGTAAGCATCTTTTTATTTCATGGCTCCAGTCACTGTCTGCATTGATTTTGGAGCCCAAGAAAATGAAATCTGACACTGTTTTCACATTTTCCCCATTTATTTGCCATGAAGTGATATGACCGGATGCCATGATCTTAGTTTTTGAAAATTAAGTTTTAAGCCAGCTTTTTCATTCTCCTCTTTCACCTTCAACAAGAGGCTCTTCAGTTCCTCTTCACTTTCTACCATTAAAGTGATATCATCTGCATACCTGAAGTTGTTGATATTTCTTCTGGAAATCTTGATTCCAGCTTGTGATTCATCCAGCCCGGCATTTCCCATGATGTACTCTGCATATAAGCTAAATAAGCAGGGTGACAATATACAGCCTCGATGTACTCTTTTCCCAATTTTGAACCAGTCCATTGTATGTTCAGTTATCCTTCAATTAAAACTTAAAAAACAAAGGAAGGTGGCTTAGAATTAAGGGATAGAAATTCAGCCTTCAAACAGTGGAGCAGGATAAAGGAGGGATCCAAGCTTGTTTTAAGGATGTGGCCTTGTTACATCCACCCAAACTGAGGTGTGAAGGGAGGAAGAACGACATGTTGCTGTCCTGGAGTAGGGCTGCTATGTGGACAGGGGGAAAGTGACCCTGGTCTGGAAACCCCAAGGGCATCTTTGGCACCTTGACTGGCTTGTACATTTGTGTCCTGCTTATCCAGAAAGAGGTTGAGATGGTTTTATACCTTGAGGGAGTAGGTGGTTTACACTGTCCTCATAAGTAAAAAGGAACTGAATCACCAGGGGAAAAAGTACATAGAAAATAGAGGGAAATGATGGTGCACGGAGAATGAGATAGAAATGACTGACAAGCGAGGGGTGGTGTTGAGTCCCAAAATGTCAACTCTTTGGCCTTAGAATTAAGATTTCACCATTTCTCATCTCCCTTTCTGAGGGAAGAATCCCTCCCAAAAGGGACAGAAAAACCAGGTCCTTTGACCTCTTTTCTAACTTCCAGAATAATAGCGGGATATCTCTCAACCACATTTTAAATCTTCCTTTTCTTTGCAAGGGAGGAAGCAACAGCAGGTGCTTCTTCTCCAGCACCAGTACAGCTCCCAGGAAAGGATGAGAGGGAGGGAGGGAAGGAAGAGACGAGAAAGAGCCTCAAAAAGGAAAAAAGGGAGAGATCATGACCCACCACCAGTAGGCACTGCCAGCTGACCCGCTGGTTGGATGGCGGTGACTGCCACAGAGCCATCCAGCTTGTGACTTCGCTTCCTCTTTCTCTCTCTCTCTAGTAGCACAGAATCACTCACCCCTCAATTCCTCGGGGTTTCACAACCTAAGAGGTCTGGGAGGGCACCTTGCAGTGCCTAAGTCTCCACGAGTGTTCAGAGCGGACACAAAATGTATGGAGTCTCTAGACAAGCGGCCTTTCTGTGGATGGGATCCGCCTCTGGGAGGCCAGGGGAAAAGACAAAAACAAGTGTTTCCTGCAGTTCTCTGCTGCAGTTGCTAACAGAGAGTCACTCGACACTTGGTAAGTGCCGTGAATGTTTTTACTTTCAGTGCCCAAATTTCTCTGGCTTCCGGGAGCTATTGTTGTCGAGGAAGGAGGTGGTAAGATCATCCCCGCCCTCCCCGTGTGGTGTGACAGTGCAGAGATGGTTATCTGCACACCCAAGTTGGTGTTGCTTTTTTGGGGGTAACAGCTTTCGAAAAACCATCCACTGGGCTCTAGCCGGCCAGGCTTCGAGAGCAGTTACTACGGTGTGAAAAGGCAGGTGGCTTTGTCAGGCAGGATGCGGGCCACCGATGCAGGCTTTGGGAGTTGGTAAATGCATCGTCTCCCATTACAGACCAGAGTCCAGACCCACCGGTTCCTGGGATGTGGAGAGAGAAGGGCTGGGTGAGGAGCTGTGCTGGTTAACACAGACCTCCTTCCTTGTCTCTGCTGTCAGTCTCACCATGGCTGGACTTGTGCAGGGTCCCTTTCTGGAGAGGAAAGAGCTTAGCAATCATTTAGCTCTCATGATCCTCTGCCTAGTGGGACCCCTGAGGCTCAGAGTAGGGAACTAGCTTTGCCAAGGTCAAGCCATGGCCACCTAGAGCTGGAATAGGACATAAGGTACTGTGGCTCCAAATCCAGTGTTCAGAGACTTCTCAATTAAGTGCAGAGAGCCAGGCTTTGCAGCCAGGTGCACCTGGACCAAATCCAGCCTCAAAACCTGGGAGATTTTGTCTTTTCCCAGAACCATACTGAGCCCTCTGCACCCCTCCCCCAAAACAGGAGACCACAAGATGCTGAGGACATCTGGACAGGAGGACAAGACACCTGGAACCAGTGAGTCACAGGAAAGAGGACTCCCTCTTCCCTCTCCCGCCATGAACAAACCCTCCTAGGCTAGAATGGACCACCCCAGAATGGGGCGGCCTAAAGAAACCAAGGTGGACCCCAGCTTAAGGTAGCATTTGGCATCATGAATGCTCAGCAAAGTAGGGCTCAACCTGCGAGCAGTTCTCATTGCTGCTGCAGACCCAGGCCTTCCTCTGCCCATGGGGAGCTGTCTCAGGGCAGCTCCACAGGCTGAGTCCCCCGCCCATCATCACAGCTCCCATCTCTTGGGTGATCCTTCTGTGAGGAGGACTCTCTGGCCTGACCCTGCTCTCGCATACCAAGCACAGTAGAATGTGACTGTCAGTTCTCCTTCCAGTCTAGGCATCCTCCTCCTCCATTAACTTTTTCAAATGTATTCATTGAATTCGGCACACAGCAAAAATGTGACAGCACCTCTTAGTTGCCAGCCTCCATGTTAGAGACGGTGGTGATTCAGAGACTTACATAGCCACCCCTGTATAGCAGTTTTTTCTCCAGCACTTCTGAAGCCTCTACGTGAGCCAGGATGGACCTGCTTTGTCTCACAGCTTGCAGCAAGGTGGCGGGAGGCAGGGGTCATTTCCCTTGTATGCTACACAGCACTTGACTCTGGTAGGTGGCAGTCTCATGGAATACCATGCATGGTGCTTCCCAGAGTTGTGGAATCATTGTACTGATTCGGGGTCCTCTATGCCACATGTGCTGTGTGGATGTGTGATGGTGGCGTGGTGACTGAGGGTGTGGTCTCCAGAGGCAAGCTGATCTAGCCTTTCGACCCTCTATCAACTGTGTGGCTTTGAATCAGTTACTTAATCTGAGTGTCAAGAAGATAATAATTGTATATTTTAGTGTGATCTGATAAATTCAATGAAAAATACAAATAAAGAGATTATTATTCAGTGAGAGGCATAAAGGGTAGAGTTTACCTGGTGGCTCAGTGGTAAAGAATCTGCCTGCCAATGCAGGAGATGCAGGTTCAATCCCTGGGTCAGGAAGCTCCCTTGGAGATGAAAATGGCAACCCACTCCAGAATTCTTGACTGGAAAATCCCATGGACAGAGGATCCTGATGGGATATAGTCATGGGGTCACAAAAAGTCGAATACAACTTAGCAACTGAGCACGTATGCATACACATAAAGGATCAATGCCTAATAGCAATTATTACTGTCATTAATCATTAATGTAATTACTGCTTGGTCTTATTGTCATTATGTTCATTAAAGGTAGGCTATACTATTCTGACAATGCCCAGTACATAAGCACTTAACAAATATGTGTTGAACTAATGTTTTTCAAGGATGGTCAGGTGGAAATCCAAATGCTCTCTTGTGTGAAAAAGAAAATTACTCAGGGGAACTGAATCAGAAACAGAAGACACTAAGCTTTTTAATGTGGTTTTGGTTAAACTGTGCTCCCTGGGAACTGAAAGCAGAAAGAGAAATCTTGACCTGGTCATACTTGGGGCATCTACAAATATGAGACAGTTGTATCTGGTTGGGTGGGTTGGTTTTGACTGCCAGCATGCTTCTTCACTAAATGAATCTTCCAGAAGGAAAGGCTTTCAGTCTGTGGTATTTAGGCTGGATTTCACCCTGCTCAGAGACAGGGCAGCAGCCCTGGACCACAGGAGTCTGACTCCACAGTCAACATGGGGCACCTGTCAGCCCTCCTGCTTGGAGAGCATGCCATGGTTAGTGGGGTAGATGCCAGGATATTCCTCGTCCCTGTGCCAGACATCAGCATGTTTAGGAACAGCTGGTTAGCTTTTTTCCATTTTGTTGCAGATATTTGGTGTGCTGCAGACACAGCCAAGGTAAAAATCCCACACCCAGGGACTGCCTTGGTCAATCTGTGTTCAGGGGTAAAATCAGGATGAGAATCTAGGCCGCTTACTGGCCAGGCCAGGCTCAAATCAGCAGGCAGGCATCAGGCCTAAGCTTGTGGGGCAGACAATGCACCTGTTTTCTAGGGCTGTTGGTAGATGAAACTTACTATGAGTGTAGTTTCAGAGCAGCTGCATGCTAAGGAAAAGGATGGCATCAGGGCAGTCAGGGAGGTAGAGGGCCCAGTCTATCCACAGCCTATGAAGGCTCAAGAGGACCTCAAAGATCAATATAGGCAAGAATGGAATCTCTATTCAAAGAAGAGCTGGGACACCAAACCTTGGAAAATTCTGGAGAACCAGCAGTGCTCCACCCCACAACATATGGCTGAGCTTCTTTGTTTATAAGGTCCCTTCCAAACCATTCGTGGGCACTTCCTCTGCCAACCTGCATGCCAGGGAACAGGGATGCAAAGATGAAGAAGATAACCATCCATGAGTGAGATAGCCCATCCTTCAAGATACACCTTCACAATACCAAGTGCCCGCATGTAAAGTGAACAGGTAGCTGCCTCCAGAGGCTTCCAGATATCCAGGATTTGGACACAATGAGAAGAAATAATCAGATGCTTACTTGATAGGTGCGGCCCTTTGTGATTTCAAAGAAAATGGAGATAATGAAGACTTTGCCCCCACTTAACTCTTTAGAGGAGTAGATGGTGTGCTGTCTCCAACTTTGTGGTTCACATGGAAACCAAAGGCAAGGCTCCAGACTGACATGAGACTTGACTTGGAGCAGATGCATCTCTCCACTCCAGACTGCTTCCCATGAAAGGAGGTGGCTCATTCCTTTTTGTTTTTCACATGTTGAACTTGTAGTACCTGCTATCAAGCCTGTATTGACGTGAACAGGGAGTGGTGGGGTTGGCTGTGTGTAGTGCCCATTGATGGATATACGTACGTCCTCCTCACTGCATAATTATCAGAGCCCCACCTTTGGATGAGCTTGCGTTAGCCAAGCTCCATCCTGTATCTAAAATTTCCTCAATCAAATAGCCTTTACTTTTTTTCCCTCTAATCACTTTCTTTTCCTATTATAATGCAAGGATCAAAAATAGAAAATATGGAATAGAAAAAAAACAAGAAAGAAATGGGTTTTGTGACATGGAAGATAGGAAGATAAGATTTCTGGGCTCTAGCCCAGGATCTACCTCTAACCGACCAGTCCTTTCACTGTCCTGGTCCCCATTCAGGGAGGCTGGGGAGAGGGGAAAAGACAAAGTTAAGCTGGATCATCGAAAAAGCAAGAGAATTCCAGATAAACATCTATTTCTGCTTAATTGACTATGCCAAAGCCTGCGACTGTGTGGAGCACAATAAACTGGAAAATTCTGAAAGAGATGGGAATACCAGATCACCTGACCTGCCTCTTGAGAAACCTGTATACAGGTCAGGAAGCAACAGTTAGAACTGGACATGGAACAGCAGACTGGTTCCAAATGGGAAAAGGAGTACGTCAAGGCTGTATATTGTCACCCTGCTCATTTAACTTATATGCAGAGTACATCATGAGAAACTCTGGGCTGGAAGAAACACAAACTGGAATCAAGATTGCTGGGGAGATATCAATAACCTCAGATATGCAGATGACACCACCTTTATGGCAGAAAGTGAAGAAGGCTTCTTGATGAAAGTGAAAGAGGAGAGTGAAAAAGTTGGCTTAAAGCTCAACATTCAGAAAACTAAGATCATGGCATCTGGTCCCATCACTTCATGGCAAATAGATGGGAAAACAGTGGAAACAGTGGCTGACTTTATTTTTCTGGGCTCCAAAATCACAGCAGATGGTTGACTGCAGCCATGAAATTAAAAGATGCTTACTCCTTGAAAGGAAAGTTATGACCAACCTAGATAGAATATTAAAAAGCAGAGACATTACTTTGTCAACAAAGGTCTGTCTAGTCAAGGCCATGGTTTTTCCAGTGGTCATGTATGGATGTGAGAGTTGGACTATAAAGAAAGCTGAGAGCCGAAGAATTGATGCTTTTGAACTGTGGTGTTGGAGAAGACTCTTGAGAGTCCCTTGGACTGCAAGGAGATCCAACCAGTCCATCCTAAAGGAGATCAGTCCTGGGTGTTCATTGGACAGACTGACGTTGAAGCTGAAACTGCAATACTTTGGCCACCTGATGCGAAGAGCTGACTCATTTGAAAAGACCCTGATGCTGATAAAGATTGCGGGCAGGAGAAGAAGGGGATAACTGAGGATGGGATGGTTGGATGGCATCACCGACTCAATGGACATGGGTTTGGGTGGACTCCGGGAGTTGGTGACAGACAGGGAGGCCTGGTGTGCTGTGGTTCATGGGGTCGCAAAGAGTCGGACACGATTAAACTGAATTGAACTACTATAAGTAGAATAGATAAACAATAAGGCCCTATAATGGAAAATAATCTGAAAAAAAGAATATATTTCATGGAAGGGTGGGTACAATAAAGGAGCAAAACAGTATGGACCTAACATAAGCAGAAGATATTTAGAAGAGGTGACAAGAATACACAGAATAGAAGATACAAAAAAGATCTTAATGACTCAAATAATGATCTGACTCAGATAACATGATGGTGTGATCACTCACCTTGAGCCAGACATCCTGGAGTGCGAAGACAAGACGGCCTTAGGAAGCATCACTATGAACAGAACAAAGCTAGTGGAAGTGATGGAGTTCCAGCTGAGCTATTTACAAACCTAAAGGATGATGCTCTTAAAGTGCTGCACTCAATATGCCAGCAAATTTGGAAAACTCAGCAGTGGCCACAGGACTGGAAAAGGTCAATTTTCATTCCAATCACAAAGAAAGACAATGCCAAAGAATGTTCAAACTACCACACTGTTGCACTCATTTCACATGATAACAAGGTAATGCTTAAAATTCTCCAAGCTAGGCTTCAACAGTACACAAACCGAGAACTTCCAGATGTTCAAGTTTCATTTAGAAAAGGCAGAGGAACCAGAGATCAAATTACCAACATCCATTGGATCACAGAAAAAGCAAGAGAATTTCAAGAAAACATCTGCTTCATTGACTACGCTAAAACCTTTGAGTATGTGGATCACAGCAAACTAGAAAATTCTTAAAGAGATGGGAATTCCAGACCATCTCACCTGCCTCCTGAGAAACCTGTATGTAGGTCAAGAAACAACAGTTAGAACTGGACATGGAACAATAGACTGATTCCAAATTGGGAAATGAGTACATCAAGGCTGCATACTGTCACCCTACTTATTTAACTTATATGCAGAGTACATCATACAAAATGCTGGGCTAGATGAAGCACAAGCTGGAATCATGACTGCTGGGAGAAATATCAATAACCTCAGATATGCAGATGACACCACCCCTATGGCAAAAAGCAAAGAGGAACTAAAGAGCCTCTTGATGAAGGTGAAAGAGAAGAGTGAACTCAGCATTCAAGAAATGGAGATCATGGCATCCAGTCCCATCACTTTGTGGCAAATAGATAGGGAAATAATGGAACAGTGAGAGACTTTATTTTCTTTGGCTCCAAAATCACTGTAGATGGTGACTGAAGCCATGAAATTAAAAGACACTTGCTCCTTGGAAGAAAACCTATGACCAAACTCATGCCCTCTGAGTTGGTGATGCCATCCAACCATCTCATCCTCTGTCGTCCCCTTCTCCTGGCCTTCAATCTTTCCCAGCCTCAGGGTCTTTTCTAATGAGTCAGCTCTTTGCATCAGGTGGCCAAAGTACCAGAGCTTCAGCTTCAGCATCAGTCTTTCCAATGAATACTCAAGGTTGATTTCCTTTAGGATTGACTGGTTTGATCTCCTTGCAGTCCAAGGGACTCTCAAGAGTCTTCTCCAACATCACAGTTACAGCATATTAAAAAGCGGAGACATTTTACCAACAAAGGTCCGTCTTGTCAAAGCTATGGTTTTTCCAATAGTCATGTATGGATGTGAGAGTTGGACCATAAAGAAGGCTGAGCCTTGAAGAATTGATGGTTTTAAACTGTGATGTTGGAGAAGACTCTTGAGAGTCCCTTGGACTGCAAGGAGATCAAACCAGTCAATCCTAAAGGAAATCAACCTTGAGTATTCATTGGAAAGACTGATGCTGAAGCTGAAGCTCCAGTATTTTGGCCACCTGATGCAAAGAGCTGACTCATTAGAAAAGACCCTGAGGCTGGGAAAGATTGAAGGCCAGGAGAAGGGGACGACAGAGGATGAGATGGTTGGATGGTATCACCAACTCAGAGGGCATGAGTTTGGGCAAACTCCAGCAAAGAGTGAAGCACAAGGAAGCCTGAGTGCTGCAGTTCATGGGGTTGCACATGACTGAGTGACTGAACAAAAACATATATGTATAACTTAATCACTTTGGTGTATACCTGAAACTAACACAACATTGTAAATTAACTATATACTTCAATTTATAAAATGGTTAAAAAAGAAATAAAGTACAAAAGAAAGAAGAAAAGAAATATACCCTTTGATTGACATAACTGAAACAGAGCGTTGTAGTAATTAGACAGTCCAAGTTTAAAATGCAAATACACCACTGAGGAATTAGTGAAAGAAGGTAGGAGTCAGAAGACCTGGGATCGGGTTCTACCCCATCACCACCACCTCTCTGACCCTCAGACTCCTCATCTGTAAAATAGGGATGATAACCAATTAAAATCACAGATTTTCATAATTAGATGTGTGTGAAAATGTTTTGCTGTGTGAAGTGTGTTGGACACAGATTTCTTTTATGGGTAACTTATCATGCGAGGAAGACTTCACTTTCAGGTATGTTTCAGGCCCCTGGAGGACCAATCAGAGAGCTGATGATCTTCCTGCAGATTATGTTTTTGAAACCTTATTTGGTCCACAAGGTTGTTGCTTACCTTCTCCACTTTACAAACATCAGATGCATTATATGATTGACTGATAGAACACCAGCAACACTTAGAGATATTGTACCAGAGCCCAGGGCTATACTTTCCATTTTTATTAAAATTCTTATTAACTCATAGCCCAAGAGCTTTTAAGCCAAGGGCTGATCCCCTTTAGGGTCCCTTGATTTGATCAGAGCAATTTGTGTGCAGTGTTCTGGTCCCACTTTGTGGAAATATAGTGCAGGCAGCAGTCATGTGATGTTATTCTGAAGATACTGGAGTCTTCTCTCCATCCAAAACCACCTTCCCTTACAAGGCTGCTCCCACCCTATCCGTAGAGACATACTTGAGCTCCATGGTTACAAGTCTACCCCCTGAGTTTAAGACCTCCTATCTCTTTGAAATTCTAAATATTTCTAGGAAAAAGAACTATCAGTCATTTGTAGCTTAGTGATGCTGAGTTTGTTGGCTTCTATTTTGAATGCCAAGAGGGCTCTGTGGAGGGAGGAATCATGCAAAAATGAGGGTCCCCAGGGAAAATATGCCTTAACAAAGTACAAGAGGAAAAGGGGATCAAGAAGGAGAACTTGTACCATTGGATCAGCTCATAGCCTCACTGAGAGAGAGTTATGTCTAGGATGCACTTGTCCATCTTTGGGGCCAACAGATGGCTTTCTGTCAACAGATGAGCTGAAGCTCTGCATGTGTCTGTGATGGGGTCAGGTTCATCTTCGGGGCTGTTGGAAGAAGCAGCATCTCTCTTCTTCTGCCTCAAGCTTTGTGGTGATTTTTATCCTTCGGTTGCTGTTTGCTGAAGAGGCCTCCCTGAATTACTCACATTTATCTTTCCATTAATAGGTAGTCTTAAACTTAATGTCATCACCTTGGTAATCTGCAAAGCTATACAGCACCTGAAAATAGCAGCTCTTTCTTGCAGCTTGCTGAGTAGAAGTCATTTCTTTCCCGACATAAAATGTGTCCGGGCCCCATTTGGTTTTTCCTTGTGTCATGTTGAGGTGAGGGACACACAGAACTGGGGCTGAGGAGGGAGGTGTCATTGTTCAAAGAAACTAACCTCTTATCACTGGATTGTGCGCTTTGACTGTATTGCCATAAACTAATTAATGATGTGGCTTTTTAAAACCTCTCACAATGGCAGACTTGGTCTGAGGTCTCAGTTTGATATATGCCCAATGTTTCATGACTTCTTTGCATTTGAAGGAGTAGATGACCAGGAAAAGCCTGATTTTGTAATATTTAAGGAACTGTTACATTTACCTTTTTTCCCCTCCTTTATTGATTTTGTGCAGATTCATGGAGTTGTCATTTACTCTGTCCCTGGCACTATGATAAGTGTGTTAGGGATATCTGGTGAATATTAGAGAGACCAGTTCTCAAGAACAGTTACCATGGTTATGGTGCCTGATGGTCGATGAACAATTCTCACAGTTTTTAATCTCAAAACAACATAGTATAATAGGAAGAGGAAGTATTATAATCACTGTCACCTTACAAATAAGGAAACTGTCACTAAAGATCTCCCACATAGCAGTGCTGGAACTCAAATTTGAACCTAGATCTTCTAAACCCTAAGCCATGTTCTCAACCATATTGCTTCTCAGGATATTAGAATCTTCCCAAGAGATAGAACCTAAACATGTAAGTAAGATAAATGACTATTCAAAGAAGCCTGTGGTTAATTATCAAAGACGTGGTAATGACAGGTGTTGCCAGAATCCAGAAAAAGGACACAGTCATCATGGTAGCCCAAAATGGTGGAAGAGATGGATGGGGCTTGGTGGGTTAGATGAGCTGGAGAGAACGTAGTAGAGACCTTTAACAAGATAGAGGCAGATTGTCTTTCACATAAAAATCTGAGCTGGTATGGCAGTTGTGCTCCATGAAATTGGCACAGACCCAGCTCCTTCTGGCATTCCAAGGGTTTCCCTTCTTCTCCATGTCCAAGATGGCTCACCACATGGTCCATGCTCCAGGAAATAGGCTGAAAGAAGTGGTCGTGGGGAGATAATGGTCAAATATTCCACTTCTTCCAGGAACTAGATTTTTCAGGATTTTCAGTGCTAAAACCAGGAAGTCCCTGGAAAATGAGAGGAGTTGTCCTGCTAGTTTGAGGGCCCTACCTGAAAGTCACAAGCTTCATCCTTGGTTACATACCATTGGCTAGAGCTTAGTCACATAGTCACACCTAGCTGCAAGTGAGTCTGGGAAATAAAAATCTTTATTTTGGGTGACCCTGTGCCCAGCTAAAGTCTTCATACCTACAAAGGAAGGGGATAGTTGATATTTGAGCCATAACTAGCTATATGTGCCATTAACACAGAAAAATTTTTATTGGCAGAAGAGAATAGTGTTAATAAAGATCAACAATCATTTCTGTGACTTCTGGTGCTGTATCCATAATGGTAGTTTGGCAAATACTGTCCCAGGAGTCAGGCTGTGGGCTTTATGTACATCCTACCATATTAGCTGGAACTTTTTTTCTTTTCCCAATCCAGGAGGCATAGCTGTGAGTGATGTTTTATAGGGATAACTTTGGACTCTATTCATTTATTTAAAAAAAAAAAGTATTAATAGGTCACAAATGTTTCTTGTAATACCCTTACATTGATTGCAACACACAAATGTGGCCGGACATGGAAATTCAGATGCACTCTGGCATGTCCTCAGGATGGTTTTGAGTTCAGGAGTCACGAAATGACGTGATGAGAAAGTACTGGAGAAGGATTCATCTGAAGGGGTGGTGTGTCTTTTCCTTAATTTCTAAAGAACTAAATAGGTGAGGACAAGCACATGGATCTAGAGTTTTGTATTTAAATGTTATCAGAGGTATGTAACTGCATGTTTCTAGAAGACTCCATGGTAGGAAATTGAGTACTTGCCTCAACCCTGCCCTCTGGAGAGGACTATCCCTTTAACTAGCTAGTTAGCACCCTAGCTCAGTTTTCAGAAAATGGTCTGCTGTGTGCCCAACACTATTTGGAGATGGATATCAGTCCTAAAGCTGATGTGTCAGGGTTAGGGTGGGGACCATGGGACACAGGTGTGGCCAATGAATGGGGAGATCATTCACTTCCACTCTGCCAGACATGTCATCTAGCTTTGTCCTGGCTATATTGGGGTTGGTTTTTCACCCAAAACCCTCCTAATCAGAATTTCAAATTTGCTTTACAAAAACTGTCAAACTACAAGCCAAAGAAGATTGGATTGGGGTGGGATGGGACCTAAGGAGTGAAAACACCTATGGTTACATTAGGAAGCCAGTCATTCAATGAAAGAGAACCCAGGACAGAACTTATTCAGGACTTCGCTAAATAAGGGAAGTCAAGGCCCTTGACCAAGTCTGGTCAAGGCCCTTCTTTACCTCTTCCATCCTCATAGCCTCACCTGTACTCCTAGTCTCACACTGATGATATAAGCCTTGATGGACTATGTGTCAACTTAAAATTATGTTTTTCTCTTCTTGATACCTTAAGATAACTTTTTAAAGCAAAATCACTTTGTGGTATTGGACAAAAATATTTCTGTTCCTAAAATGAGGTGTGGTCCCTCCTGCCCAAGTAAATCTTGAGTGCTTAAGTGTTTTGTGAACCAACTAGACTATTGCCATGTGTTTCTCATCATGCTCTATGCCTATTTTCTTGTGTACCCTGGAGCCTCCAACTTGAAGAGAATAAACATTCCAAAGGCATTAGCATGCTGGTATGAATTAGTAACTCTGAGGAGGGGAAAAGCTGAAGATGAGATCCAGCCATACTTGCAACAACTTTACTTGCCTGGAAGTATTTGTCATTTTGTAAAGATTTTCAGTCCACATCAGCCGCTGAGATGGTTACAGAAGCCTGGGAAAAATTTTGATTGTGCAGTGATTCAGGGAGTTATTAAGGACAATAAATCTGCATTAGTTAAGAATTGAAGAGCTGTAATGTAATATTATGTAGCCATTAAGTGTAACATTTTCAAAGAATATTTAATGATGTGGTAAAATGCTCATGATAGAACATTCAATGGAAAAATCAAGATCTAAAACTGCATCTGCGGCATGATTCCAATTTCATTGATTTGTACATATAGAAAAAAAAAAGACTAGAAGGAAATTCTTCACAGTGTTACCATATTGGTGAGATTATGAACAACTGGTTTTGTCCTTGAAACTATCGATCTTTTCCTTGTTGTCTAAGTAAGCAGCTATTCTTTCTGTTTTAGCGCAATACATACCACATTTGTAACTATAAAAAGCTATTTATTTTTTTAAAGAATAAAGGCAAAAATGCCGTCGAATAAATATGTGAAGAGATTGGTGAAAGTAGATAATTTTCTGCAAAAATCCTGGGTGAATATTTGACTCTGCCTCTGAGTTCTAACACAAAACTCATATGCTCAGTGGAATACTTTAAATTTTTTCATTCATTCTCTTATTCATTCATCTGTTTGTAAACTGTTTATTATGCTCCCACTATATGCCAGGCACAGTGCTAAACTATTCAGGTCTTGGTCCCACCCTTGAGAAGCAACCACATGGTCAAGACATGTTAACTACTATTAATACAAAGATAGCATGTCCTTGTCTTACAGTGTTGTGAATAAGGTATGAGTTTGCTGAATGAATTAATTGGGAAGCCAATTGGGAATTAATTGATGGTTCAATTAATAAACAGAGCAAGAGTTTGTCTCTGGCACTGACCTTTCCTTCAGGAATTTTCTGAAGCTTTGTGAACTTTCTCCCATCTCCTTGTAGGAATCTCAAGTGTCTGGCCCTACCCTTTCTGTTAATTGCTTCATAAAATGACAAAGTCTCATGGAAGAACTGACTAGTTCTTTCCATGTGCTGTCCTGGCGAGCTTGTACTGATTAAAGAATGGATGACTCTGGAAGGAGTCAGAGCTGGAGGCCTCCAGATGCAGTTTCTCCCCAGTTATTGCAGGGTTCCTCTCGGGTGAGAACTCAAGCCAGAGACAGGAGTGGACCATGATTTTTTGGCAGAATTGGGCCCAGCAGGGGATAGAAGTTAGTATCCTTCCGATGTGATGGCGGAAGCTCTTGAAAATGCCCTTCTGTTATCCCCACTGTCTCCTGATCACTGATGCAAGAACCAAGGCCAGCATCTTCCACTCCAGTGAGGGATAGAGCTTAACAGGTCAGTGCCCCAGGGAGCAGCGACCCACTGAATTCCATCAGCCCTAAGGTTTAAAGAAATGCCAAGGGAGACTAACACCTCCTGCTGTGAAACTCCGTGGGGCGTATCCTGTCTCCAGCCTGGCAATAATCCAAGTAAGCAAAGGTGAGGCCTGAACCAGGTTGGGCCAGAAGAAAGACATCCCCTCCCTGCTCCATTCTCACTAAATGCTCTGCCTGACTGGCTCTCTTGTTCACTGGGACACCGCACCCCCACCCCCGCCACCCCAGGGAGACACCACCACCATCCCTCCCTCTTCACCACCCACCCCCCGCCCCCCACAGCCAGGCCAGGGCTTTCAATTCTACAGAAAGTCTTAGGGGGAGGGGATTCCTAATACTGACTCCTGGAAAATCCTTAAATGATCTAAGTAAATGAGTAACTCTTTGGATATCACAAGATGAAAGTAAATGAGTTGCCCAGGGACCGTAATGAATGCAGATGAATTCTGTACCTTTGCACAGGTTTGAGAGAGACGAGAGAAGCTTCCCGTGGCAAGACGTTGTCTGAAGATGAGAGAGAATCAAAATCAATGGGAATCAGGAAGAAGAGAGGAAAAGAGAGTGTAAAGTCGTAGTCCTTGGAGAAGCTATTAACCAAGACTTGACTTTTATTACTTTATTCCTAAGGCTATAAAAAATATATATCCTGGGTGATTTCTGCCAAGTGCCTCCCAAGAGCTTTCTCTTCAAGGGTCCCATGTCTCTTGTGGTTCTGGACCAGGGTAGGGAGTGAATCCATTTGCTGTGCAGGAGAGTGTAGGTACCAGAATAGATACCCCTGGCCCCCGCCTGCTACGGTTGATTCCAGATTTGACAGTCGCTGGAGAGTGTCTCCACCTCCCCTTCCATTGTCGACCTCTTAGACTGTGTTTCCTTCTGGGACCCCAACCCAAGCTTTCCCGTCCTGGAATTGACCACCACATCTGCAGGACCACCTTCCTATCCTACCTGCCTCTTCCTCTGCTGTCTCCAGGCTGAGGTCTGGAGTCAAGGCTTAGAGGGCAGGGAAGTGAATCTCTGCCCATCTGTGCTCCCTGCTCCTCACACTGGGCGCTGCTTCTCTCTGACCGTCTGCTCTGTTCTCAGCTCCCTCTCCATCTCCTCCTTTTCCTTCTTCAGGAAGCCTCTGCGGTCTGTTCCTTTCCCCACCGCTCTTGATGTCCCCATGCTTCACCCTCATGATGCTCTACAAGGAAATGCCCACATAGTTGGTAGTAGCTTGTCTCTGAAATATACACACTTCCTTCTTACTTCATCCAGTTCTCCCTGAGCACCTAACACTTGGCATCCAGTGTACCAGGGGTTCCAAACCTGAAGGAGAGACTGTGTGTGTCTGGCTTCTTATAACACATTGGCTGCTATGCAGTTTTCCGACTGCTATACTCCTAGCGACTGCTATAAAGAAGGCCTTAAGAATCCTGACTGGAAACAGCAGTCATAAGAAACAGTCCATAACCCCTGGGTCCTGGGGAGCAGACAATCACGGATGAAACTGGCCTGTTCTCAGGGACCCACACAGGCATTTCCTTCCTCGCCTGGATTCCTTCAAGATCCCTGTCTCCCAGGAGGCAGCTCGGTATCTCCCACATCATTTTAGTGGGAAGATGGAGTCTTGGCCTCCAAACTGGTCCCTGAACACACTTTGCTGTGGAAGCCTCGCCAGGAAGGGTGGTTTGGGGAGACCTTCAGGATTGCACTCCAAGTGCCTTATGGTTGAAACATACTTTTTTAAACTGCCTTTGGGGAACATAACCACCCTTCACAATTTTGCATTTCTGGGGAAAAGCTTCCAAATAATAAATGAACAAATGAGTTCATTTGGGATTTTATACACCAGACATTTTCTTACCAGCCCTAGATCCTTCAAAACTCTCAGTCTCTCAAGGCTCCATTTCTGTAACCTAACTCATCTTTCAAAGTCATTTATGTCAAGGTGTTATTGGGTTAAAATGTTCCTTTCTTAAGTAATAAGCTTTTTAGCAGAGACTTCTGGTGGACTAATGCCTTAACTCTAGAAAAGATTTCTTCACGCTAGTAATTCTTTCTGTAATGAAGGGGAGCTCAGACAGACAGTAAAGCAAGTTGGTGATAGAAACATTTAAGATGCTCTGAAATCATATATTTTGAGTCTGGTGCCCAGTATATGTAAGCACAGCATTACTACTGTTTTCCAGTTAGGTTTACTGTTACGCTTTATAGGATACTTGACTTTATATCTATACCACAGGTAGGGGAAGGGGTGGGCATTGGTCTACCCAATAAAATCCATCTAATTCCGAAATATAATTGGAAGTTGTAAAGATTCTGAACTGAGGTTGCACACCTTTTCCTTTCTGTGGTTGGTCAGGGCTTGGGAACTAAAGCTAAACACAATAAATAATCTTCAGTTTGAAATTTGATAGGAAGAAAAAAAAAAGAATGTATGTCTTTAAAAAAGAGAGAGCAGGTAAAATAATGTCCCCAGGCCAGGAAAGTACCAGTCATTTTCAGATAAATTATACCCTCCTCCTCCTCCATGGGAAAAAAAAAAAAAAATCATACTCAGACTTAACTGTCCCTTTGGCACTTTTGTCAAATGAGTTTTAGTAGCAGGAGCTGCTAAAAATATAAGCCAATTTCTTTCTTCATTTAAATCAAGTGCTTAAAAAAAGTGTAGCACCTAGAACTGGTGCAGGGCTCAGCATAGCAGCAGCTGGTCTGCCAGAGTCCCTGAATAGTCCTCAGTGACAGCCAGCACCCTCTCAGAGCTCAGGGGAGGCAGTGGCCGGGCTGGACATTGCCCCTCGATGTGGGGGCTGTGCTTGAGCACTTGGGACCCAAGTTGGAAAGGTGCCTTTGGGTACACACCGACAAGAGTATGTACAGGAGGTAGTCTCAAGAATACTTTGTTGTTTGGACATTCATAAGTCCTTCCTCCAATCTGCTCTCCCTCTCTCCCTCCTTCCCCCCCTCCCTCCCTCCTGCTCTCCCTTTCTCTCTCTCCCTTCCTTCCCTTTCTTCTTTCCTTCCTTCCATTCTTCCTTAGTTTCTTCCTTCTAAAAATACAAGAACATTTACAGATATCAAGCATGTGCCAATATTTGTATAGAGATTGGATAGGATTTTGAATGAATGAATGAGACTGAGTCCCCACTCTCAGGGAGAATGGAACCCACCACATCCCCAAGCAGTGTTCTGTTCCCGTACGACTTTTCTCTTAGTCATGTTTGGAAAGGCATCTAACCAACTGACCCTGCCTTAGCTTAGTTTATAAGCTGAGAACTAGTAAAGGCTTAAATTGCTTTCAGTGTTACTTGCCTTTAAGAAAAGACTCTTAACAATGTACAAAGCCTTTGAAGACCAAAGTAATATATTTATCGTGGTAAAACATCAGGAATTACATTAGGGAGGAGGGGTGTGTTTTCAGTGGGGAGACTCTTCTTTTGTGTTGTCTTTTGTGGCAGCTGTTGTGCCCAAGAATCATATAAATTAGATCTAGAGAACTTCCCTGGTGGTCCAGTGGTTAAGAATTCACCTTCCAATGCAAGCGGTGCGGGTTAGAGAGCTGGTTGGGGAGCTAAGATCCCACATCGCAGCCAAAAAAACAAACCATAAAACAAGCAGTATAGTAACAAATTCAATAAAGACTAAAACTGGTCCACATTAAAAAAAAATCTTAAAACAATAAATTAGATCTAAATCATACGTATCAAAGATCATTTTAAATTCACATTTTGGGGTGGGAGGGAGTGACTGGAGCTATAGGGTGAGAAAGAAGACCTACTCAGAGCTGACTGTGGATTGTGCTAGGAGTTCTCCAGCCTTGGGACTTCTAAATGAGGCCACCTTGAATCAGACCCCCTTATGGAGTTCCAGTGATTCGAACAAACCTCCTGAATGAGGCTCTGAGATAGTTGGGCATCGTTCAAATTCTGGTATCTAATGAATAATGAGCAGTTGTTACTGTCACAGGGACTTCCATAGAAAAGCTTCATTCTACTGCTCGTATCCAAGCCAACTTCCCTATGCAGTCATTGCATTAACGCCTTCCGTGTATATGGAGGGTGCAGATTTAGAAGTACCTACGCATGTGCTAACGGAGAAGGCAATGGCACCCCACTCCAGTACTCTTGCCTGGAAAATCCCATGGATAGAGGGGCCTGGTAGGCTGCAGTCCATGAGGTCGCTAGGACTTGGATACGACTGAAGCGATGCATGTGCTAAAAGTGGTGATGGGTTGTGGTAAGCCATCCCTGCCATGCTTTCTTCCAGTTCTACTTGGTAACATGGCACAGAAATTTAGAAAGTTACCCAGCTATCCCTATTTCCATGGCACCAGTTGGGGTGGGGCGGCTGGGGGCGGGGACAAGGGAAGGGGGGGAGGAAGTCAACTGATTCCAATTAGGATTAACCCTGTAACCTTGGAGAAGGAAATGGCAACCCATTCCAGTATTCTTGTCTGGGGAATCCCAGGGATGGAGGAGCCTGGGGGGCTGCCGTCTATGGGGTCGCACACAGTCGAACACGACTAAAGCGACTTAGCAGCAGCAGCAGCAGCAGCTGTAACGTTTTGTTCCTTACAATGATGCCCTAGGCCCCTGAATTCATCCCCAAGCATCAGCAAAGACAGTTCTAGGGCTATCCTGTCCTACTTTAATCTATTCAGACCTTCTTTATTGGTATTGTCTTAAAATTGTATTTATGTATTTATTTTTGGCTGTGCTGGGTCTTCATTGCTATACAGACTTCCTCTAGTTGCAGTGAGTGGGAGCTGCTCTCTAGTTGCAGTGCAGAAGCTTCTCACTGTGGTAGTTTCTTTCTTGCAGAGCATAGGCTCTAGGGCAAGTGGGCTTCAGTATGGTGATATTTTATATTCCATCACTGAAGATACCTCTGTGACCTTTTCCATAAGTATCAGGTTATTTTGTCCTTAACTAGCTGCTCTCGTGTCCCTTAGCTGAGTTACAGTTCATTTTGAATAGTCTTTTGGTTAGGCATATAGATCTAAACAACAGATTACATGGGTTTGAGATTGAATAGCAATTCTTATATGTCAGGCACAGTCTGAAATTTTATATAAATTACCTCAGTTCATCTTCACAGTAACAAGTAAGGTACTATTATTATTATCACAGTACAAGCAAGGTGCTATTATTATCTCCATTTTTACAGATGGGGAAACTGAGGCAATGGGTGGTTATGTAATTTTTCCAAGGTCATACTGCTATTAAGTGGCAGAGCTGAGATTTGAATCCAGCCAGTCTGCTTCAATCACTACTAGTTCACTGAGATTTGAAACACTGATTTTATTATTAAATGTAATACCCCAGTTACCGGAACTTTAGGATCCCTTTTACAAAGGATGGTGTGTCTTAAAAGAGCCAGTCGGCCTCTGTCAGCAAAATGGTATTTAATGCTCATAGCGACAATTGTTTCTCCTCACTTGAACCCCCCAAACCCCATCCAAGAGCAAAGTTTATCTTGACCTCATAGATTAAGCCTGTTCTCCATGCAATGCTAGGGAGAAATGCTGACTAGGTGAACTTCCGAAAGCCTGGTGGAGTCAAGAATATTTCCACATCCCGGACCTCTTCCTCCTCCACAAAGGCCCCCTGATTATGCCAGTAGGTCCTGCGTCCTCTCTCTGTGTATCTCTTTTCTTGGATCTTCCCTGAACCTGAACTGGGACAGCTGATCAGACCAGCACGCATATTTATCAGCATTCGACAGGTCTGAATACTGGAAATCACACTTCACTACTTACTAACTTAAGTTATCCTCTTTATAATTCCACATCAGTAAACTCTGCTTTCATAACAGTTTAAAGGCCTTGAACCATGTCTTAAATGTAATTTTTTCACAAAGGACTTATTAATATGCTGGATGCCCCAAAGCTACAGTTAATAAATAGCCAGGCACCTGACCCGAAGCAGCAGTAGTGATTACGGCACAGCCAGTGTCTTTTGGCCAAGACACTTTTGCCAAGACAGTGTCTTTTGGCCAAAGTTTTAACATCGGTTTCTTTTTTTTTTTCTTATCAGTATCAGTTCTTTACTTTTTTTTGTCTTTTCCTTTTCATGGTAGATGTTTAAAAATTCTAATTGCCTGCTCCTTGAGTTGAACTCATTTGCTTATTTCTGGAGGAGATAACTATGTTACATATGCTTTTGTTCTACCCAATAAGGCTATAGCAATTAAATCTGAAATAATGAAAAAATTCAGTAGTACCTCTGGCTTACCTATACATACTCAGCATTCATCCACTCACTTAATTTGTATTTGTTGAGTTCTCCTGCCGTGTGCCAGGCACTCTGAGTAATGCAACAGGCATGGTTAGAACCTTCATTCATCAAGGCTACTGTCTGGAGTAAAGGAGGGTAGGCAAAGACGTTAAATGAATGAAGGCATGATTTCACATCATGCTGAATGGCATGAAAGCTAACAGTAGAGTATGATGAGAGAAAATGATGGAAGGCACCTAATGTAGAATCTGATTTTTAACAAGTCGCCAAGTGATGCTGCTGGTTTGGGGCCTACCCTCTAAGAGTCACTACCCTAGTATTATATATTACGGGTGGATTACCTTATGGATTAGCTCAGAATGTATTAGACTCACCTGGAAGCCTTTAAAAAATAATGATGCCTGATCTCTGTCTATGTCTCCATTATTGCCCTGAAAAACAGGTTCAGTAGTACCATCTTTCTAGTTTCCGTATATATGCATTAATATATGACATTTGTTTTTCTCTTTCTGACTTACTTCAGTCTTATAATCAGCTCTAGGTTCACAACAATGGAGACACAGACATAGAAAACAAACTTACAGGCACGGATTGGGGGTGATGAGGAGGGAGAGGGTGGACGGATGGAGAGAGTCATATGAAGCATATACACCACCATGTGTAAAAGAAATAACCAATGGGGGAAAAATAATGGTGACTGGCCCCATCCCAAGAGATTTTGTTGTCATTGATCTGGGTTGGGGTCTGGATATCTGCATTTTCCCAAGCACCTAATGCACATGAGAATAAAGAACCACTGATGCTAGATGGCCCCAGGGAGCGTGAGTGTCGCTCGCCGAGTGCTAGCTAGAGTGCACATGCTCAGGTACTCGCAGCACGAATGCTGACTCACCCACTCACCGGTCAGTCGATGGTAGGGAGTTCCGCCTTCTTCCGGTGTCGCTCTCACAAATCCCCAGTTGCAATGTGATTCGGTAATCCTACCCATCTGTCATATGAAAGCACTGGAGCTTGATGGACTTGCTTGCCGTGAATTTGAGCTCCAGCATGCAGTGTTTCTACTAAACTTGAGTCATGGACAGTCGGACTCACTGTTCCTGCACTGAGAAGCCCAGGACAAGCGGGTGGTGGGGAATGGGCTGACTCGCCCGCAGTTCTGTGACAGTGCAGCCAGCGTCAGGAGGCCCAAGTTCCCTTCCAGCTCTGCCTTGGTGAGGTGGAGACTTTGGCAAGTCATCTGACTCCTTGGGATACAGCCTCTTCGTTTGCAAAATGAGGGCATTAAACTAAGAGGTCACCGGGCTTTGTTTTTGTTTTAATGATCAAATTCTAGCAGTGCTAGTTTGCAAGGAAACCTGAAACTGAAGCTTCATTTCCTCCTCGATAAAATCAGAGTTGGACTTGTGACTTCAAAGATTATTGTCAGTTTGAGTGTGGCAATTCTGCTAATAATAACAATAGCTGACATTGAAAGAGCGCTTCTTTTTTTCAATGAATTTATTTTTTATTTATTTTTAATTGAAGAATAATTGCTTTACAATATTGTGTTGGTTTCTTCCATGCATCAACATGAATCAGACATAGGTATACATATGTCCCCTCGGTCTTGATCTTCCCTCCCACCTCCCGCCCCATCCCACCCCTCTCGGTTGTAACAGAGTACCCGTTTGAGCTCCCTGAGTCATACAGCTAATTCCCACTGGCCATCTGTTTTACACATAGCTGTTGTTGTTGTTCAGCTGCTCAGTCGTGTCCGACTCTTTGCACCCCCACGGACTGCAGCATGCCGGGCTTCCCTGTCCTTCGTACAGTAGTGTATATATTTTCATGCTACTCTCTCCATTCGTCTCACCCTTTCCACCACCCCCAGGTCCACGTCTGTGTCTCCATTACTGCCCTGCACATCGGTTCATCAGTACCATCTTTCTAGATTCCATATATATGCTTTAATATACACTATTTGTTTTTCTCTTTCTGACTTACTTTGCTCTGTTTAATAGGCTCTAGGTTCATCACTGCATTAAACTGACTCATATGTGTTCCTTTTTATGGCTAAATAATATTCCGTTGTATATATGTACCACAGCTTCTTTATCACTTTATCTGTCGATGGACATCTAGATTGCCTCCACGTCCTGGTTATTGTGAATAATACTGCAGTGAACACTGAGGTACATATGTCCTTTTCAATTATGGTTTCCTCAGGGTACATGCCCAGTAGTGGGATTATTGGATCATATGGTAGCTTTATTCCTAGTTTTTTAAGGAATCTCCACACTATTCTCCATAGTGGTTGTTATCAATTTACATTCCCACCAACAGTGCAAAAGGGTTCAATTTTCTCCACACTCTCCAGCATTTATTGTTTGTAGACTTTTTGATAATAGCCATTTGACTAGTGTGAGGTGATCTCATTGTAGTTTTGATTTGCATTTCTCTACTAATGAGTGATGTTGAGCATCTTTTCCTGTGTTTATCAGAAAGAGCATTTCTTTATACCAGTTGTAAGAAATTTGCATGATCTCATTTAATCCTTACAACCAAACAATGAGATAAATTCTGGTGTTGCCATCCCCACTTCATAGATGAATAAACTGAGGAATGGGAAAGCTAGGTAACTTGCCCAGGCTCACACAGAGAGTAGGCGATAGAGTCGTACTCTGCCCCTAGCCATCTCATCCACAGCTGGGGGACCCTCATCACCACACTGCTCTTACCCTCAGTTTTTCCAACACAAAATCAGAGTTTGGACTAAATGGCCTCAAAGTTCCTTTTAGCTCCAAATACAGTGCTTCTGCGGCTGCTTCCTCTTGCTTACTTTTTTTTTAATTTACTCAGCAGACTTTGAATGAACTCTTACTGTGGAACTCAGGAGTCAGACTGTTGGGATTCTGATCCTAACCTGACCACTTACTAGCTGTGTTACTTGGGTCGTTACCTAAATTCTTTGGCCTCACTGGCTCATTTGTTCATGTGGAATTCATGAAAGTGCTGCTCTTGGAGAGCTGTTGTGAGGATAAGGTGGCATATTGCCTGAAAGCACCTAGCACAGGGCCTGCCTGGTAGTAAGCGCTCAGTAACTGTTTCTCTCAGTATCAAGAGGCCCCATACTCATGCAGTGATGAGTAAGCTATAGTCCTGGGCATCAGAGAGCTCACAGCCTACGTAGAGATAGATACAGATAATTGAAGTATGATATGAAATGATAGAAGTTTGTCCCAAGCCTTTGGGGAATGCAGTAGAGGGAGCTATTATTTCTAGGGTAAATGTGGTGAGTTGCCAGTCACATGGACCTATTCAGGACACTTTGTTGATGGGAGAAAGACTAGTGAGCCCCACTTTTCTGGGGGGCCGTTTTCGGAACCCCTGGCACTAGGATCTGGGTAGCTCAAGAAATGAAGCACAGTGGCTAGGAGTTCCTGATCCAAGGAGATTCAGACCATGCTGATCAGAGGAGCAAGTTCAGAGTCAGCCTGAAGGTGATGGGCAGGCTGCCAGGAGCAGGGAGACAGAAGGAAGTTGCAGCAAGGTGGGGAGTTACCTAGAAGTGGAGCACACACCACCTCCAGTAATTGGAAAGCTTGGAGGCATTGCGGGCGTCTTCAATGGAGGGTAAATCCCTTGCATAGCCAACCGACAAGCTTCTGGAATCTTCTTTGGGGCTGGTGGGAGGAGCCAATCTTGGCCAAGGCTGGAGGCCCTGCAGAGGGGACTATGTAACTGGGACACCTGGCTGAAGTGAGATGTACCCTGATAATGGGGTAGCTGCTGATCTGGTCATGCTCGTGTCCAGAAAGTCTAAACTCTTCAGGCAGCAGAGCTGGGGTGGGCTGGAATGGGGGGTGGAGACTGGAAATCAGCTGTCTTCTTTCCAGATCTCTGGACCACATCCAGCATCCTTCAGAGCAAGGCCTGGGGATGTGCCTTTTCACAATCTTCCCTCGCCATCATTCTTATGTCTGTAAACTGCATCTTTGCTTTGAGACACACATGGTGGAGGGAAGCTCAGAAAGGAAAAACTGAGACAAGGCTGGCTGGTAGTGGAGTTGGGACCTCCAGATGTGCCGTTTTCACAGCTTAGGGGAAACCTGTGTTGTTTTCCTCTGCGTTTCCTGTAAGACCTGTACACCTGCCCCCTCCCCCTCTGCCCCTCCACCCCCATGCTCATTCTCGGTGTGAAAGCTCCAGGCCAGAAGAATCACATTTAGCTCAAAAATCATTAAAAAAAAAATTTAACAGGAAGGAGAGTGCACTTTTTGACCTCAAATCTTAAACTCCCTTCAAGCCACGTAGGCCTCATTCTCACCAGCTCTTTTCCTGAGTGTGGAGCATTTAATCAAGGGTTTGCTTTCTGTGAGACCTCCGGCTCGCTCAGAGCTGGGGCGGGTTGGGGGTGGGGGTGGGTTCTGTCTTTCCTCAGCTTTTCTCAGCCCCTGGAAGGCCAGCTCCAAATACTCTCTGGCCTTTTATAACTTAAGGGAACTAGCATGTGGTTTTGATGGGCAATGTTTACCTATCTCTGGGAAGAAAAAAAAAAAAGCCACTGAAAGAACACATGCTGGAACCTGCAAGAGCAAAGAGAAAGCCTATAAATTCCCTGAGCCACCCTCAGGTCCCTGGAAGGCAGAGGGCAGCGTCCTGACTTGTAGCATCACTTGTCAGCTTGTCCTAAACGACGAGTTTCCCAATTGCAAGATAGCAGGATAGCTTCAGACTTCTGTGGACCAGGAGAGGACAGAGCTGTGTGAAATGGTGTGCGTGCACACACACACACACACACACACACACACTTTTTAAGTTGTCAGGAAGTGGAGGGCTTGTGTAAGAGAGTTTTCCTTCCAGGTTTCCCTGGAGTGTTCACAGGAGTGGAATCACCATCCCAGAGGCAGGCAGGACGCTTCTAGCACATCTTCTGCACAGGGAACCTCCCCCCTGCTTCATTTGCGGTACAGGGTCCTCACTCTGAGGCAGGATAGAGAGGCACGATGTGAGCTGCACCTGCAAAAAGATGACCGTTTCCTGGGTGCATCCTGCATGACCCCAGGCCCTGGATGATAGTGTTCCCAAAGCTCTCAAAAGTCCTTCACTGAAATTCAATGTCCAGCTGGCCCGCGGTCCCAGGGAAGATGGAGGCGGCTTGCACCGCCTGCCTTTCACTCCACAGACAAGCCCCAGCCTCCGAAGGGCACCGGCAGCCGCCCAGACGCTGTGGAAATTTCTCTAGGGAAATCTCACAAGCCTGTAAGAAACTTGACCTCATTTGCATTTTCTGATTGAATCACAGATAGGTTTTGGTTCTCGTTTTTCCCTTTACAAAGAAAGGCCCAGGAATGAAGAAAGGCAAAGTTACCTAGTATTTTCAGGAGAAATGTGTTATTATTGATAATCAACTTGGTTCTCTTACACAAGATATTTCTAAGCTTCAACTCACTTCATAGCGGATATATATCTGTATCATGTTATTTAAAATAATCTTTCTTTCTTTTGCATTATTGTTTCATGAAAAGTTCAACAGCATCAGAGCAGTCTCTTGAAGGATTTATTAGTTAACTGCATCTCCGTCCTCAAGATGGTAGTGATGGAGTTTCTTTCAAGGACCACAGTTCCTGTAATAGCATAAATCAAAGACAAGACAGTCGCTCGTTCTATGCAGGACTTTTGTTTTTAATCTTGTTCCCTAAAGGGAGGAGGAATTTAGACCTCGAAAACCAGAGACTGCAACCAAGTTATTTAGATGTCAGTAAGCAAATGGACTTCCAGCATCTCTTAATTGGTGTCACAGAGCCTTTCAAAGGGCAAACAGTGGTGAAGGATATATTCTGTTGGGCTTCGTTGTGCTAGCTTTGCAGAAGTGCATAAGCATGGTTGTGTCTGCCAGGCCCAAACCGTGGCAGAAAATATTGCTGTGATGAGGAATTAACAACGTGCTTATTGGGCCTACCTATGCAGAGGGACTCAGAGACATGTACCTAATAAAAGGGAGACAAACCAAGAGCCAAGGAAAATCCGTTCAACTCATTTTCCTTCTGATGAAAGAAAATAGAAATCTTTTATTCTTTTTTGTTTTTGTGCTAACATAAGAAATCACTCTTCATAGTGTAGCATTTAACATGTAACTGGATGCTAAATTTTGGTGTGTTTTTTTTTCCTTTTTGGTTATGTTACCCCTTTCTCTTTTGCATCTCAAAGAGAAGGGACACTTGAGGGTCCCAGAGAAAAAAATGCTCTGTCAGTGGAGTGGACATCTTGCTCTTTTAAGTGGATGGGATTCATCCACATTTGAGTTTCATGCTGGGCTTTGCCACTTATTAAGCTGTGTTACCTTGAGCAGGGCATGCTACCTCTCTGAACTTTTCTGCCTTCTTCTGTTACCTTTGGCAATCATTGCTGTCTCACAGCATGAGTGAAATAATAAAGGAGATAATGTACAGTAAGTATGCTAGCAGGTTCCCCCATCCCTCCCCGTTCTCTTGTATGGAAAGTTATTCCTGAAAAAGAAAATTTAAGGATGGTTATCATCTAATCTGAGCAGATTAGAATCCGTGCTGGTCCCTACTTTCACGTCAGATCTTCCCCTCCCAGAAATTCCTCTTCCTTTCTCACTTTGCCTTGTTCCTCATCCTTCCCACTTGCAATATGTCTCTCTAAGGAATTTACTCCTTCTTTCCTTTTCTCCCTTTTTTACCCATTTTCCTTATCCGTGATTGGGGAAGAGTAGGAAAGGAGAAGGGTGAGAGTCAGAGCATCAAATATAAGTGAACAGAAGAGAAAAGAAAGTGAAACTCTATTCTTTCACACATTCAACAACTACTGATGAAGCACCTACTGTGCGCAGATGCAGAGCACAAGATCGGCGTGCTTTGTGCTCCCACTCAGGTTCATGGGCACACCTGGAATTCAACAGGAAAGCGTGATCTTCACTGCCAAGTACTTTGACCCAGGAAACAAAGGCTGTGGTGGGACACTGGGGAGAACTGGGGAAGGAGGACCCCCCCACCTGAGAGTTGGAAGTAAGGACAGGGAAGAAGGAGCTGGCAGAGGCCACAGAATACCTTATTAAAGGACCGGAGAGACAGAGAGAGATCCTGCTGTGTTTGGGGAAAGAAAACATCAGGATGGAGGCACGGAGCACGCAAGGGAGGGTGTCTAGAGATGAAGTCAGGGCGCAATCAGGGTACCTACCACTTGAAAGGAGTGCATGCCTTGGGGATTCTGAGAGCAGGGGGAGATCATGGAAATAAATCGGGGGGCAGCAATAATTGGATTTGTGATACGGGAACCTTGCTCTGGCTGCAGGGGAAGGCTGGACCTGCTGATCTGGGCTCTGCGCCTATCTTTTCAGTGCTGGGTTGGGCCCTCAGAGTTGCCAAGACCTCACTTTGAAAGCCGGCCACCTTGTGAAAGTTAAGTGCTTTCAGTGGTCCAACGAATTGAAATCAAAAAAGGTCCCCCTTGGCCAGGCTCTTTTAAGGACTCTTCTGAGGGTTTGAACTGTCTAGTTTTGAAATGTGAGACAAACCATAATCACCGGGCAATGCTCCCTTGTTTTGCCAGGGAGAGACATTTATAGGTATTAAACTAGATCCAGAAGGCCTCTAATACAGTTCCTTAAATGCAATAATAACACAGAATTATTAGGGGGAACTATTATTATTATTCCAAGTAATAACATAATTTTGTACCCATGGAGGGCATCCAAAGTGCTGAAAGAAATGAGCATTGGTTAATTAAGCCTCGCCACTCCTTCATGAGTTGGGCAAAGTATCATTAGATTCTTTATAGAGGAGTCAACTGAAATGCTGTTGGCTTAGTTGACTTCCTTGAAGTCAAACTGTGGGAAGAGAAGTTGGGGAATTTTACATTTTAGCAACCCCTTTCACTCTGCATGACCCACTTCTGCACACAGAGTCAGATCTTCCCAGTGCCTAAGCAAAGAATACCCCTTAAGGGTTGGGAGAGAACTTTGGGGAGAAGCACTCAGAAACCATCCTGCTAACTCTACCTCCTGCTCCTCCACATTCATGGACTCTCTGCACACACAGAAGCGGATTCATTGCCACGCCAAAGGCAGCACTTTGCAAGAGACTCACAGCATGGGTCAGGTCAGCATTGGTGAGCAAAGGACTTCCCTGGTGGTCCAGTGGTTAAGAATCTGCCTGGCAGTGCAGGGAACGCAGATTCAGTCCCTCTTCAGGGAACTAAGACCCCACATGCAGAGGGGCAGTCAAACCCATGTCAAACTCAACTGCTGAGCCCTCGAGCTAAAACTAAGACCCATTGCAGCCAGATCAATTAATTAAAAAGAAATTGTATACAAAGTCCAATAGCATAGAGATGGGGTGGGAGAACAGAAAGGTCATGTGTGGGGGGCTTTGTGTTCTGGTGACAGGAGTATTTGTTGTTCAGTCCCTCAATTGTGTCTGACTCTTTATGACCCCATGGGCTGCAGCATGCCAGGCTTCCCTGTCCTTCACTATCTCCCAGAGTTTGCTCAAACTCATATCCATTGAGTTGGTGATGCCATCTAACCATCTCATCCTCTATTGCCTCCTTCTCCTCCTGCGCTCAATCTTTCCCAGCATCAAGGTCTTTTTTAGTGAACTGGCTCTTCGCTTCAGATGGCCAAAGTATTGGAGCTTCAGCATCAGTCCTTCCGATAAATATTCAGGGTTGATTTTCTTTAGGATTGACTGATTTGATCTCCTTGCTGTCCAAGGGACTCTCAGTAGTCTTCTCCAGCACCACAGTTCAAAAGTATCAATTCTTCAGCGTTCAGCCTTCTTTATGGTCCAGCTCTCATATCCGTATGTGACTACAGGAAAAGCCACAGCTTTGATTATACTCAACTTTGTTGGCAAAGTAATGTCTCTGCTTTTAATACACTGTCTGGGTTTGTCATAACTTTCCTTTCAAGGAGCAAGCATCTTTTAATTTCATGGCTGCAGTCACAAACTCTGGAAATTTGTAAGCGTCTACTGATGCAGCCTCTTTCTACTCTTCTACCCACTTTCTTCAGCTCTGGTCCCCTGCCTCCAAAATTCTAGAATTCAAGCTTAGGAAAGACACATAATGGGACTATATTGGGCTCCTTATTAAACTCCGTGCTCTCTTCCAGATTGTTTATTTTTTCGTTCCATGAACCTTTCATTCATGTCAGCAAATACACTGGACCCTAGAGATGCAAAGCAGGAAAAGGCTTGATTCCTACCTTCAGAAAATCAAAGACTTAACTAAAGGAGAAAAAGATGCCCATCTCTGTCCTGCCCACCTCCACCCAAAATCAACAATATATTCATTGTGCTCAGGACAGAAGAGGCATGTGCAAGGTGCCTTGGAGAAGGCAGACTGACTGACTCTGCCTGGGGAGCTTGGGGAAGATATGGGGAGAAGAAAGTAGCGTGTGACCCAGCAGTAACCAGATGAGAGTATTGGGCTAAGAACTAAGAGAAGGTCCTCAGTATGGAAGGAGCAGACTGGACAAGGACATGAAGACATGAGACTGTGTGGGGTTTGGGGACCATTTAAATACTTCAGTCTTTGTTGTGCAAAATTATCCCTTTGGACCGGAAAACTCAATTAATCCCTAATTATATAGTCGCTCCTAATTTTTTATAGATTGTTTTATGAAATGCAGTAGGCCTCTTTATCCAGATGAATTCTGAATTACTTAAGTTCAAAGACCTTATTTACTTCTGTAGCACAGAATAAGGTTTGTCCAGCAACTAAGACACAGAAAATGAAAGAAAGAAAGTAAAGTCGCTCAGTCATGTCCGACTCTTTGCGACCCCATGGACTGTAGCCTATCAGGCTCCTCTGTCCATGGAATTTTTTGGGCAAGAGTGCTGGAGTGGATTGCCATTTCCTTCTCCAGGGAATCTTCCTGACCCAGGGATTGAACCTGAGTCTCCCACATTGCAGGCAGACGCTTTACCGTCTGAGCCACCAG